>NC_140500.1:0-470000 GCF_964271855.1 Acomys minous
GAACAGCTACTCTGTGCCTCAGCCATCTGTATCAGTGTTGCTTAGTTAGCAATAGCACAGACATCCCACCCAATGTCCTTTCTTACGTAACAGATATCAAAGATTATTTTTTCTATCCCTTTCCACCATCAAGACTGTGAATACTTTGCACTTTCAGTACCCCCACCCTCATTAACAGGGACAGAGGAGACTCAAGCTAACAGCCCAATCCTTTTCCAGGAAGCTGTGGTCAATGCATTAAAACCTCACTTAGAGAAAGGACTCGATATACATCTTGGTATGGGGAGGTCCTTCCATCTCCCTCCTCACAACTTAATGACCAACTATTATCTTCCCTGTCTACCCTAGGATATAAAATAACGTACCTCACAAAATACCACTTATTTCACCCATCATATTTTACAAAACAGATATTATCCTCACCTCAGGAATCCATCTTAAACCCACTCTTCTCTCAGAGGGACTGGATAACTCAATTGAAGGCCAAAGGATCAATTTCTGCTACCTCATTATTCAGGTAAAGGGATATAAGGCATTTACCTGAACATAATATAGCCTGTACATAAAAACTGGATAGCCAACATCAAATTAAATGGAGATAAACTCAAAACAATTACACTAAAATCAGAGACAAGGCAAGGCTGCCCACTCTGGACATATCTCTTCAATATAGTACTTGAAGTTCTAGCTAGAGCAGTAAGACAACTAAAGGAGATCAAGGGGATACAAACCAGAAAGGAAGACATCAAAGTATTACTAATGGCAAATGATATGATAGAACACATAAGTGGCCCCAAAAATTCTACCAGAGAATTCCCTCAGCTGATAAATATTTTTAGCAAAGTGGATGGATACAAGATTAATTTTAGAAAATCAGTAGTCTCCCTGTACACAAATGACAAACAGACTGAGAAAGAAATTAGGAAACTATACCCTTCACAGAAGCCACATGGAATATAAAATATCTTGGTATAACGATAATCAAGCAAGTCAAAGACATATATGACAAGATCATCAAGTATCTGAAAAAAGATATTGAAGGTGAGATCAGAAGATGGAAAGATGAAGGACAGTAAAACAGCATACTATTTATTTCTTATTAAACAAAATCTCTTTTTTATTTACTTTTTCCTCTTTTTTATTTTTTTACTTTTACATATACATTTATAATATTAAACATATGTACAATAGAATACAAATAGCAAGAAGGAAAAAGAAACAATTGGGAATTATATAAATGTTACATTCACAGTGTTTTGGCTATTTGTATCTGGCAACCTTGGAAAAAACATCTTTCCTATCTTGGTGAGTCTACAACTCTGAATCTAAATCAATATCCATCATAGCTCATCTCTATCCACCTAAATACTGCTATCTAGACCAAAAGACATCTTAACCCCTAAACAACTAAGCTTAACTGTAAAGCTAAGCTGATTGTTTTTCAACCCCATCAGAGACTTGAGAAGGATAAATTTATTACCTGAGTAAACAGGAAGTGCAAGTTAGCAGCTTTTAAAAATGAGAAAATGACAGAGACAGTTCTCTGCCTAGACAGTCATCCCAAAATCTATAGAATATTGGAGCATCATCTTCAGCCTTCTGGCCCATTATATCTAGCAGTCATGTTTGTGAAGCAGGAACTATTGAGGACTTGTTTAGCCTGTCTTGGTAGAGTTTGTCCATCAACTCTGCCTGCATCCAATCTTTCCCAGTTTTAGGAAAAATGCTGTCTATAGCAGAAACAAGGACATTTTTCTCAGTGGCATTTTTTGCCACTTTTGAAGCCATCCCCATAAGGAGGTTTTCTGATGCTCATCATCTTCTCTTTGGTAAGCTTGGTGTTGCCAGATGTTAACCTGTCTGACTATCAAAGGACTCTTAAAATCATAAAAAACATCTTTAAATGCCATAGTCTGTAAGTCTCTGAGGTTCCTGAAGACCTTATCTAACATTTTAACTTACCTATCTATCGAATCCTATCTATCTGTTAAACTTAAGGTATATAATCGTTTCATGAAAATAGACTAATAATTGACAGGACCATGAGTTGATCAACTAACAATTAACTTGTCTTACTAAATTATGCTAAACAGCCTACAATAAAACCTTCAAAGTATTGAAAGTAAATTTTGGTAATATACTTGAGTTGCATGGGTACATGATATATTTAATGTGTGTGAAGAATAATCTTGCATTTGAATTCTATAACAACGTTTCCAATTGAACTTATTTTACATCAATATACAAAAGTCTATACCAAAGAATTAAAAATAACCTTGTTTGTGAGTACCTGTTAAGGCCTTAAGTTGAGGAGTAGGTACAAAAATATACTTTTTGACCTCTCATCCCTATATATTTCTATATCCCCCCTTCTTTTCTTCTTTTTTCCCACCATTATCTCTATATCTAAAAATTGAGAAAAATAGATAGAACTGAGAAAAATTTCTCTCACACACTAGTTTTTTCAGAGCATGGTAAAAAGTGGATGAACACACTGCTCTACATGAAGGGGTGGGTCTTAAGGACACCTGTACTCAGAGATTGACACAGGATGAGTTAAGTACACAATTTGGAAGTAATCAATGCAGCAGGACTATTGGCCTTTTCCAAAGTGAGTAATAAAAAATTGTAATAGCTACAGACATCTTAGTGATCTTCTGACACAAATACATCATAGAATAAAATTCTGAGGCACTTATAGTCAGGAAGAAGAGGGGACTTCACTGGTTGTCTTTGGTTTGGAAAAGCATGTCCCACTGATTTTGTCTGTGTGTGTCTGCCATGGGCATTTCAGACATTCTCACAATTCACCTACCATGGCAACCTCTGATGCTGTTTTCATCAGCCAAAGCTGTTGTCACATGAAAAGTTTCCTGCTTCAATTTGGCCAAAAGAGCCCAATAATTAAATTGATGCCTGAGCTCTGCTGTTTGTCTTCTTGGCTGAAGTCATGATGCCTGTGGCTAGAGAAGAAAATACAAAATAGAGCTTCCAACTTATTGTTAAGCAGAAAACAAGGACTCAGATGTAGAGAGAGCCTAAGGGAAAAAGTGTTTCCAAACTCTCAATGGCAGTGGAAGAAGTATCAGGAAAAACCGTGTGCTGATTAGTGTGACAGCTGCACCCATCAACAAAGTGAGAAGCACACAGGTTCACAAACACTTGAGATCAATATATACCTGATGGACATCATTAGGTATGTATCTATCAGTCTTGTGCCTGGGCAGATGCACATGTTAATAGGATGTTCTGGATTTTCATCTTTGGGCTTCTGTATATTCCCAATTTTGTGTGTGATTCAACTGACCGTCTCTGCTATGCAAAAACTAAAGATTATCTTTTCCGTGAAGGAGACATGATGATTGGTGCATTTCTTCCTCTTGTTGACTTCCATGTAGAAAAGTATATTAGAAATGAATATGTGCCACACCGCTTGCAGAACCTTAATGTATGGTAAGTACACTTATTTATTCTCAGAGTTGGGGATTCCTAAAACTTAAACAATGTCTGGATTAAGACCTTCTTGGGATTTTCACAATTACTCTCTCTGAGTCTCAGATCACTTCAAGCATATTTTCATATGTGCTTTTGTTCCTCTTTCAAGGAAACGTGACAACTTTGATACTACTGAGTGCCTGGAATGTTCCTAGAGTGACAAGTCTTGACTATGTTACATGCAGCTGATCTCAGAACAGGATTGTTATCTATTCATTTGGGATCATTTTGTTTCTGTACGCATATCTTTGCCTATATCATTTTCTATTTTTTTAAAGATTTATTCACTACATATACAGTGTTCTGCTTGCATGTACACCTGCACACCAAAAGAGGGCATCCGATCTGATTATAGATGCTTGTGAGCCACTATATTGTTGCTGGGAATTGAACTCAGGACCTCTGGAAGAGCAGCCAGTGCTCTTAACTGCTGCTGCCATCTCTCCAGTCTCCCATTTTATAAAATTTCAATATTGCTTGGTTAAATGTGTTATTCTCAAACAGATTTTAAATATTTTAATTATTTTTTATTTTTTACATATATATTTATATTATTACACATATATACAATAAACTACCTATAGCAAAAAGAGCCATGACAAAATCAGGAATTATATAAATGTTACATTCTTAGTGTTTTGGTTATTTGTATTTGGCATTCTTGAAGAAAACATCTTTCCTATCTTGGTCAGCCTACAACTCTGAATGTAAACCAATATCTATCATATCTCATCATTATCAAATTAAAACATCTATCTAGACATAAATACATTTTAATCCCTAAACAACTAAGGTTAATCATAAAACTAAACTGTCTGGTCTTCAACCCTAACAGAGGCTTCAGAAGGAATAAAACTGATTATCTGAATATGCCAGTAGTGCAGTTTAGTAGCTTTCCAAATGAGAACATGACAGATACAGTTTGTAAGATTATTCTTTACATTATATATATATATATATATATATATATATATATATATGTGTGTGTGTGTGTGTGTGTGTGTGTGTGTGTGTGTGTGTGTATGAACAAATTTTAATGTATACCTGTTTGTCATATATCTTTCCAGTGCCTTCCTTCATTTATATGGATGTGATCACGAAGATAATCTTGATGGGAGTTTGGCCACTTAAGGCTTTTTTTTTTTTTAGCTTTTCTGAAATATGCACATAAAGAAATAGTGTCAAGAGAATGCTGATTCCTATAATAAATAATGACAAATATTCAAGTGTGTCTCCTTATAGAGAAAATATATTGTGGCTATCTTTAATATACATCCCAAATCTCTAGGGATAAATGTAAAAAAATGAAATAGAGCAATACAGCTTGAATATGTCTTTAAACACATAAGAAAATTGGTAGGAAGACAATAAGTAAAAATTTATGAGAAAAATATCCTCTTTAAGGTATATTGTGCTCTGTGTGACAGTAATGTTTAATTCTTACCACCATGGTGGTGTGTTAAGTAAAACTACAAGATGGTGGAGGGAGAAATGTGTTCATACATAAAATTCATGGGATGTTTGGTGGTCTTGACACACTACATTGTAAACTAACATAGCAAAGATGGTCACGGTACCAAAATTTTACATCTGGATAAATAATTTGTATCTTAATGCAATAATTAAAATTAGATCCAAATTCTTAAGGATCATATCTCAAATAAGATCACAAATTTGTCTGATTAACCTAGCAGGCTAAGGACTTTGGATGCTGGTTGGAGCCCCTTCTATACATTATAATTAATGCCTCTTGTTACTCTCTTTTTTCATCTGCCCACTCTGTTTTCAGTAGCTCAGTCACAAATGTACATCTGTATGATTTTTTCTTTAGGTTATGCTGCAACAAACCTATATATGAAAAGAATATACTTTCAGTTATGTGATCCATGAGTGTCTGGCTTGTCCATGATCAGTATAGAATTGTATCAAAAATTCACCTTTGTATTTTAAAGTATTTGTTTTATTTATTAAGTCTTCAAATATTCCATACATTATGCTTTGATCATATTCATGCCCCTCTCCCATCTCCTCCCAGATTCACCACCATTCCTTGCCCACCCAACTGTGTATCACTATTTTCTGTTCTGTTTTGCTTTAAATGCATCCATTGATCCCAGTTAGCACTGTCAGAAAACACTATTGACGTGTGATCATCCACTGAAGTGTGCTAGAACTGTCAAGGATCACACCCTTAAAGGAAAATGATTCTGTCCTCCTCATCAGCTATGGGGGGCCAAAAGCTCCCCAGCTGTGGGTGGAACTTCACTCCAGACCACCTGCCAACTTTCCCTCTCCATCATGGGATTCTGTCAGGTTTCATGTTTTTCAGGTCACAACAGAGTTCATATGAGCAACTGTTTTGTTGTTTCTGGAAAACACTCTCCTTTTAGTCATTCTGTCTTCTGCTTCTTACAGCCTTTCTGACCCATCTTTTGCAATCATTCTAAGCATTGGGATTGGGTGATGTGATATGACAGCCCCATTTAGGGTTGAACACTCTGCAGCCATTTATTTCCAATACCTTGACCAGACCCAGAGAGTCAGGAGGCTGAGATAGGAAGACTGCTTGAATCCAGGAGTTCTTGGCTGTAGTTCACTATTCAGATCAGGTGACCACACTAAGTTTGGAATGAATATGGTGACCTCTCAGGGATGAGGGACTACCAGGTTGCCTAAGAGAGGTGAACTAGCCCAGGTCATAAAAATTCACCTTTTTATATCTTTCAAAATATAATCAAAATAGATCATGAAAGGAAAATGGTATTTTTGTCATAAAAGATTTAAAATCTTTTCTTATAGAATGCAATTCCCAAACATATTTTCTACATACTCTTAAACAAATTTTTATTACATTTTCGCCCAGAATTAAAAAAAGAAAGATTGAATGGAGCAACTACAAGTTTTCTGGGACATTTGCTCCAGTGTCTAAAAATCATCCTGGATTGATTTCTCCATTTTTAATCCTTCTGTGTACCAGCAGTGAAAATGGTTCCACCCCCAACTCTATCTCAATCCTGAGCACATTTCTCCACTCTTGCCTGTGGCCTTATAATTTAAGTCTCTATTTTTATGAATTGCAGCCCCGTGGTCATTTCTTGGTGTACAGTCAGAATGGCTATTGAGTGTCCTCTAAATATTTAATGGAGGGCTACCCTGTATCTGGCCTGTAATCATTCACTTCAGTAGTATGACTTTGGTGTCTGTTTTGTTGTTGTTACTGCTGCTGTTGTTTGTTTTGTTTTGTTTTTGTTTTTGTATCAACTGATCTTCCTTCATCTCCAGGTTGTTCTTTAATTGGAATTCTGGTTGTAGTTTTTAGCTCCCCTTTTCTCAGGTCAATTAACAAAGAGGCAGTAATGTGTAGAAGAGTTTTTTCAGCATAGCTGGGAACACAAACACAAGCATCCCATCACCTGTACACCAACCTCTCTGATGTGAGGGATTTTTGTCAGAATCTGGCTGAGGACAGACCAAAGGCAGTCATTCTCAATACTGTGTGATTTGTTCTACCATTTATCTAAACACATATAAAGAAATAGTCATGAACTCAAGCCTTTATATATTAATTTTCTGTTAAACTAATTAAATGAAAAGTATTTTTTTATGGTGTTCCAACTTTATCTCCTCTAATTGAAGAAGTACATAAGTCATGATATATTTTCTGGTTTTCAATGTAAGTTATCTGATGCAGTTACATTTACAAATAATACAAATATTTTCTCAGATTTTTGGCCTTTCCTACTAATTTCTCTGCATATTGTTACTACCATTATCCTAACTAGAATGTTGCATATGACCACATAAGATTAATTTTTAAGAAATCATTATTTTTACTTTAAACTAGTATTATCAATTTCTTAACATTTGTTTTTTTGTCTAATATTTCTTTCTGTGCTGGCTAGTTTTATCTCAACTTGAAACAAACTAGAGTCAGTAGAGAGAAGGAAGACTCAATTGAATAAATGCCTCAAAAAGATCAGGCTCATAATATATGAAGGTACCATGTAAGCTACAGAGGGATAAAAGTTCTACCTATTGTAATTCCTATGAACTGCAATAATGACCAACGTGGCCAGATATCATGAAAGGTCAATAGTGGCACTTCTGTCCTAGGAGTAACCAATAATCAACATCCACCAAATTCAGTGGTTCCCAACTTTCCTAATGCTGCAACTCCTTAATACAATTCCTCATGTTGTGGTGACCTCCCCCACCATAAAATTATTTTTGTTGCTTCTCCACAACTGTAACTTTCCTACTGTTGTGAATTATAATGTAAATATATGATATGAAGCAAAAAAAAAAGTTCAGGCTATAGGCAATCCTGTGGTATTTCTTTAATCATTGATTTAGTAGAGGGACCCAGCCCATTGTGGGTGGTGCCACCTCTGAGCAGGTAGTCCTGGGTTCCATTAAAAAAAAACAGACTGAGCAGCCACAGTGAGCTAGCCAATAAATGGTTTCTGGGTCACAGCTCCTGCCTACTGGTCCTGCCCAGCATGAGTTCCTATTCTAACTTTCTCAAACTAAGGACAGTGCTGAAGAATATGCCAAATGCACTGCATAGATGCATATCAACTTGAGACTTGCTAAAGCTATCTGAGAGAAAGGAATATCACTTAAGAAAGTTCTTCCATAAAATTGGGTTATAGCCAAGCCTATGGGGCATTTTGTCAATTAGTGATTGATGGGGGGTGGCCCAGAACATTGTGGGTGGGGCCACTCCTTTGCTAGTAGTCTTCAGTTCTATAAGGAAGTGGGTTAAGAATTCCATTATGAACAAACCAGTAACTATAAACATTCCATGGCCTCTGTATCACCACCTCCTGCTTCTACATTTTGATGTTGTTTGAGTTCCTTTCCTGATGTCTTTCAGTGATGGAGTAAAATGTGGAATAAAAGCTTTTCTCCCTATCTTACATTTAGATGTTGTTATTTCATCACAGCAATAGTTAATATGATAAAAAAAATGCCAAATAACTCTTTTCCTCTGCAATTTGCTTTGGGTATGGTGTTTCATCTAAGTAAACTAATTAAAATACTTTTTTAAGTGTGTGTGTATGTGTGTGTGTGTGTGTGTGTGTGTGTGTGTGTGTGTGTGTTATGTGCTCCTTCACTCCTTTTATTTTTATTTTTCTGAAACAGGGCCTCTCTAAGTCGCATAGCTTGCAGTCCTGGAATTCACTATGTAGATTAGGCTAGCCTCGAACACACAGAGAGACCTGCCTTCTGAGTTCTGGGACTAAGCATTTGTTACCATACCCAGATAAACATTTATATCACTTTCTTCTCTCTCTCTCTCTCTCTCTCTCTCTCTCTCTCTCTCTCTCTCTCCTCTCCCTCCCCATTTCCCTTTCTTCTTCCTTTCTCTCTTCCTTCATTTCTTTTCTTTTTCTTTTTTTGTTTTTTTGAGATAAGGTTTCTCTGTGTAGCCTTGACTGTCCTAGACTCGCTTTGTAGACCAGGCTGACCTCGAACTCACAGTGATCCGTCTGCCTCTGCCTCCCGAGTGCTGGAATTAAAGGCATGTGCCACCATGCCCGGCTTTCCTTTTTCTTTTCATGAGACAGGGTTTCCCCATGTAGCCTTGACTGTCTTAACACTGTATGTACAACAAGCTGTGCTGGAGTTTTAGAATTTGCCTTTGCTTACATGCATTAAATTGTCAAAACAATATATATTATTACTATTTTATTAATATATATTAATTTATTCATAATACATATAAATTGTTATCACATCCCTTGTATCCTCCCATTCCTTCCTCCCTACCACTTTCTTACCTACTCCCCTCCCCTATGACTGTGACTGAGGGCGACCTCCTCCCCCTGTATATGTTCAATATTATTAATATTTTATATATGTATACATTTTAAAATATACCATCCAGAAGCAAAAATATACTTATTTCTGTTGTTTCTCACTATTCTGACAAATGTCCCTCCACTAGACATAATTGTATTTAATTTGGCCTATAAAAGTATTTATTAATTCTTAATAATTTCACACAAACATTTTGAACATATTCACCCGTACCATCACACCTTCCATATTCACTGTCTCTAACTTTAGCCTCTACCCAAGTAAGTGTTTCTTTTTTTCAAGTCAAGTACATTTTGTTTTCTAAAAGTACTATTGTAGTTGGAGTCTTCCCTTATGTGGGTTGATCTCCTAGAAGTGACAACAGTGAAGAACCTGACCATCTCTCCCCCAGTAACTATGGAATCTCAATAGCATATTAGATTTCATGTCAATCTCCTTCTCCATGCTGGTATTTTGTCATCTTTAAGCATACATCATCTTGTACATACTTTCATAGTCATTCTGAGTTAAAGGTGCAAGTACATGGACAGAAAATATTCCTTCCTTGAGATTATCCCCCAAGCCTCTGTCCCTGACAATCTTCCCACTTCTCTTTAACCATGATCCATCAGCCTTGTTTGTACAGTTGTGATATGTAAGCTACAATTATGGCTGAGAAGCTGATACTCTTTTATTATCTGTACCATGATCACTCTTCAATATCTGTATTATTTGCCATCTACTGCAAAAGGAAGCTGCTCTGGTTAGGGCTGAGGGATGCACTAATTAATGGTAAAGGAGTAAATCCTGAGGAGTTGATTTCAACTGTGTCCATTTAGAAGAATAACAGTACTAAGTTCTCCCCTTGGGTCTATGACCTACTTAGTAACAGACTCTGGCCATTTTTATGATGCCAAGCATTGGTTCCATACCATGGGGGGGACTTTAACCAAATCAGACAAAGGTAGTTCCACATATAACACGTGTGCCATTTTTTTCCTCCTTTATTAATTTATTCTTGTTACATCTCAATGGTTATCCCATCCCTTGTATCCTCCCATTCTTCCCTCCCTCCCAATTTCCCCTTATTCCCCTCCCCTATGACTGTTCCTGAGGGGGATTACCTCCCCCTCTATATGATCATAGGGTATCAAGTCTCTTCTTGGTAACTTGCTGTCCTTCCTCTGAGTGCCACCAGGTCTCCCCCTCCAGGGGACATGGTCAAAGGTGAGGCACCAGAGTATGTGAGAAAGTCATATCCCACTCTCCACTCTACTGTGGGGAGTGTTCTGTCCATTGGCTAGATCTGGGTAGGGGCTTAAGGTTTACCGCATGTATTGTCCTTGGCTGGTGCCTGAGGCGCAGCTCCCCTGCTGTGACGTGTGTCATTTATACATCAGAGGGAATATCATATAAAGCCTGTCATTACTGGATCCCGCATGGTTCACAGATGAGTGACAGTGATGGTTACCTTTATTTTCTTTGGTAGCATGCATAGAACCTTCCAGCCAGGAAAGATAAAGCATCCAGGTGAGTATCAGTTTTATTTAATCATGTTACTTAATTCAAATACCTAGTATTCTCTACAGCATCCAATCTGGTACCTTCCTAATATTCTACTTTCTTTTCTATGTTTTATTTTATTTTATTTTTAATTTGTTCACTTTACAGCTCATCTGTAGCCCCCTCCTTCATCGACTCCCAGTTCCACACTCTCTAACTCCTGCCCTTCCCCTTCTCCCTCTCCAAGTATTCAGAAAGGGGAAGCCCCTCCCCCCACCCTATTCTATGACCTCACCCTCTCAAGTCTCTTCTAGACTGCTTGTATCAATTTCTTCAGTATCTGGCATGGCTGCTTGCCAAGGGAAGGTGTTCAATGAGTGGTCATGAGAGTCCATGTCAGAAGTTACCCCTACTCCCCATAATATTGGAACCCCAAGGCAACCTTTGAACTACATCTGAGCAGAGCTCCTGGTCATTCATGGTCCTTGCTTGATGCATCACTCTCTGCAGCAGCCCCCACCACTGGCCCAGATTTGTTGGCTTCTTTGGACTCTTTGTGGAACTCCTGTCTACTCCAAGTTCTTCTATCTCCCAAATTGTCCATAAGACCCATTGCTTTCAACTTGAAAGTATGGCTGTGCATCTCAGCATCTTCTTTAATACCTTGCTTGTTGGAGTACTTCAAAGGACCTCTGTGGTAGGCTCCTGTCCTGCTCTGTCTCTTCAACTGCTTGCAGTGTCTAGTCTCTGTGCCCTTCTGAATGAGAATTAAGTGTTCTCCCTAGGGTTCTCCTTGTTATTTAGATTCTTTTGGTCTGTGTATTGTAGGGTAGTTATCCTGTATTATGTCGCTAACATCTTATTACAAGTGGATATATACCATTTGTGTGTTTTGGGGGCTGGGTTACCTCACTCAGGATGATCATTTCTACTTCCATCCATTTCCTGCAAATTTCAAGATTTCCTTGTTTTTAGTAGCTGAACAGTATTCCATTGTGTAAATGTGCCACAGTTTCGTTATCTATTTTTCAGTTGAGGCGCATCCAGCTTGTATCCAAGTCTTGCTGTTACTAATAAAACTGCTAAGAATAGTTGAGCAAATGTCCTTATTGTATGGTGGAACACTTTCAGGTAAATGCCCGGGTGAGGTATGGCTGTGTCTTGAGGTAGCACTATTCCCAATTTTCTGAGAAAGCACCAGATTGCTTTCCAAAGTGGTTGTACAAGTTTTCACTCCAACCAGCAATGGAGGAGTGTTCTCCTTTGTCCACATCCTGGCCAGCATGTGTTTTTGATTGAATTGAGACCATTGATGTTGAGAGATATTAATGACCAGTGACTGTTAAGAGTCTTAATTTTTGATGTTGGTTACAGTAGAGTTTGTGTAGTTGTGTTTTAGTGATGGTGTAGTTATCTATTTCCTGTGTCGTTTTGGTTGTGGCATGTCCCTTTGGGGTCGAGTTTTCTGTCTAGTACCTTTTGTAAAGCAGGATTTGTGGATAGGTACTGTTTTAATTTGTTTTTTGTCATGGAATATTTTGTTTTATCCATTAATGGTTACTGACAATTTTACTGGTTATAGTAGCCTGGCTTGACATCTGTGGTCCCTTGGGTTTCAGGACCTCTGTCCACGCCCTCTGGCTTTTATGGTCTCTGCTGAAAAGTCAGGTGCAATTCTGATAGGTTTTCCATTGTATGTTACTTTGCCTTTTTCTCTTGATGCTTTTAATATTTTTCTTTGTTCTATATATTTTGTTATTTTATTATTATGTGGTGGGAAGATTTTCTTTTCTGGTCTATTCTATTTGGTGTCATATAGGCCACTTTTATGTTTATATGCATCTCTTTCTTTAAATTGGGGGAAATTCTTCTCTATGATTTTGTTGAAGATATTTTCTGAGCCTTGGAGTGGTCTCTTCTCTTTCCTCAATGCCTATAATTTTCAGGTTTCATCTTTTCATGGTGTTTTTGATTTCTTGAATATTTTGTGTCAGGAATTTTTCAGATTTGGCATTGTCTTTGACAGTGCACGGTTTGGGACCAGAGTCCCTGTCTGAGCTTGGTGGGTGGTTTGGGCCCAGAGACTCCTGCTGAGCTTGGTGCACGGTCCTGACCCGGGGACTCTGGTTTAGCTCAGCACATGGTACGAGCCCAGAGTCCCTACCAGAATTCAGTGTGCAGTTTGGGCCTGAGACCCAGGTTATACTCAGTGCTAACTGGACTAAGTGTATGGATTAGGCCCCAAGACCTGTTTTGTTCCAGAGATGCAAACTGGACTCAACACTCTGGATGGGTGCATAGATGCTAACTGGACTCAGTGTGTATTTGGTTTGGGCCCCGTGACACTTACCTGGACTCTGTGAACAGTCTGGGTCCAAAAATGCTACCAGGAACCACAAGCCAGTGGAGCATTAGAGCTCCAGGACTAAGGAAATCTCAGGGAGACAGGGAGTCGAGTGGCTATCAGACCCTGTCCACCCGACCTGTTTCAGTCCCTGCAGAACTCCGGTGCAACAAGGGGACCCAGAAAGTTGTGGACACTTTGGCTTGACCCAGTGCACATTCTGAGATCCAAGATGATGACAGGACCCACAGTACAGGAGAGCTGGGGATCACTAGCTGTGAGAGACCCAAAATACAGGGCTGGCCTCCTGCCATCCAGAACAGAGAAACATCAGAGCTTCTAGCCTAGGGAAATCAAGAGAAAATGGGTGAATTTATTCTCAGACACCCTCCATCCAACTCTGGAAGCTAACTCCCAAAAACAGAGAAGGCAAGATGACTACAGGACAGTGTAAAATCATACACACACACACACACACACACACACACACACACACACACACACACAGACACACACAAAACAAAACAATATGGCATCTCCAGATCCTAGCTATCCCAAAGAAAATGACCGAGAGAACTAAAAAAAAACCAGAAATACAAGAAAATGATCTCAAACCCATAATAATGAGGATGATAATTGAGGAAACAAATAAAATTCATAATCAAATACAGGAAGATGCAGCCGAACAAGTGAAAGACAAAAAAGAGGCCTATTGAGAAGCAATGGAAAAATTCACGAAAATACAAACAACTAGATGAAGGAAATCAATAAAACTTCAAATTCTGAAGGCCTACAAAGAGTCAATGGAAGAAACTCAGGAATATACAAACAATCAGATGAAAGATTCAATAAAACATTTGAAGGTCTGAAGATGAAATTGGATTAAATGATAAACACACAGAAGAAAAACAGGAATGTGAGAGCTCAGAGAGGAAAGCGAGCAAGCCTGTCTAACAGTATCCACAAGGGGAGTGAATCTCAGGACTAGAAGATATATTCGTAGATCTTGAAGGAATCATTAAAGAAAATGCTAAATCTGGAAAAATCCTGACACAAAACATTCAAAAAATCAAGGACACCATGAAAAGAAGAAATTTGAGGATAATAGACATCAAGGAAAGAGAAGATGCCAGACTCTAAAGCCCAGAAAATAGTCACAACAAAATCATAGAAGACAACATCCCCAATCTAAAGAAAGAGATGCCTATAAACATACAAGAGGCCTACAGAACACCAAACAGAATAGACCAGAAAATAACAACTTCTCATCACATAATAATCAAAACACAAAATATATAAAACAAAGAAAAATATTAAAAGCTGCAAGGGAAAAGGGCCAAATAATATTCAATGGTTAATCTATCAGAATTACACATGACTTCTCAGCAGAGACCATAAAAGCTAGAAGGGCCTGGACAGAGATCCTGCAAATGCTAAGAGACCACAGATGCCAGGCCAGACTAATTAAAATATTTTATTGCTAGTCTCTGCATTGTTTCTTTACTCTTTTTATTCTCTCACACTGGTCCTAAATGTTGTGGTTTTCATTTCATCCTGGTAAATACAAGTGAATCTGTTTGTTTGCTTGTTTGTTTGTTTGTTTTTTGTTTGAGACAAGGTTTCTCTGTGTAGTCTTGGTCGCCCTAGATACACTTTGTAGACCAGGCTAGCCTTGAACTCACAGTGATCCACTTGCCTCTATATCACGAGTGCTGGGGATTGAAGGCATGCGATACCATGCCTGGCTACGACTGAATCCTTAGTTATTCATTTTTAATTATGATATATTCTATGTGTTTTGTTGCATTTCTTTTTGTGTGAAATTTCTAGAGAAATCCATTAATTTCAAAAGAAGCATACCTCATTGCAGTCACTCTGTAAATATCAGCAGCATCCTTGAAAAGGAGTATAGAGAAAGGAATAAAACATAGAATTTTCTTTGAGCCAACATGTATGTCAGATATGTAGCAGACCATTAAGAATCAAAAGGGAAAAATGGTTGAAAAAGAAGTAGTGACACAAAGAATCAGAGATGCAAATATTTGTTGAAGCAAGAAAGCAAACAAAGGAAAACACACTCTAAACACGAACAAAGCAAAAATCAAAAATCAAAAATCAAAATAAACATATGTGACACAAAGAACAGAATTCTGAAGAAAAAATTATATCTAGAGATGCTCTGTCTCTTTTCTTTTCAAGTATGTTTAAGGTTGATTAGATATAGATAGATATAGATATATCCACCGATGTTGCTTTTCTATGAAACCCTGCAATATTTTAATATTGAATATTTTTATGCCCAACTGAAGGACATTTTACCAAATATAACCTTAAAGAGATTGTTTTCTGAACAGCACATTTTGATGGTAAAATGAAATTCCATTCCTTTGGGAGGGGGAGTTTTGACATCATAAAAAGTGTAAGTTGTTTTCCTCACCATGTTATTGTTAAACAGATCAAAAATTGAGTAATAACATAAAGTGCTGTAGGTGCATGTGTGAGGACCTGGATTCATATCTCCCAGACAGCATGCATGTCCTCTTGTAATCTAATTGTTATAGGGAATAGAGAGACAGGGAGAGATGACTCCCTACAAGGTTGCTGGCTAGAGTGCCAGGCTTATGCACTGAGAACAATAAAGAAAATGTGGTGTCAGTTGATGTGCTATTCTCTCTTTTTCACAGCACTGAAGAAGGGGAGGCAGAAATAATCTTAGTAATTTCAAATCCAGATTGGTTACAGAGCGTTGACTACATGGTCAAACTCTGTCTAAATCAATCAAATGAGTCAGTCAATCAGCCAGTTGATATTTAATTCAACTGGTCAAGAGACACTTTGAAATTATGTGGACAGCTTGGACTAACACTAAATGTCCTTCTCTCTTAGTTATTGACCTTCATGTACTTATCTATGGACAGACTAAAATACACAGAATCAATGCACACAGCTCACAAATATATGCAAAAGAAAATAAATTTGGATGGGGGTTCACATGAATTAATTCCACCAATGAAGAATCAAAGGCAGGAATATCTCCATGAATTTGAGACCAGAACACTTTACATAGTATATTCTAGGACACTATTCAAAGATAAATCATAAAGATGACAACTGTGGGTATATATTATTTGAATTAACTTTGTGCTTTTTTTAAAAATAGGAGATTGTCACAGAAAACAAGATGATTGGAGAAAGATAAACTGATTTTTAAAAATAATTGTAGAGGCTGAAGATCCAAGATGCAGACATCAAAGTTCTGATGTTTTGTCAGACTCTAATTTCTTTTTTTTTTTCGAGATAGGGTTTCTCTGTGTAGCCTTGGCTGTCCTGGACCCACTTTGTAGACCAGGATGGCCTTGAACTCACAGCGATCCATCTGTCTCAGCCTCCGAGTGCTGGGATTAAAGGTGTGCACCACCACACCCAGCTCCAGACTCTAATTTCTTATTCATGGATAGGTTTTTGTACATAAAAGATAAATAAAGCAATTTAAAAATAAATTAAAGTCCCAGACCTCATAATTAATGAGTGCTACTACTGTGGAATTTTTTAAAAGATGTATTTATTTATTGTGTGTACAGGGCTCTGCCTGCATGTACACCTACAGGACAGAAGAGGGCATCAGACAGGATTGTAGATGGTTGTGAGCCACCTTGTGATTGCTGGGAATTGAACTCAGGACCTCTGGAAGAACAGTCAGTCCTCTCAACCTCTGAGCCATCTCTCCAGCACAATACTGTGAAATTTTGCTTAATCCTACTTAATTATGCATTCTTCTAATTCTAGCCATTTATGAAAAGCTATTAAAAACTGGATTTTATAAAAAAATATTGGGATTTGAATTAGAAAAGCCATTGCACTAAATAGGAAGTTTCAATGGTCTATGTCTTTATACTGTGTAATTTTATGGAATTTGTGCAGGTATAATTTTAAGAACTACCAGGTGTTTCTGGCCCTGATATTTGCCATTGAGGAGGTCAACAAGAATCCATATCTTCTACCCAACACAACTCTGGGCTTTGATTTTTATACTTGGTTATACTATGAAGTAATTAGTTTTTATTGTGTCATGTGCTGGTTAACACGGGACATCAATCTCATGGTTAATTACCACTGTGGAGAAAAGAAAACATCACTTGCTGCATTCACAGGAACACCAATGTCAACATCTTCATATATTGTTTCACTGCTACAACTCTACAACATACCTCAGGTGGGTGAGGTGCCAATGTCTGTCTTTGCTCTGGCAAGTCCAGGGTTGGATTTCTGGTACTGGATGCAGAATCCCCATTCACTTCATCTCAGGCAACTAATCAGGATTTAAAGAAGAATGATGGGAGGGAGTCCAGGGTGCCTTCTCTAGAGACTGGCTTTATGACAGCTAAAAAACTCAGACTCACCAAAAGTTTCCTACATCCAGGGCTGTAAATGCAGATTCTAGCAAAAAACTGAGAGGGTCATGAAAAGAGGCACTTTTCTCTGTAGATAAGCTCTTTTGTGGAGATCCCTGGTAAGCTAAAATTTGCCTGTTTGTATGAGAGGGCTGTTGCGGAGCCCTGAGCCTATTCAATTATTTCTGAATTCACAGGTAAATAATCAATAAGAGCACTAGGCAAGAACAAAATATGCAGTAAAATTCAAATCCCTACCCAGATCTAGCCAATGGACAGGACATTCTCCACTGTTGAGTGGAGAGTGGGTTCTGACTTTCACAAAACTCTGGTGCCCCATATTTGACCATATCCTCTGGATGGGGAGACCTGATGGCACTCAGAGGAAAGATAGCAGGCTATCAAGAAGAGACATGATACCTTTGAGCATATACTGGGGGAGGAAGTCGCCCTCAGTCACAGTCATGTGGGGGGAGAGTAAGGGGAAAATGGGAGAGAGGAATGGGAGGATACAAGGAATGGGATAACCATTGAGATGTACTATGAATAAATTAATAAAATATTTTAAAATGAAAAAATAGAAATAGAAAATAGACACACACACGCACATGCATGCACACATACATTTATAGTGAATTCTGGACAATTATTTGATCTTTCTTTCTAAGAAACAAAGTAAATTTAAAATGTTAGCATATAACACCATAAAGTGACAGGGCATAAAGAATTATAACAGAACAATTTGTACATTTAGACATTAGATTTTATACTTTAGATATCTTCCAGGTAGCTCCATAATATTTTGGCTTCATGGGAAGTTTAAACCAACTTTCCCATATTTATTGTGGGCACCAACATACATGGTGCCAACTGCAGTGAAAGCTTATTTGAGGCCACAATTCTGCTCAGGGCTGTTCCCTAATGAGGCATCTGTAGGTTCTCAAAGGTATTTATTGATGCTATTGTTTTAGAAGATCTAAAACAATTTCTAATTTAAAATTGTATAAATCAAATCATTAATTCAATAAACAGGAAATAGTTCATCTGAACAGCAGTTCATCTTTCAGTAAGATAGTGTACTCAGTTTGGTCAAATAGATCTTGTCAATACCGAGAATGCGAAGATGCAGCAATGCACACTGATGTAGTTGTCAGACATCAGAAGCAATTCTGGGGTGCATCAAGGTACAGATTTGCAGAATACCAGATCCCTTCCAGAAAGTTCTCATACCTACAGAACAAGGACAAGAGAGATAAAGGTGAAGATAGAAGGAGCCAGAGAATAAGGAGCATGAAGATTACAACAGACTTCTAGAGTCAGTTTGAGGCCAAGCAGAGCAATTCAGTTAGAGTCAGAGACAGTACCCAGATTGAATCAGTCATACTAGAAAGGAGTTTGATCCAGAACACCTGAGTAGAATCAGTCAGAAAGAACTCAGAATGAACGAGAAACGGTGAGCTTATTCAGCAGTAAGTCTCAGAGGTTGAACTCATTCTATGCCTAATTAAGATTGTATGAAGTCAAAAGGCTTTAAGAATGACACCTAGGTTCCTAGGCCTACAATTACTTCAGGTGAAAAAAAATACTTTGATGTCAGGTACACAAGAAAGTGTAAGGGTACTTGATATATCCATATTTCCAGGAAGGAGAGGTAGATGAGACCTGCAATTTTTGTGGAAAACATTGTAATGGGTTTGTATTAAAAATTACAATCCCATTCTCATTATGACTGTTTCCATCTGTTAATTCAAGACAGAGCTCGTGTTTGATGCCAGTGTTCTTTCTCTGGTTTCCCATTGTGTTTTCTCTTCAGCTCACTTTTGGGCCTTTCGATTCTACCTTGAATGACCAAGGTCAGTTTCCTTCTCTCTATCAGATGGCTCCCAAGGACACACATCTCTCACTTGCCATAGTCTCTTTGCTGCTTCATTTCAGCTGGTCCTGGGTTGGTCTGATCCTCCCAGATGACCACAAAGGGACTCAGTTTCTGTCAGAATTGAGAGAAAATATAAGCAACGGTAGCTTCTGTATTGAGTTTGTGAATATTATCCCTGCCACTTCATATATAGATTCTAATAACCTGGAGGAAAGTCTGGAGATCATTCTGAAATCATCAGCAAATGTCATAGTTATTTATGGGAACATTGTTTCTTCACAAGGCTTAATGTTTCACATTGCAAAACTCTTAGTGACATGGAAAGTCTGGGTCTTGAACTTTCCATGGGATGTTGACAACCATTATGATTATTTCATGGTAGGCTCACTTCATGGGAGTCTCATATTTTCACACCACCATGAAGAGATGGTTGGATTTACCAATTTTCTTCACACACTTACTCCCTACAAATACCCAGAAGACACTTTTCTTCCTAAGTTTTGGGCTTTATTCTTCAACTGCTCATTTCATGGGTTTCATTGTCAAATTTTGGAGAACTGCCAACCAAATGCTTCTTTGGAGTTACTGCCCAGACATATTTTTGACACAGCCATGAGTGAAGAGAGTTATAACATATACAATGCAGTGTATGCTGTGGCCTACAGTCTTCATGAGATGATTCTTCAACAAATACAGACACAGCAATATGCTAATGGACAAGAAATGGAATTCTTCCACTGGCAGGTAATATCACTTCCTGTGTGTTGTAATACCAGCATTGTGACTTTTATTCTTTTCAATGGCACTCCAGTAGGGCAGCATAAGTTTTAGATCATAAGCATACTGGATTCCCTCTCTGGAGGTAAATGCAAAACCATGTGTAAGAGTCTTTTATAAAAGGCATGGCAAGAATAAGGAAAAAGTAAACATTAAATTCACATAACAAGTTGCCTCATAGTTCTCTTCATAATCTCTTTAGTGTGAACAGTTGAGATTTTTCATATATGTTTACAAATACCATGGCCATACAGTTAGGCTCTTCTCTTACTAGTTCATAACTTAAAATAATCTATTTATACTAATATATATTCTGTCACATGGGTGGTTCCCTCTATTCAGGTTCCATACATCTCTCCTCCTCACATCTTCACCAAAAATTATTTCACACCAGGATATCTCAGAATACTTTCTGTCTGACGATGTCCCACCTTTTATTCTATACTTTCCTATAGTTCATAGATTTTTATCTACAGGTGTTGTATCCACACAACACACAAGATCTTCTATCTACAGTACCCTTATTATGTGCAATAAAAGGCTTTTTTTCTTCTAGTAATCAACTATATACAGTAAGAACAACTATGAGAAAATCAAGTAAGATCACAGTGTCAACTCCATATGTATATGGAGAAAGTGCTCTATTATCTATTCTATTTTTTAATTAATTTGTTCATATTATGTCACAATTGTTATCCCATCCCTTGTATCCTCCCATTCCTCCCTCCCTTGCACTTTAACCCTACTCCCCTCCCCTATGTCTGTGACTGAGGTGGACCTCCTTCCCCTCTATTGGATCATAGTTTATCAAGTCTCTTCTTGGTAGACTGCTATCCTTCCTGTGAGTGCCACCGGGACTCCTCATCAAGGGGATATGGTCAAATATGGGGCACCAGATTTCTTGTGAAAGTCAGTCCCCACTCTCCACTTAACTGTGGAGAATGTCCTGCCCATTGGTTATATCTGGTTAGGGGTTTGATGTTTAATGCACAGATTGTCCTTGGTTGGTACCTTAGTTTTTATTATAGCTTTTATTCAACAACCTAAAATTTTTGGCCTAAAAATTTCTCCCTAAATTCTAAATAATTTAAGATTAATTTTAAGTCTGTAACTGTCAAGTCTTCAACCTCATCAAGGCTGGAGAACAAAATACTACCTTAGTATGTCAGAAATATAAGCAAGCATTTTACAAAATAGAGAATTGTCAGACAACTGGCTGCCATTATAGTCATCCAGAACTTATGTATAATGTTGAAACACCATCTTCAGCCTTCTTGCCCAGAATATCTGACACATATTTGTGAAGCAGGAATTAGGAAGGACTTGCATACCCTGTCTTCACAGAGCTTAGCAGTTGACTTTGCCTGTGTCCAAGTTCTGCCCATTGTCTGCCGATGGAGTAAGGACATTTCTTTGTTCAGTTGCAGCTTGCCATTTTTTAAGCAAACTCCTTAAAATAATAAAATATTTTTAAATGCAATTAAGGCTGGTCTGTGAGGCCTTTGAAGACCATTTGTATATTTGCACATATTTATATAGTGCTTAATAATTATCTACCTTCCTCTAGTATATCTCAATAGGCAAATGTTTTTTCCTAGCTACTTACTATGTGTTTAACCTAGGATGTATATTTATGTGATAAGCTAGACTAATATCTGACCTGGCCATGATTTTGATTGACTATTAACTTGCATTACCTAATTATCCTAAAGAGTTTCTAATAGCAGCTTTTAAAAGGACTGGAAGTAAGCCTTCTCTTTATGAATGAATTGTATAGATCCAATAAGTTATACAAAAGTTGAAGCATATGCACATATGTGTATCAAAATAACTTTAAATTTTTATCAATATACAATAATCAATACCAAGGTATCAAAAACAACCATAATTCAGTATCAAGGTTCAAAATTCCAGACTATTATAAGCAATAATAACCTTATTTTTATATCAACATAGAAAATATTAGAGCAGTGTTAGATTATCAGTTCATAAAATGATTTTTGGTTTAAGAGCAGATTCAATAATATACCTCCTTTTCCTATTAATCCTATGTTATTCCTAAATCCTGCTCCCATTGCTTCTGAACACCTTTCCCAATACCTAATGAAAGAAAGGATAGAGAAAAGGAAAGATAAATCTGTGATTCTGTTTCTATACCTTGTCTTTTCCCTAATCAAAATCATTAACAACTTGTAACTAAACCCTTTTAATGATAAGCATCCATCAGCACTAAAACACGAGTTTAAATGTTTAGTTTAGTTTTGGGTCTTTTTGAGCTGTTTGACTGAGTCAGGATTTTTTTGGTGTCTTCCTGTGTTTGAACTTGGACCCAGCTTCCTGTGCTGTGCTGTGCTTGCTCATGCAAGGCTGTCTTTCTCTGACACAGAGTTCAAGTCTTAAAGGGCTAAGCCTCCTGCCATGACCTACCAGATAGGAAGGGGTGGTCCTGCAATGTTGTCAGCTGTTTGTGGGCTTCTCAGTGGGATCCCTCCTGCTCTGCTGGCTGCTCCAGATAATATGGACTCTGCTGGCTGTGACTGAACTTCCTGGAGAGATGGCTGCACAGCTCTGACCACTACCCACTGAGCCATGTGTTCACAGACCACTTTCAATCATTGGCAGCTTTTTAAAAATTGATATCCAGGAGCTCTGTTTAAAGAGGATGAGTTCTGCTTAACCTCAGCAATTTGCTGCTCCTTTCCAGCTTTTTAGTTAGAAAAATCTTGTTTCCAGCTGCTTTTTTCTGGACGCATTTGTGTCCCTATTTTCAGAATTGTTTTGTCTTCAGGCCTCTTTTAAAAAAATAGCTTTGAAGCTTTTTTTCAGGGGATGGGGACGCTAAGATTTCTCTCTCTGTCCTGGACTTTTAGCATGTTAGTTTGGATTTTATGTCCCATGGATGGTATGTCATTATGTTGTTGGGTGTTTTCCTCCAAGGCCAATGCTGTGGGAATAAACAGACTTAAAATGTGTTTACAAAGTTCTAAACCATATAGCTAGTCTCTTCACTGACTAGCTCACAGCTTAAAATAATCTATTTATACCAATCTACATTCTGCCACATGTCTGCTTACATCTGCTCAGGTATCAAGCATCTGTCCTCACATCTTCACCAATGAATCTCTCACACCTGCATATCCCAGAATCCTTCCTGGCTAACAGATGTCCACCTTCAATTCTATCTTTTTCTATATGCCATATATGTTCTTAGTGACAGGTGTTGAATTGTACAATACACAAGATACTCTTTCTACATCTAGGATTTTTCTAAAAAAAAAACCCAGTAATAATTTTCTCAGGAAAAGACATAAAATGTGTCATAATGCATAATGTCCACAAAATGCAACATGCAGAGGATAAAACTTGAAAAACACAGAAAAACAGTGATCACAGCATTGGGCTCTGCTTTGTGAAAATGGTGTCGGATTGATTAAATAAACAGAATGAGCTAATTGGCCAGGAAACTATAATATAAATATAGGTATTTTGGAAGTGGCATTGGAGGGGGAAGAGAAGTCGAGAGGGTAGAAAGATAGGGAAAAGGGTGACCTGAAACTGTCCAGTTGATATAGTGAATCTCAGAGAGAGGGGAAGCCCCACCCCTATGTAGAGGGATGGCCCTGCCAGCCACACCCTGCAGCAGGATCTAACAATGACAAACAGCTGTGCTGGCTTCATGACTTTCACCATTTCCAGTGGATATAGTTGTGCCAACTGAGATTCTTTTTACGACATCAGAAAATGACAATAGTCCCTCAGATGTACTTCAACATATGTTCCTGCATCTCTTCTAGCTCCTCCATTTCCTAAAGAAGACCCTACAGAAAGATCATGTGAGAGGTCACATCGTAATGGATGGGAGAAGAGACTTAGATTCAGAGTATGACATTTTCAATATTTGGAATTTTCCAAAGGGCATGGGATTAAAGGTCAAAGTAGGAACCTTCTCTCCAAAGACTCCTCAGGGTCAGCAGTTCTCTTTAACTGAGCAGATGATTCAATGGCCAATACAGTTTACAAAAGTGAGTTATGACATATATCACCGCTTTGACCTTTCAGAAAAGTAAAAATAATTCTCAGGAAAATGATACTTGGACATTTATTTCATACCAACCCATATACAATTAACAATAAGAATCTACTCATATCCAACATAGACTAATTTCTCATTCCCTGACTCTGATCAATGGAAAAGTTTTTCCTAAATTTTATTCATGCTTATACAGTTCTTATGAATAGAGTGTCTGTTAGATTTCTGTTACTGTTTCAAACAATAAGAGCTTTATGTTTGTCAGCAGATGAGTATATTTCAGTGAAGGGTAAAATGGCTTTTTTATTTTGTAAGCTTTTAAAAGGTAGGATAGCATGACATGTGTGTATGTGTGTGTGTGTGTGTGTATGTGTGTGTGTGTGTTATACTTGCTTTGCTACAGCAGATAAATAGTAACAAAAGCAAGTAAAGGAATACAGGCTTGAAATAGATGACACTGTGAGCATGTATTTATATGTTAGTGCAGAGAGAATATTTTAGGAGTCAGAGGAGGTGATTACATCACAGTCAGAGACCAAAGAATATGGCTGCTCCCCTTCTATCTCCTTTTCATTTTCTCTGTCACAGTAGACAGTGAAATGATTATGCCCATTTTGTGGTGGCTCTTTCCACCTCAAGTAAATATCTCATAAAACTCCTCACAGATGCCTAAGATATGTTCCCATGATGAACCCAAACAATGCAAAGATGTCAATCAACATTGCCAACCATATAGAATATAAAAGTCCCCACTAGGAGCCAGTAAGTACAGAGACCGGTTCACCAAAAATCATACTATGACCTTCTAGAACACTACTTTAATGACCTACTCTTAACAACAGCTTTGTGGTATTGTACCAAGATTTAAGCATGTGGACTAATCAGAATCAAACCCACAGCCAAAATTAATAATACCAAAACACATTACCTTCATTTATCAGTATAAGTATTTGCAAATTTACTGTTGATGATACTCATAAATTCTCTATTTACTCTAAATGTTCACAAAAGTCCAGAGCATTTTCTAATAGCTGTTATTTCTCTCAGATCCCTCAGTCTGTGTGCAGTGAGAGCTGTAGGCCTGGATTCAGGAAAGCTGCCCAGGAAGGCAAGGCTGCCTGCTGCTTTGATTGCATTCCTTGTGTAGACAATGAGATTTCCAATGAGACAGGTAAAATCTTGTTTACAGAGAACTCTCAGACTTGATCACAGGAGTCTGCAATACTTAGGCAGATTTGGGCACAGGGGTCCCGCTCAAACTAAGGCACCAGCCAAGGACAAAACATGCGGTAAACCTTAAGTCCCTACCCAGATCTAGCCAATGGACAGAACACTCTCCACAGTAGAGTGGAGAGTGGGATACTACTTTCTCACATACTCTGGTGCCTCACCTTTGACCATGTCCCCTGGATGGGGAGTCCTGGTGGCAATCAGAGAAAGGACAGCAGGTTACCAAGAAGAGACTTGATACCCTATGATCATATAGAGGGAGAGGTAATCCCTCTCAGGAACAGTCATAGAGGAGGGGAATAAGGGGAAATTGGGAGGGAGGGAAGAATGGGAGGATACAAGGGATGGGATAACCATTGAGATGTAACTAGAATAAATTAATAAAGGAGGAAAAAAAAGAAGAGGGGTGGGAGAGAAGTAAGAGATAAACTTTTTTTCCTTGACTATAAAATTTGAGCATTGCTGTTACTTTTCCTTCCTTTGAAGAGACACAGCTTAGACACTGAAATCATCTTGACTTACATTGTTGCTCCATTGCAGACACTGTTCCCTCAGGTGACCTATTTTGCACTAAAATTATCAGTCTGCTTTATTTCACCAAGAACACAGTGTTTATCACAACATTTCTCTATGTTTTCACACCATGCTCAATTACATGTAGTATTCTTTTAAGGTTTGGATTTCTCACATTCTCTTTCTTATTATTCCCTGTATAGGTTTGTATTTTTTAAACAGTAGGTGACTGAAGAGTTGTATTTATTTCCCTATTACATATAATTTATTTCATCATGACTAAGTTTCATTTGTTTAACTGAAGATAGATTTCCTGTAGTATGTTCTTTTTAAATCTGTCTTCCTTTTATTAACCATAGACTTTTCTCTAATACAACATAATCTGCATATATTTTCCTCTCCTTACACTTCTCCCAGTTCCTTCCCATCTCCTTTTTTTTTTTTTTTTTTATCAAAAAAGCAGTCCTCATCTGTCTCTCAGGACAGAATAGGCTTTTTAAAATTTTGTCATAGTTTATTCAGATTACATCCTTATTGTTATCCTCTCTCTTGCAGCTTCCCATTCCCACTCTCCCTCCCCCTTCTCTCCTATTCCCCTCCCATAGACTTCTGACAGCAGATAGGATATAGGGAAAACTAGAGAGTGGAAGATTTGCAGACAATCTACCTGGTTTTCTCGCAAGAATGGCATACATTTGGTTTATTTTTGTCAAGTTCTTTATTTTATAATTTTCCATATGTATTCAATGTAACCAATGTATGATTCCCCCTATTAACACTTGTCAACTCATCTTGTCCATAATTGTTCCTTTCCGCATTTCATGATTTTCTTCATTTTTGTGTGTGATTTATTTTATTTATTTATCGTCATCTTCATGACCCTTGGATTCTGAGTGTACCTCGGGGCCTGATTTGGTCATCAGTTTTTACACAAGTGTAATAACTAACTTCTCCTTTCTTTGAATATCTTTGCAGGAGATAGTTTAGTAGGTAAGGTTAGTAAGATAGTTTACTCTTTCTTATTCATGAACCAGGGAACTTGTGTGTAATTGTACAGAGTTCCTTAGTGCAATGCATATGTTGCCTAGAAGCAGACAATTTGCAGTTCTCATCTTATAATTGTTTACACCTTCATTTCCATTATATTTCTTGAACATTACAATGTGTGATATACAAATACTTGTTTATGAATGGGCATTAAATCATTAGTTATTCTCAGGATCTTCCAATCATATTTCTTGGCCTTTATTACAGATCATTGTAAGGAGAGGCTTCTTTGTGTAAGAATGAGAGTGTTGCTTGTCACTGTGCATAAACACAAAGATTTAAAAAGGTGTTTCACAATAATATCATTAAGCTTAATGACATCATCAAGTTCTTCCTTGTGTGATATGCTCTCTCTCCCCTTGACATTGAATGTGGGTTCATAATACCAGAAAATACTGTTTTGATAAATATTTATCATTTGCACATTAGCTATAATGTGTGTCAATAAATATTGTCAATATGCGCAGATAGTAGCACTTTAGTCAGGGTTTTGTGTTATTGACTATATTACTTATACATAAAAGATAAAGTAGGGTGAAAGCATGCGTGATCAAACTTTGAAATTCAAAATATACTGATGCAATATTGTAGAATAAGGAAATATTTTTAAAGAGTAGTGTTATCCTTATATAAATTAGTTAATGAGACATATAGCATGTACCCAAATTAAGTCAAAATCTATACTTGAAGCATACATTCTACTATAGAAAAGAAAACAAAGCATTCAAAATAAAAGAATAAGTTGTGAAAGTGTGATAAGCTTGAGAAAATATCTGAAGAAAAATTCATTAGAGTTCCATGATTAATAAACAAAAATCACCCAAGTTATTAAATGAGAATTTGATTCTCATAAAAAACAAACTTCATAAATGTTTTGCTCAAACAATAAAATAGGCAGATGTATTGATATGGTGATAAGATTTAGAAACACACAAAGATTTAATTGAAATGTGGCATTAAAATCCAAGGTGTATAAGTTTTTGTTTTGTTTTGTTTTGTTTACATCTCTCCTCTGCTCCAGTCACACATTCCTCCTTCCTCTCCTATCCTGCCTCCCCTACTACTAATAAAAGGGAGCAAGCCACCAAAATGAGCACAGGGCTGCATATCAAGTCACATCAGGACTGAATGCATCCTCTTCCGCTGAGGCTGGGCAAGGCAGCCACACCAGAGGGAAGTTATCAGAAAGAAGGGGAGATAGTACGTCAGAGAAAGCTCCTGCTTGCCTTCCTAGGGAGCCCATAGAAATACTAAGCAGCCAATTGGGTACATGTGTGTAGGTGGCCTAGGTCCATTCCAGACATGGTCCTTGGTTGGGGCTTTAGTCTCCACATGTCCTCTGGACGTATGTTAGTTGACACTTTGCAACTTGGGGAGTTCTTATCCCCCAGGTCCTTCTGTCCTAACCCCACCTGTTCCATGAAACTGGCCAAGCTCTGGTAGATGTTTGGTGGTGAGTATCAGCATCAATTTAGAGCTGCTGTTACATGGAGCTTCTGCAAGGATATTTATAATTATACAGTGTACTTTTAAATTATATTTATAAACTATAAAATAGATGCAAAAAAGTCACAAATTCATTCCAAGCACAAAGCATCCATCTGTTGTACTGAGATGTCATCTCTCCTTTCCTTTGAAAGTTCTGACAACTATATATAACCAACCTTCTTCTTAAGAACTGTACTTAAGGGTGTCAGATCAAGCTTGTAATTTAAAATCTACAACAAGAAAAAAAAAGTCACATATTCAGGGAAAGTACACACACAAAAAAGGAAAAGCAATGAGCTTCTTTGATTTTGTCACCATAGGTATAGGGCTGTATTAATTTGAAATAATTCATAGAATACTTAAAATTTGATACTAAAAAAAATAAAGCAAGCCCATTCAAGAAGCATTTCAGGGCTGGAGAGATGGCTAAGAGGTTAAGAGCCTCATCTACTCTTCCAGAGGTCCTGAGTTCAATTCCCAGCAACTGCATGGTGGCTGACAGCCATCTATTATGTGATCTGATGCCTGCTTCTGCAGATAAAGAGCTTATATGCAAAAAATAATATAAATAAATCTTTAAAAAAAGAAGCATCTCAATGACCTGAAGATGAATAACAGCTGAAGTAGAAAAAAAACACCCTGAGGATTAATTCAAAATAACTCTCCTTTCTGAACAGATATGGATCAATGTGTGAAGTGTCCAGAAAGTCATTATGCTAACTCAGAAAAGAACTATTGCCTCCAGAAATCTGTGAGCTTTTTGACCTATGAACACCCCATGGGGATGGCTCTCACCACCACAGCACTGTTCTTCACTGTACTCACAGGAGTGGTACTTTTCATCTTTGTGAAGCACAGAGGCACACCCATTGTCAAGGCCAACAATCAGGGTCTCAGCTACACCCTGTTATTGACACTCATCGCCTGTTTCCTCAGTTCCCTGCTCTTCATTGGACAGCCCAACACAGCCACCTGCATCATGCAGCAGACAGCATTTGGAATTTTGTTCACTGTGGCTCTCTCCACAGTCTTAGCCAAAGCTATCACAGTGGTTCTTGCATTCAAGGTCACTGTTCCAGCTAGAATGGTGAGGTGGTTAATGGTATCAAGGGCCCCTAACTTCATCATTCCCATCTGCACACTGATCCAAACTGTTCTCTGTGCAGCTTGGCTGTTTACCTCTCCACCCTTCATTGATCAAGATGCTCATGCTGAACATGGTCACATCATCCTTGTGTGCAACAAGGGTTCAGAGGTTGCCTTCCACTGTGTCCTGGGATACCTCTGCTCCTTGGCACTTGGGACCTACACCATGGCCTTCTTGTCCAGGAATCTTCCTGACACTTTCAACGAAGCCAAGTTCCTGTCATTCAGCATGCAGGTATTCTTCTGTGTCTGGGTCACCTTCCTCCCTGTCTACCACAGCACAAAGGGGAAGGTCATGGTGGCTATGGAAGCCTTCTCTATCTTGGCTTCCAGTACAGCTCTCCTTGGCTTGATCTTTGCCCCAAAATGTTACATCATTTTGTTAAGGCCAGATAAGAACTCTTGTGACATTAGACACAAAACACACTCAGGAAGGATAGACATATAAAATTCATTTTAAAATGAACTTAATCTATGTTAGTAAATGTAACACAATGATTTGAACTAGTGCCATACTGTGACACTTTTAATGTTCAGGTGTAATATGATTTGATTATGTGGGTCCATAAGTCTTCATCCATTGTACTGAAGTATCTTTGTACTGAAACCATTAACTTTATCTTATGCTTGAGATTCATGTTATACTTTCTTAATGCAATAAGAATTCACTTTGTATCCTTCCTTGTCTTGAAGGCCCATTAGTAGACCAGTGTGGCATAAACTCATGGAAATCTGCCTTCCTCTGTCTACCAAGTGCTTATGGTGAAGATGTGTCACTGTGTTCAGCCATGCTATACTCATTTTGTCCTTCTATGATAAAAGATTAAATGTCATGTGATTGCTTCTATTGATTTTTGACTCAAGAAGATTTTATCTTATTCTACTGTATAAATTGAACATTACTAGAGCTGATTGTTTTTAAAGCATTAGTTTGACAGGTTCTCATTTTCAATTATTTCAGGTGAGTATTCAAAGTTTGAAATTATAGTAAAATATTCTATTTTCATATCTCATTATTTTAGTACATGAAAGAAAATGAAACCTCCTCTTTGGGGGACATACATAAATACCTGATTGATAACTAGTAATTGCTTAAAAACCTAGAGCCCAGGAATAGGATGTGCAGGACTGATCTGGTAGTTCATAGGCTATAATTAAGACAAGGCTTTGCCCATTTGCCCACAAATTTAGGGATTCCTTGTTTTTAATAGCTGAATAGCATTCCATAGTGTGAACTAGAAATGATCATAATGAGTGAGTTAACTCAGAAGCAGAAGGAGTCAAATGGTATATACAAATTTATATCTGGACACTAGCCAAAGAACATGTCCCATGAAAGGCTTCACTTACCAGAAAAGTGGGACACAGGGGAGGACATCCTATTGGTACTCTAGATGAGAGAGACAAGAGAGAATGGGGAAATAGAAGGATGCAGAGGGTCCTAGAAACCTACAAGAAGAACATTATGATGGGCGGATGTGGGCCCAGGGGGTCCTGCTCAAACTATGGCACCAGCCAAGGAAAATACATGTAGTAACTTTGAACCCCGTCTCAGATATAGCCAATGGACAGGACATTCTCCACCTTTGAGCTAAGAGTGGGGACTGACTTTCACATGAACTCTAGAGGCCCATATTTGACCACGTCCCCTGGATATGGAGGCCTGGTGGCACTCAAATGAAGGATAGCAGGTTACCAAGAAGAGACTTGACATCTATGAGCATATACAGGGGAAGTTGGTCCACCTCAGTCACAGTCATAGGGGAGGGGAGGGGGAAAAAGTGGGAAGGATGGAGAAATGGGAGGATATAAGGGATGCGATAACAAGTGAGATGTAATATGAGTAAATTTTATATATATATATATATATATATATATATATATATATATATATATATATGCAAAGCTTTGTGTAAAAGTATCTTTTTTTTTTTGAATTAGGGTCTCTCTGTGTTAGCCTTAGCTGTCCTGGACTATCTTTGTAGACCAGTCTGGCCTCGAACTCACAGCGATCCACCTGCCTCTGTGTCCCAAGTGCTGGGATTAAAGGTGTGCACCACAACACCCGAAATTTGTCTGATGAAATTGTTTTCTTGGAAGCTTATTGCCTCTGCCTTCTAACCTAGGCCTAGCCCGGGAAGCTCCTAGCTTCAGTACAAACTAATAGACATAATTTTTTCAGCCTATAGGACTAACTTCTGGATAAGCTCACCCTTTCTTGATCCTTCTGAACTCTTACTGGCTGGTTCAACTCAGTTGTTCTGGTTCAAAATCCACTCCAAGCTGGTTAATTCAATTTGGCTTCTCTCAGCATCTGACTAAACTGCTCACTTGGCCTCAAACTAACTCCAGCAATCTGTTCTAATTTTCTGGTTCCTTCACATTCATTCCATCCTCACCTGTGTCTAAAATGTACTCTCAACAACCTGTCTCTGTAAAACTTTCCTGGTAAAATTGCCTCTGAATTCCACTAACTAAAATCCCACAAACTCGATTCCACTGCACTACCTGTCCACTCACTGACTGAACCATGCTGAGCTCAGTTAGCAACAAGCTTTGCTGGATGCATGGAGTAATTAAGGTAATTAATTCATAATCCTAGGTACATGAACATTATATACATAATTACAAATTAAATTTCTTTCCTAGAGAATTAGAAGCAATGGATGTTCAGATGGAATCTCCAGTTGCCCTCCTCTTCCCCACATGGTCCAGTTCCCCTTGAAGGAAAGTATCCATATTCCTGGCATTCCTAAGGACAGCCTCACCCCTTCACCTGCAGCCACCCTCTCTTCAAGCCCAGCAGGAGGCAGACACATCATGTTCCTTCACCTGCAATTCTTAAAAACCCTACCTGCCATAGTTGAGGTGTGACTTCTTCTGGCCCTGACCTTTGAGGGTGCTGAATTCACACAGGAGCCTCAGTTATCCAATAAACCTGCCCTTTTTATGCTTTTAATCTGGCTTTGATTAGCATATAACATTGGCAGAGACCACCCATAGATGGATAATTCACAATGGAAGTGAAAATATAATTTTAAATGATCTCAGGGAAAGATCTTGAACCTGATCATAGAAACCATGTTTGGATAGTGAGTATCCCAGAAGAAAACTTATGGCTGCATGAAAACAGGGGATTTTAGAGTCTCTTATTCTAATAACATCCTAAATGCCATCTGTATGAGTCAGCATTAGCTGATGTAGTTTGGACAGGTGCATTCCATTATTGGTTTTGTTATCTTTCTGATGTGATTGAAAAGCTGGGCTTTTCAGAAGTGGGATAGAAGGTTTTTAATACCATGGACCCATTTCTGAGGTAATGAAGACAGAGATAAGGCAGAAAGATATTGGTCTGCCCTCAGAAGTAGAGATTGTTTTATTCCTAATCCCTAATAAGGGAAAGATATTCTACAGTGAGAAAATGAGTATTGTGGGACTCTGCTAGATAAGGTTGAAGTCTGACTTCTCCAGGTAGCTGTTTCATGCTTGGTCTGTGAAGACAGACTCTCTTTTCTTAACAAGTTTCTCACTCCATTTTGTCTGGTATCCCCAGAAATTAGAAGGACGGTTGCATAGCCCTCGGGGAAGATTAGAAACCAAACCCTTTTCTAATAAGGAACTTCACCAGCAAGCACAGGAGATTCCTGAGCATACTCCAGTCCATACTGAGAAGATCCTACCCTCCAGAAACTGAGATTTAATTATACCTAGAAATCACTCCACAGACAGTAGATAATTAAGTATTATTTTCTCCTTCTTGTGATAGAGTCCAGGCTACTGATTATAAATGAGAGAGCATACCACTTTATGTAGATTAAGTATCCTGGCACCCTTACCCATAACAAACCAGACACTTTGACTCTTGAAACACCTTGCCAACAGCCCAAGGTTTATAAACAAAGACTGGCTTGCTTGCTGGAGGTGGAAGGCACTTGCTGTTTTGGTCACCATTCCTGCACCTTGACCATCTGAGACCTCATTTATTCTGGAGAGAACACAAGAAATGAAGCCAACTGGAAGGGCATCTGTATCCAGCACCTGAGACCCTACTCTGGACCTCTTCAGAACAGCAGCCAGGCATTAACAACTGGCACCCGGACAGGGACCTTGGATAGATAAGTTGACATGGATAAGGTCATCCCGAGAGCTTAAAAAGATAGATGGAACAACAGAGAATCGTGAGTCTTGATATAGAGAAAGAAATGTCAATGCCAGTCTTACTGGTCCCACAAAAGAAAGAATCGTCAGTCGCTAGTCTAATGGGCTCCAGAAAAGAGACAAAGAAACAGAGCAAGAATCGTCAGTCTAAGTTCTTCAGATACCCATAAAACACCAGTTACCAGTCTAAGTGGCTCTGGAAATGAGAAAAAAGAAACAGAAAAAAATCATCATTCTTAGTCGTGCAGGTATAGAGAACTAAGCGTCAGTTGCCAGTCTAACTGGACCCGAAGAACAGAGAAAGTAACAAAGAAACAAAAGCTAGTCTCAGTTGCCTGTCTTAGAGTTCAATTCACGTGCTGCCATCAGCACAGGTCGATAATGTACATGCCATCAGCACCTAGCTGCATTTGTGGTACCAGCAGTACCAGATTTGTGTCAGGTGCCATTAGCTCTCATTTTGTTGTGTATACCCCTTACATATCCCTCAAGATGGGACAAGGTAAATCCAGAGATAGATGGATTTTCATCCATATTATCAAACGTACTCTTAAGAAAAACGATAATATAGACACAGACATTTCAATCCAATTCAAGGGGACTGGAGGTAAAGGCCTGCCAATGACATTGTTTACTAGATGGAATGTGCTTACACAGGCATTAGCAGATGAAGGAGAACCCCCACATAAATCAGAATCTCTAGCCTCTTTTCCTCATGAAGGAACTCCATTTGTTGAAATCCCACAGAGGATCTAGGAACACTGTTGATCATTTAGTAGAAGAGCCCCAGCAAAGCAGTTCAGAAAAAGATATTGATGAATCAGGACAGGAAAATTTGGCCTCAGAGGAAGAACTTGATTTAGAAAGGGGAAAAAATATACCATGAACCAAAGTGGCCTTCTGTGCAGCACTTGGCCATAAGCCAAACCCCCAGCATCCCCTAAAATATGTAAAAGGAAGACAAAAGGACCTGTGAGCTTTGCTGTTGCTGTTAAGCAGTCCCAACAACAGGGTGAACCTCTAAGATGCTTTCCTGTGGTTATGGGAGATGATGAACGGAATGAGGAGCCTTCCTGGGATCCTCTGCCATTTAAACATCTTAAGGAGCTAAAACAGGCTACATCTGCCTATGGACCCACATCTCCATACACTCTCATTCATGTGGAAAGTTAGCCTCTCGATGGATGACAACTTTTGATTGGTTCCAGGTGGCTAAAGCCTGCTTAGGAGGAGGCAGTATTTTACTTTGGAAAGTTGAATATGAGGACTCAGTTCATGACAAATTATCTAAGATGACTAAAATTGCCTAGAGAAGCTTTACTGATAGTTATAGTGGCTGCTATAGGAACATGTAAATGCATATCTGTGGGAGATACAAATACCAGACATCTCTCTAGTATAACACATAAGACAGCAGAACATTTTGAAGAATTCATTGCTGGACTAAGAGAAACAGTGGAGAGAATGGTTCCTACCCCTGAGACAAAAATATCCTTTAAAACAATTGGTCTTTGGAAATGCTAGGCCTGCATGTCAGTCATTGGGGAGGCCAATAAAAACTCTGAAATATTTCTGACTTTATTAAAGGCTGTGCCCAGATGTCCACCAAGGGACTCCAGGATATGAGGTGCTGGTGGTCCCTCTGGCCACCTGGCATTGGGGAATGATGTCCTGTAGATGGTGGGTACAGGAGCTGGGTGGAGCTCACAGTTCCTGTGTTTGCACAGTGGCTTGATGCAACCAGGAGGCTGGTTCATAGAGATCTTGCCTGTGTTTGCCAGGTATCCACCTAGGTCATTCAGGGCAGGGATGGGTATGTGCATAAGGTTAGAGTGTGGCTTAAAATCTGTATAATTGTTGTGTAAAATCTGCTTCTCAATTTTCCCTCTGTTATGTCAATAAAGCAGAGCATGAGAGAGAATAAAGCTGGACTTCCTGCCAGCCAGGATAGGAAGAGTTAGAGAAGGAGCCATGGGGAGAGGGCAAGGGAAGATGAGGAAGGAGCTGGAGCCTGGGAAAGCTACAAAACTGCCAGTATCTCTGGGATGTTTGCTGGGAGTAAGACAAAATGGCTTAGAGGTTAAGAACAGACTTAAACTTCTCAGATTGTGTTGTGAAGCCTTGTATTACATGTATAAAAAAGGTCTGTCCTAGAAGTAGGAGCAAGACACAGACTGAAAAGCTTTCAGTCTCTTAACTGGGAAGGTCTAGAAGGGAAGCTGGGTCTAAGAAAGTGAAATCCTATAGGAAGGTGTTTTGAGATTAAAGATGATTATTTTCTGTGTTAAAAAGTTGGGAGAAATATTGACACAGTGCTTCTGGATTCCAGTTGAACTTGTTTCTCTTAGCCTACAAATATTTTTAAAAAACAATTGCGGTTTTGTATGTTCCCTTTAAGAGAAAGCAGAATAAGGGAGAGTTGAAGAAGCAAGAGAGAAATCAAGACCAATGAGAACTCTTCCTGATAAAGAATGGAAAATAGAGAGCAGATGGAGCTCAAGGTTCTGTAGCTACAAGATGCTTGTCAGCTAATTCTGCAAAGGGTCTGCCTGTAAGGCTTAACAATTAAATTCCAATATTGAACAGGAATTCATATCTAAAGCCTAAATTGGCACACTTACCCAAAACTTTTGCTTGACCTTTGTCTGATAGGTTTAAGTTACAATGATATGGACTTGAGAGGCAAATCTCTGTGAGTTTAAGGCCAGCCTGGTTTACACAGTAAGCAGTGGCATGACCCACTGCTGATAAGATAAACATCTTACAAAGACAGCCTAGGATTCAAAATGACAAATTTTTCCTTAAAATTACTTTGTAAATCCCTTTTTCTTAATATTTCCTTACTGATCTAAAAGATGGATCACATCAATCTTAGGTTTGTGTAAGGAGAGATGATGTCACACTGCTCTAAAATGGCCAGTCAATCACCTTGAAAGGTGTCCTTCCATGGAAGAGATGGCGCCAAAGTGTAACTGGCGTAATAGATGTGTTCTGTTGGTCAATATGAGGGCCAAGTTTCCGTAGGTACAAAGACATGCAAGCTGCATGCCTCCCAAGACAAAAAGCTTTTGTATGCTGACTAAGTTGAGGTGTCACTGCTCTAGAAGCTGGCTTATCCCTCTAAAAGTGAGTCACCTCCGTGGAGGACAGGTAGCAGTTGTGCCTGTTGCAAAGTGATCTTGGGGACTATACAAGTGGCAAAGTACACAGTAGCCTAGTTAGGTCCCCCCAAAACTGAAAGGCTACAATTCATATGTTTGAAAGGCAGAACCATCCATCCCATATTAAGAAAACGGGTGAGAAAAAAATAGCCACAACAAATGTATAAACCCAGGTACAGGTGCCTATGGTATGCTTAAACTCAAAAACTGAAAAAGTTTATATAAAGTTCATTTAAAACAAAATGTGTTTTCTTTTGCTCAGGGCAACTAGCCTGTCTCAAAACAGGCATGCGTTTTCTTGGGAAACAGGTAGTGGCCTGACCTATATATCAGGCACCATAGTCTTAAGAAAACTAGACAACATCCTAAATTTCCTGTGGCCCCAAAAAGAAAACTTTGTGCCATATTCATGGGGGAACTGGTGGATGGCTTTGGGTCATACTACGGGTGATAGATGTTTGCTAGTGTTTAGAGATTGGTTATAAGAATGATAAGTAAAAGGATATATTATTGAATCTGATTATATACCAAAGAACATTTATAAAAAATCTTACATTGGTGTAGATCTTTGTATTATATTTTGTTGCAACATGCTAAAGTATTGTACCTATGTAATTCTTAAAACTGTATGTTAAGTTCTAGTCATTTTGATAGCTATTATTATGAACTGTTTAAGATAAGTATGAAATGTATGTTAGTCTGAAGATAACTCTTAAGTTCAAGTTAGATACTATTCTAATTAATTACAAAAATATATTTTCTAGATTGACTAATAAGAGATAGCTAGAAATAAACAATTCAGATAAAACAGATACATAGATGGTCTTCAAAAAACCTCAGAGGTCTACAGAATATGGTATTTAAAGATTGCAGTAACTTAAGGCTTTTTTGACATGACACAGGTCTGCTCCTGACAGCATCCCATTCTACTTCACGCAGCACCAAAGGCTTCTCCATATGTGGCAAGATGGCCACTGGGTGAGAAAATTCCACTGTATCAACTAGGCAGAATACAGTCCAAACTGCCTAACTGACTGCCGAGCTTTGCAAGGACAAGGTAGATAAGTCCTTTATAATTCCTATTTCACAGAAAAGTCTGTCAATAGTATGGGCCAGAAGGCTGACAATGATGCTTCAACATTATAGAAAAAATTTGAGGGACTGTCTAGGCAGCTAAATATCTCTGTCCTTTATATACTTTTTGGAGATGCTTGCCTGTATTTCCTATATAACTAAATAATATCTATTCCTTCTTGAGTCTCAGATGGGGTTAAAAAATAGATAGTTATTGTCACATAGTTAAACTAAAGCTGTTTAGGAGATAGAAATAAATAGGTAGTAAAATACATTTATTTTACACAAATGTAAGTCTTACCTAATAATTTTCATAATTGGTATGTTATAATTTGTTATTGTAAGAAAAGAAGCCTTTTATTAGATGAAAAGGAGGAAATGTAAGCATAAAATTATTATGTAGTTTAAATTCTGAATTTTCTGTCTCACTGTGAAAACTCTGTCTCCCAATTGTCCCCCTGATATGTCAATAAAGCACCTTACATCCAATCATTGAGCAGGGAAAAAATGGGGCTAGGCTTCCAGCCAGACAGGGGGAGGAATTAGGAAAGGACAAAAAGGAGAGTGTGAGGTTGAGGAGGAAGGCGTTGGAGTAGAGGAAAACTACAAAAGAACAAGTATCTCTGGGATATTGGCTGGAAGTAAGACAGAAAACCTTAGAGGGTTAAGTGTACAGACTTAAATGGTTCAGATTGTGCTGAGAAGTCTGGTATTACTATTTTCTTAAATATTTATTTAGTTATTTATTTATTACATTTGCAGTGTTCTGCTTGCCTTCCAGCAGAGGGCACCAGATCTCATTATAGATGGTTCAGAGCCACCATGTGTTTGCTGGAAATTGAACTCAGGACCTTTGGTAGAGCAGACAATATTCTTAACCTCTGAGCCATCTCACCAGATGAAGCCTTGTATTATAAAAGAGGCTCAAGTATTTGTGTTATAGCTTGGTAAAGAAATAAGCTAAGAGAAACAAACACAGTCCCATAAAATAAATTCAACAGATGAGGCACTGGATCTGGAATTTATTACCAGTGATTTTAAATCACAGGACATTTTAACACTAAGAGATGCCCTAAATGATCAATTGAATTCCAGAAATAACCTTTGTTACCTCCATTGTGGAAATGAAATGCAGTTTACTAACAGTAAGATAGGTCAATAACCCTCCTGACAATTTTTTTCCTTAGTGTATCAACTTAACAGCATCACTAAATCACTCTGGCCTTTGATGAAGTGTGAAATTCAAGTTCATTGGAATATTTGTTGTGTCTCTTAGCAGAAACACTTCCTGCTCTGGAACCAAGATTTTTAGGCTAGAAGGACTCAAGATTATGGGCACAGGAAACATAATTTTGCAATTGGTCACTAGAGGAGATATTGGAACTGTTTCCCTTTTCTAACCCTTTATTCCTACACTAGTGAATCCTAGATCTTGTATAAACTGAATATATTGGACACTGATTCAAAGCAAATACCACCCTTCTATAGAACCAGTCCCCAACCTCCAGGCTACTGTTACCTAAGGGTGCTGTAACTGTGTTTTCAAAAAGCCATTTCAACTCCCTAACAAGGCACCTGCGTCAGAACCACAGGTAACTTGATAAGACCAGTGAATTACATGTTGTGGGCCTACTGTCTTACTACTCTGTAATTTTGCTGCAACATCAAAACAAATAAACAAAAAACAAAACTCAAATCAAACCCCTGAGGAACTCATGACTACAATTTGGAGCCAGAATATCAGGAATCCCAAGGATTCCCAGTTAATATTAGCCCTATTATAAATCAGGACCCAGACAATCCCCATGGGAACTTGATAAACTTTTTAGCCAGGAACAATTTTCCACAGAACAGCAGAGGACATTACTAGCAGTTATTCTGACCAGATAGATCTCTGTGCAATTCAAGTAGAGGATAGAGTAATCCCTTTCTCTGCTCAAAAGACAGAATAAAATTGTGAGACACTTATAGTCAGGAAGAAGAGGGGACTTCACTGGTTGTCTTTGGTTTAGAAAAGCATGGCCCACTGATTTTATTTGTGTGTGTCATCCATGGACATTTTCTGACATTCTCACAATTCACTTACCATGGCAACCTCTGATGCTGTTTTCATCAGCCAAAGTTGTTGTCACATGAAAAGTTTCCTGCTTCAGTTTGGCCAAAACAGCCCAATAGGGAAATTGATCCCTGAGCTCTGATGTTTGTTTTCTTGGCTGAAATCATGATGCCTGTGGCTAAAGAAGAAAATACAAAATAGAGCTTCCAACTTATTCTTAAGCAGAAAACAAGGACTCAGATGTAGAGAGAGCCTAAGGGAAAAAGGGTTTCCAAACTCTCAATGGCAGTGGAAGAAGCATCACGAAAAACTGTGCTGATTAGTGTGACAGCTGCACACATTAACAAAGTGAGAAGCACACATGCTCACAAACACTAGAGATCAATATATACCTGATGGACATCATTAGGTATGCATCTATCAGTCTTGTGCCTGGGCAGATGCATATGTTAATAGGATGTTCTTGATTTTCATCTTTGGGCTTCTGTATATTCCCAATTTTGTGTGTGATTCAACTGACAATCTCTGCTATGCAACTGATGATTATCTTTTCCGTGAAGGAGATATGATGATTGGTGCATTTCTTCCTCTTGCTGACTTCCATGTAGAAAAGTATATTAGAAATGAATATGTGCCACACCGCTTGCAGAACCTTAATGTATGGTAAGTACAATTATATATTCTCAGAGTTGGGGATTTCTAAAACTTAAACAATGTATGGATTAAGACTTTCTTGAGTTTTTCACAATTACTCTCTCTGAGTTTCAGATCGCTTCAAGCATATTTTCATCTGTACTTTTTTCCTCTTTCAAGGAAACGTGACAACTTTGATGCTACTCATTGTGCTTTCCACATATGAACTGAAAACTTGTGATCTTTTGTCATGCTTGAGAATGTCAAATGATGTGACTGTTATCAATGTTAAGGTTTCAAAGTGTGGATAATTTAATCTAGTATAACCTGATACTTCTAGGCTTTTATTCCATCCAGATATGCTCTTGAGAGAAGAGATGATGTCATTGAATGCAGAGACTCCTGAGTGCCTGGAATGTTGCTAGAGTGACAAGTCTTGACTATGTTACATGCAGCATATTTCAGAACAGTACTGTTATCGTTAACATTTGGAAGCACTTTGCTTCTCTACCCATATCATTGTCTATATTATTTTTTAAAGATTTATTCATTATATATACAGTGTTCTGCTTGCATGTACACCTGCACACCAAAACCAGATCTCATTATAGATGCTTGTGAGCCACCATGTCATTGCTGGGAATTGAACTCAGGACCTCTGGAGGAGCAGCCAGTGCTCTTAACTGCTGAGCCATCTCTACAGCCCCCCCATTTTTTAACATTTCAACGTTGCTTGTTAAATATTTTTATTAAATTTTATTATATATATATTTATATTATTACACACATATACAATATACTACCTATAGCAAGAAGAACTATGACACAATCATGAATTTTATAAATGTTACATTCTTAGTGTTTTGGTTATTTGTATTTGGCATCCTTGAAGAAAACATCTTTCCTATCTTGGTGAGTCTACAACTCTGAATGTAAACCAATATCTGTCATATCTCATCATTATCAAATTAAAACATCTATCTAGACATGAAAACATGTTAATCCCTAAACACCTAAGCTTAATTGTAAAACTAAACTGTCTAGTCTTCAATCTCATCAGAGACTAGAGAAGGAATAAAATTGATTACCTGAGTATACCAGGAGTGCAGGTTAGTAGCTTTCCAAATGAGAACATGACAGATACAGTTTGTAAGATTATTCTTCACATACATTATATATATGTGTGTGTCTATGTATATATATACACATATATGTACAGATTTTAATGTATATCTGTTTGTCATATATGTTTCCAGTGCTTTTCTTCATTTATATGGATGTGATCACAAAGATACTCTTGATGGGAGCTTGGCCACTTAAGGCATTTTTTTTAGCTTTTCTGAAATATGCACATAAAGGAATAATGTCAAAAGAATGCTGATTCCTATAATAAATAATGACAAATATTCAAGTGTGTCTCTTTATAGAGAAAATATATTGTGGCTATCTTTTATACACATCCCAAATCTCTAGGGATAAATGTAAAAAAATGAAATAGAGCAATACAGCTTGAATATGTCTTTAAATACATAAGAAAATTGGTAGAAAGACAATAGGTAAAATTTTACAAGAAAAATATCCTCCTTAAGGTAAATTGTGCTCGGTGTGACAGTAATGTTTAATTCTTACCACCATGGTGGTGTGTTAAGTAAAACTACAAGATGGTGGAGGAAGAAATGTGTTCATATATAAAATTCATGGGATGTTTGGTGGTCTTCACATTACATTGGAAACTAACATAACAAAGATGCTCACAGTACCAAAATTTTACATCTAGATAAATAATTTGTATCTCAGTGCAATAATTAAAATTAGATCCAAATTCTTAAGGATCATATCTCAAATAAGATCACAAATTTGTCTGATTAACCTAGCAGGCTGAGGACTTTGGATGCTGGTTGGAGCCCCTTCTATACATTATAATTAATGCCTCTTGTTACTCTCTTTTTTCATCTGCTCTGTCTGTTTTCAGTAGCTCAGTCACAAATGTACATCTGTATGATTTTTTCTTTAGGTCATCCTGCAACAAGCCTATATATGAAAATAATATACTTTCAGTTATGTGATCCATGAGTGTCTGGCTTGTCCATGATCAGTATAGAATTGTATCAAAAATTCACCTTTTTATTTTAAAGTATTTGTTTTATTTATTAAGTCTTCAAATATTCCATACATTATGCTTTGATCATATTCATGCCCTTCTCCCATCTCCTTCCAGATTCACCCCCATTCCTTGCTCATCCAACTGTGTATCACTATTTTCTGTTCTGTTTTGCTTTAAATGCATCTATTGAGCCCAGTTAGCACTGCCAGAAAACACTGTTGATGTGTGATCATCCACTGAAGTGTGCTAGAACTGTCAAGGATCACACCCTTAAAGGAAAATGATTCTGGCCTTCTCATCAGCAATGGGTGGCCAAAAGCTCCCCAGCTGTGGGTGGAACTTCACTCCAGACCACCTGCCAACTTTTCCTCTCCACCATGGGATTCTGTCAGGCTTCATGTTTTTCAGGTCACAACGAATTCATATGAGCAACTGTTTTGTTGTTCCTGAAAACACTCTCTCCTTTTAGTCATTCTGTCTTCTGCTTCTTACAGCCTTTCTGACCCAACTTTTCCAATCATTTTAAGCATTGGGATTGGAGGATGTGATATGACAGCCCCATTTAGGGCTGAACACTCTGCAGCCATTTATTTCCAATACCTTGACCAGACCCAGAGAGTCAGGAGGCTGTGATAGGAAGACTGCTTGAATCCAGGAGTTCTTGGCTGTAGTTCACTATTCAGATCAGGTGACCACACTAAGTTCGGCATGGATATGGTGACCTCTCAGGGATGAGGAACTCCCAGGTTGCCTAAGAGAGGTGAACTAGCCCAGGTCATAAAAATTCAACTTTTTATACCGTCAAAAATATAATCAAAATAGATCATGAAAAGAAAATGGTATTTTTGTCATAAAAGATTAAAAATCTTTTCTTATAGAATGCAATTCCCAAATATATTTTCTGCATACTATTAAACAAATTTTTATTACATTTTCCCCCAGAATAAAAAAAAAGATTGAATGGAGCAACTACAAGTTTTCTAGGACATTTGCTCCAGTGTCTAAAAATCATCCTGGATTGATTTCTCCATTTTTAATCCTTCTGTGTACCAGCAATGACAATGGCTCCATCCCCAAATCTATCTCAGTCCTGAGCACATTTCTCCACTCTTTCCTGTGGCCTTATAATTTAAGTCTCTATTTCTATGAATTGCAGCCCTGTGGTCATTTCTTGGTGTACAGTCAGAATGGCTATTGAGTGTCCTCTAAATATTTAATGGAGGGCTATCATGTATCTGTCCTGTGTTTACTTCACTAGTATGACTTTGGTGTCTGTCTTTGTTGTTATTGTTACTGCTGCTGTTGTTTGTTTTGTTTTGTTTTTCTTTTTATATCAACTGATCTTCCTTCATCTCCAGGTTGTTCTTTAATTGGAATTCTGGTTGTGGTTTTAACTCCCCTTTTCTCAAGTCAATTAACAAAGAGGCAGTAATGTGTAGAGGTGTTTTTTCAGCATAGCCGGAAACAAACACAAGCATCCCATCACCTGTACACCAACCTCTCTGATGTAAGAGATTTTTGTCAGAATCTGGCTGAGGACAGACCAAAGGCAGTCATTGTCAGCACTATGCAATTTTTTCTACCATTTATCCAAACACATTTAAAGAAATAGTCATGAACTGAAGTCTTTATATATTAATTTCCTGTTAAATTAATTCAAGGAGAAATTATTTATTTTCATGGTGTTCTAACTTTATCTACTCTAATTGAATAAATACATTAGTCATAAAATATTTTCTGATTTTCAATGTAAGTTATCTGATGCAGGTACATTTACAAATAATACAAAAATTTTCTCAGATTTATGCCCTTTCCTACTAATTTCTCTGCATGTTGTTACTACCATTATCCTTACAAGAATATTGTATATGACCACATAAGATTAATTTTTAGGAAATCATTATTTTTACTTTAAACTAGTATTATTAATTTCTTAACATTTGTGTTTTTGTCTAATATTTCTCTCTGTGCTGGATAGTTTTATCTCAAATTGACACAAACTAGAGTCAGTAGAGAGAAGGAAGACTCAATTGAACAAATGCCTCAATAAAATCAGGATATAGACAGTCCTTTATGGTATTTCTTTAATCATTGATTTAGTGGAAGGGCCTAACCAATAGTGTATGGTGCCACCTCTGAGCAGGTAGTCCTGGGTTTCATTTTTAAAAGCAGGCTGAGCAGTCACAGTGATCTAGCTAATAAACTGCATTCCTCCATGGCTTCTGGGTCAGAACTCCTGCCTACAAGTTTTGCCCAGCATGAGTTCCTATTCTAACTTCCTCCAACAAAGGACAGTGGTGAAGTATTATCCAAATGCACTGCATAGATGCATATCACCTTGAGACTTGCTAAAGCTATCTGAGAGAAAGGAATATCACTTAAGAAAACTCTTCCATAAGACTGGGTTAGAGCCAAGCCTATGGGGCATTTTGTCAATTAGTGATTGATGGGGGGTGGCCCAGAACGTTGTGGGTGGGGCCACTCCTTTGCTAGTAGTCTTCAGTTCTACAAGGAAGCGGCCTAAGAAATCCATTAGGAACAAGCTAGTGACTATAAACATTCCGTAGCCTCTGTGTCATCTCCTACTTCTACATTTTGGCCTTGAGTTCCTGTCATGATGTCTTTCAGTGATGGAGAAACTGTGGAATAAAGGCTTTCCTCTCTATCTTGCATTTGGATGTGGTTATTACATTACAGTAATAGTTAATATAAATAAAATGTCCTATAAATTATTTCCTCAGCAAATTGCTTTGGGTATGATGTTTTATTTAACTAAACTAAGTAAAACACTTGGTGTGTGTGTGTGTGTGTTGTCTGTTATGCGCTCCTTCACTGCTTTTATTTTTGTTTTTCTGAAACAGGGTCTCTCTCAGTCACATAGCCTGGCAGTCCTGGGTTCACTATGTAGTTTGGCTGACCTAGAGCATACAGAGATCTGCCTCCCTCTGCCTTCTGAGTTCTGGGACTACAGGCATGCAATACCATATTAACTAAACATTTATATCCTCCACTCTCTCTTCTCTCTCTCTTCCCTCTCCCTCTCCCATTTCTCTTTTTTTTTCTTTACTCTCGTCCTTCTTTTCTTTTTCTTTCTTTTCTTGAGACAGGGGTTCTCCTTGTAGCCTTGACTGTCTTAACACTGTATGTACAACAAGCTGTGCTGGAGTTTTAGAATTTGAGAGAGAGAGAGAGAGAGAGAGAGAGAGAGAGAGAGAGAGACAGAGAGACAGAGACAGAGAGACAGAGAGAGAGAGAGAGAGAGAGAGAGAGAGAGAGAGAGACAGAGACAGAGACAGAGACAGAGACAGAGACAGAGACAGACAGAGAGAAAACCATGAATCTGAATAGATGAAAAGATGGATACTAAACAGAAATGAGGGGAAAAATTCTATCATAAAAGAAAAGTGATATTACATGTGTTCACAAACATGTAGATACTTAAAACTTATTAATCAAGACAAAGATTTAAGCAATGTCTAGAATGCAAATTTTAAACTTACTGTAAGAATTAGAAAGTATCAAATAAAAATTTTTTGAATTTTAAACAAAGTTTTAATTATCATATATGAATCATACAACTTTATTACACACAATGTGTTGTCAAACATGTCTCTAAAACAGGAATGAAATCTTGGTTATAAAGATTCCATTTTCTTATTGTTGCTTTGGATGCTTGTAGCTTCTCTTCTGCTTTATCATGAAATATGCAGTAGAGATTGCACTCTGTAGTGTGGTTGCAAGCCTTTGCTCACATGCATGAAATTGTCAAACAAAACATTTTATTAATATTTTTATTAATATATATTAGTAATTTATTCATAATGCATCTCAATTGTTATCACATCCCTGTATCCTCCAATTCCTCTCTACCTCTCACTTTCCCCCTACTCCCCTCCCCTATGACTGTGGATGAGGGGGACCTCCTCCCACTGTATATGTTCAATATTATATATAAATATTTTATATATGTATACATTTTTAAATATACCATCCATTAGCAAAAACTATACTTATTTCTGTTGTTTCTCATTATTATGACAAATGTCCCTCCACTAGACATAATTGTATTTAATTTGGCCTATAAAAGTATTTATTAATTCTTAATAATTTCACACAAACATTTTGAACATATTCACCCATACCATCACACCTTCCATATTCACTGTCTCTAACTTTAGCCTCTACCCAACCAAGTGCTTCACTTGTTTTTTCAAGTCAAGTACACTTTGTTTTCTAAAAGTACTATTGTAGTTGGAGTCTTCCCTTATGTGGGGTTGATCTAGTGACAACAGTGAAGAACCTGACCATCTCTCCCCCAGTAACTATGGAATCTCAATAGCATCTCTGCTAGGGGTTAGATTTCATGTCCATCTCCTTCTCCATGCTGGCATTTTGTCATATTTAAGCATACATCATCTTGTACATACTTTCATAATCATTCTGAGTTAAATGTGCAACTTCATGGACAGAAAATATTCCCTCTTTGAGGTTATCCCCAAAGCCTCTGTTCCTGACAATCTTCCCACTTCTCTTTAACCATGATCTGTCAGCCTTGTTTGTACAGTTGTGATATATAAGCCACAATTATGGCTGAGAATCTGATAGTCTTTTATTATCTGTACCATGATCAGTCTTCAGTTTCTGTATTATTTCCCATCTACTACAAAAGGAAGCTGCTCTGGTGAGGGCTGAGGGATGCACTAATTAATGGTAAAGCAATAAGACATTAGGAGTTGATTTCAACTGTGTCCATTTAGAAGACTAACAGTATTAAGTTCTCCCCTTGGGTCTATGACCTACTTAGTAACAGACTCTGGCCATTTTTATGATGCCAAGCATTGGTTCCATACCATGTGGGGGACTTTAACCAAATCAGATGAAGGTAGGTCCACATATATGATGTGTGCCCATTTTAACATCAGACAGAATATCATATTAAGCCTGTCATTACTGGATCCCGCATGGTTCACAGATGAGTGACAGTGATGGTTACCTTTATCTTCTTTGGTAGCATGCATAGACCCTTTCAGCCAGGAAAGATAAAGTATCCAGATGAGTATCGGTTTTATTTCATCATGTTAGTTAATTCAAATACCTAATATTTTCTACAGGATTCAATCTGGTACCTTCCTAAAATTTGACCTTTTTTTCTATGTTTATTTTATTTTTAATTTGTTCACTTTACAGCTCATTTGTAGCTCCCTCCTTCATCGACTCCCAGTTCCACACTCTCTACCTCATGCCCTTCCCCCTCTCCCTCTCCAAGTCTTCAGAAAGGGGAAGCCCCTCCCCCCACCCTATCATGTGACCTCACCCCCTCAAGTCTCTTCTAGACTGCTTGTATCTACTTCTTCAGTATCTAACATGGCTGCCTGCCAGGGGAAGGTGTTCAATGAGTGGTCATGAGAGTCCATGTCAGAAGTAACCTCTACTCCCCATAATATGGGAACCAAAAGGGAGACTATGCTACCAATGAGTTACATCTGAACAGAACTCCTGACCATGCATGGTCCTTGCTTGATGCATCACTCTCTGCAGCAGCCCCTAACACTGGTCCAGATTTGTTGGCTTCTTTAGACCCCTTGTGGAGCTCCTGTCTAATCCATGTCCATTTATCTCCCAATATGTCCATAACACACCCTGCTCTCAACTCCAAAGTGTGGCTGTGAGTCTCAGCATCTTCTTTAATACCTTGCTGGGTGGAATACCTCAGAGGACCTCTATGGTAGGCTCCTGTCCTGCTCTGTTTCTTCAACTGCTTGCAGTGTCTAGTTTCTGTGCCCTTCTGAATGAGAATTAAGCATTCTCCCTAGGGTTCTTCTTGTTATTTAGATTCTTCAGGCCTGTGTACTATAGGATAGTTATCCTGTATTATGTGGCTAATATCTTATTACAAGTAGTTATATACCATTTGTGTCTCTTGAGGTCTGGGTAACCTCACTCAGGATGATCATTTCTACTACCATCCATTTCCTGCAAATTTCAAGATTTCCTTGTTTTCAGTAGCTGAGTAGTATTCCATTGTGTAAATGTGCCACAGTTTCTTTGTCCATTTTTCAATTGAGGGACATCCAGGTTGTTTCCAAGTCTGGCTGTTACTAATAAAACTGCTATAAAAATAGTTGAGCAAATGTCCTTATTGTATGGTGGAGCATCTTTCAGGTAAATGCCCAGGTATGGTATGGCTATGTCTTGAGGCAGCACTATTCCCAATTTTCTGAGAAAGCACCAGATTGCTTTCCAAAGTGGTTGTACAAGTTTTCACTCCCATCAGCAATGGAGGAGTATTCACCTTTGTCCACATCCTGACCAGCATGTGTTTTCAATTGAATTTTTTTATCTTAGCCATTATGATAGGTATAAGATGGAATCTTTGAGTCATTTTGATTTGCATTTCCTTGACAACTAACAACATTGAGCATTTCTTTAAGTGTGTCTTGGCCATTTGATGTTCCTCTGTTTAGAGTTCTCTGTGTAACTCTAGACTCCTTTTGAAACTTGGGTCATTTGGTTTGATGGTGTTTAATTTCTTGAGTTCTTTATATATTTTGGAAAGTAGCCCTCAGTCTCATGTAGATTTGGTGAAGATCTTTCCACAATCTATAGGCTTTAATTTTGTTCTGCTAACACTGTCCTTTGCTTATAGAAGCTTTTCAGTTTCAAGAGATCTAATTTCTTAAATGATGATCTTAGACCCTGAGCTCTTGGTGCTTTGTTCAGGAACTATTCTCCTGTGACAATGAGTTCAATGCTCTTCTCACATTTTCTTCTAACAGATTTAGTGTGTCTGGTTTTATATTGTGGTATTTAATCCATTTGGACATTAGTTTTCATGGAGCAATAAATATGGATCTATTTTACTTTTTCTATAGGTAAGCAGATAGGTCAGCATCATTTGTTGAAGATTGTATCTTTTCTCCCATTGTTTGTTTTTGGCTTCTTTTTTGAAAATCAATTGTACATAGGTACAAATATTTATTTCTGAGTCTTCTATTTGATTCCATTGATCAAACAGCCTATTTCTATACCAGTATGGCATGCTCAGTTTTTATTTTGTTATTGTTGCTATATAATAAAACTTAAGACCAAGAATGGAGATTCCTCCAGAAGATCTTTTATGGTACAAGATTGTTTTAGATATTCTTGTGTTTTTTGTTTTTCCATACAATGTTGAAATTAATTTTTCAATGTCTGTAAAAATGTAAAAGTATTTCGAAAGGGTTTGCATTGAATCTGTAGATTGCTTTTGGCAACATGGCCATTTTTACTTTGATGATCCTCATGATCCACAAGCATAGGATATTTTTCCACCTTCTGGTATCTTTTTCAAATTCTTTCCTCAGAGGCTTGAGGTTTTTTTCATTAAAGACTTTAAATTGCTTGTTTAGACTTACAGCAAGACATTTTATGCTATTTGTGGCAATTGTGAAGGATGTACGTTCCCTAATTTCTTTCTCAGCCCTTTTGTCATTTTTATACAGGAGAGCTACTCATTTTTGTATTATTAATCTTGTATCCAGTCCCTTTGCTGATGGTGTTTATCAGATGTAGGAATTGTGTAGTGGAATTTTAGCAATCATTTATGTATGTTATCATGTCATCTGTGAAGAACTATACTTTGACCTCTTCCTTTCCAATGTGGATCACCTTGATCTCCTTTTGTAATCTTATTGCTCTATCTGGAACTTCAAGTACTATATTGACAAGATATGGAGGGAGAGGGAATTCTTGTCTAGTTCCTGATTTTATTGGAACTTCTTTGAGTTTCTCCCCATGTAATTTGATGTTGGCTATCTGATTGCAGTGTAAAGTCTTTATTATGTTTAGGTATATTCCTTAATCTCTCTGAAACTTGAATGGGTGTTGAATTTTGTCAAATGCTTTCTTGGGATCAAAGGAGATGATCATGTGCTTTTTTCTTTCAGGTTGTTTATATGGTGGATTACTTTGATGGACTTCTATATATTAAACAATCCCTGCATGTCTGCTATGAGGATTACTTGGTCATGGTGAATGAAATTTTTAATGTGTTCTTGGATGAAGTTTGTGAATATTTTATTGACTATTCTTGCATTATCTTTCATAACAGAAAATGGTCTGGAATTCTCTTTCTTTGTTGGGCCTTTGTGTGGTTTAGGTATCAAGGTGACTATGGCCACATACAATGAGTTTGGTCATGTGCTTATATTTAGGGCATAGATGTTCAGAATTGTGATGTCATCTAGGGTGAGTTATCCTTAGATGAGTATGTTCTTCTTCATCTCTTTTGATTAAGTTTGGTTAAACGTCTCTTTTATTAGATATAAAATTGGTTACTCTAGCTTGCTTTTGTTAGTTTTCTTGGAAGACATCTTTCCAGCGCTTGACTCTTAGGTAATGTCTATCTTTGTGGCTGAGGTGTTTTTCTTGTATGAACCAAAACGTTGGGTCCTTTCATGCATCAATCTGTTAGTCTGTGTCTTTATTGGAAAGTAGAGACCTGGGATGTTGAGAAAGATTAATGACCAGTGACTGCTAGGTTCTTTTATTTTGATATTGGTTGTGGTACTGTGTTTATGTGCTTTTCTAACATGTTTTGCTAAAGTGAAGTTATCTGTTTCCTGTATTTTCCTAGTTGTAGTAAAACTCCTTGGGTTGGAGTTTGCATCATTGATGGCATTAGTTTATAATGTTATTTCTCAGCTTAGTTTCTGTTTCAATGACCTATCCTTCAGTGATAGTGGGGTGTTGAAGCCTTCCACTATTATTGTGTGGAGATCAATGTGTGGTTTAACTTCATTAATAGATCCTTTACAAATGTGAGTGCCCTTGTATTGGGAGCATAGATGTTCAGAATTGTGATGTCATCTTTGTTGACATTACCTTTGATGAGCATGATGTGTCCTTCTTCATCCCTTTTGATTAATTTTCATTGAAAGTCTATTTTGTTTGATATTATAATGGCTACACAAGCTTGCTCTTTGCCAACATTTTCTTGGTATATTTTTCCAGCCTTTTACCCTGAGGTAATGTCTATCTTTATGGATGAGATGTGTTTCTTGAATGCAGAAGAATGTTGGATCTTGTTTATGTATCCACTCAGTTAGTCTGTGTCTTTTTAATGGAGAATTGAGACCATTGACGTTGAGAGATATTAATGACCAGTGACTGTGAAGTCCCTTAATTTTTGATGATGGTTACAGTAAAAGTTTATGTAGCTGTGTTCTTGTGATGGTGCAGTTATGTATTTCCTGTGTAGTTTTGGTTGTGGCCTGTCCCTTTAGGGTAGAGTTTTCTGTCTAGTAATTTTTGTAAAGCTGGAATTGTGGATAGGTACTGTTTCAGTTTGTTGTTATCATGGAATATTTTGTTTTATCCATCAATGGTTATTGATAATTTGACTGGGTATAGTAGCCTGACTTGGCATCTGTGGTCCCTTAGGGTTTGTAGGACCTCTGTCCAGGCCCTTATGGCTTTTATGGTCTCTGCTGAAAAGTCAGGTGCAATTCTGATAGGTTTTCCATTGTATGTTGCTTTGCCTTTTTCTCTTGATGCTTTTAACATTTTTTTCTTTGCTCTGTATATTTTGTGTTTTTATTATTATGTGGTGGCAAGATTTTATTTTCTGGCCTTTTCTATTTGGTGTTCTATAAGCTGCTTATATGTTTATTTGCATTTCTTTCTTTAAATTCGGGAAATTTTCTTTTATGGTTTTGTTGAAGATATTTTCTGGGCCTTGGAGTTTGGTCTCTTCTGTTTCCTCAATGCCTATTATTCTCAGGTTTCATCTTTTCATGGTGCTTTCTTGGATATTTTGTGTCAGGAATTTTTCAGATTAGCTTTGTCTTTGATGGTGTACGGTTTGGGCCCAGAATTCCTGGCTGAGCATGGTGGGTGGTTTGGGCCCAGAGACTCTAGCTGAGCTTGGTGCACGGTTTCAGCCCAAAGACCCTAGCTGAGCTCAGGGAGCAGTTTTGGCCCAGAGTCCCTAGCTGAATTCAGTGTGCAGTTTGGGTCTAGAGAACCTAACTGAACTTGGCTAGTAGTTTGGGCCCAGAGACTCTAGCTGAGCTTGGTTCATGTTCTGGGCCCAAAGATTACAGCTGAACTCAGTGAACTCAGTGTGCAGTTTGGTCCTGAGACCCTGGTTGGACTCCATGATAAATGGACTAAGTGTGTGGATTAGGCCCCATGACCTGTTTTGGTCCAGAGACACAAATTGGACTGAACACTCAGGTTGCATCCATAGATGCTAACTGGACTCAGTGTGTATGTAGTTTGGGCCCCGTGACACTTACCTGGATTCTGTGAGCAGTCTGGGTCCCAAAATGCTACCAGGAACCACAGAGCAGCAGAGCATCGGAGCTCCAGGACTAAGGAAATCTCAGGGAAACAGGGAGTAGAGTGGCTATCAGACCCCGTCCACCTGACCTGCTTCAGTCCGTGCAGAGCTCCAGTGCAACAAGGGGACCCAGAAGACTGTGGTCACTTTGGACTGATCCAGCACACTTTCTGAAACCCAGGATGATTACAGGACCCACAGTACAGGGGAGCTGGGGATCACTGGCTGTGAGAAACCCAAACTACAGGCCTGGCCTCCTGCCATCCAGATCAGTGAAGCATCAAAGATTCTGGCCCTGGTAAATCATGAAAAACCCTGTGAATCTATCCTCAGACTCCCTCCACCCAACTCCAGAAGCTACCTCCCAAAAATAGAGATGGCAAGATGACTAAAGGACAGCGTAAAATCATACACACACACACACACACACACACACACACACACACACACACACAAACCAAAACAATATGGTGTCTCTAGATCCCAGCTATGCCAAGGAAAGCAACCCACAGAGCTCAAACATAACAGAAATACAAGAAAATGACCTCAAATCCTTAGTAATGAGGACGGTAATGGAAGAAACATAAAATTCATAATCAAATGCAGGAAGACACAGCCAAACAGATGGAAGATGTAAAAGAGGCCTACAGAGAGGCACTGGAAAAATGCAGGAAAATTCAAACACCAGATGAAGGAAATCAATAAAATTATTCAAGCTCTGAAGGCCTATAAAGAGACAATGGAAGAAACTCAGGAATATATGAACAATCAGATGAAAGATATCAATAAAACAGTTGAAGATCTGAAGATGAAAATGGATTCAATGATAAACACACAGACCAAAGAAAAACTGGAGCATGAGAGCTAAGAAAACAAGGTGAGCATCACAGAGGCAAGCCTGTCTAACAGAATCTAAGAGAAGGAGGAACGAATCTCAGGTCTAGAATATACTATTGTAGACCTTGAAGCAACCATTAAAGAAAATGCTAAATCTGGAAAAATCCTGACAGAGAATATCCAAGAAATCAAGGACACCATGAAAAGAAGAAATCTGAGGAAAATAGGCATCAAGGAAAGAGAAGATGTCAGACTCTAAGGCCCAGAAAATATTCCTAACAAAATCATAGAAGAAAACTTCCTCAATCTAAAGAGAGATGCCTATAAACATACAAGAGGCCTACAAAACGCCAAATAGACTAGACCAGAAAAGAAAAACTTCCTGTCACATAATAATCAAAACACAAAATATACAGAACAAAGAAAAAAATATTAAAACCTGCAAGGGAAAAAGGTCAAATAGTATTCAATAGCAAACCTATTAGAATTATACCCGACTTCTCAGCAGAGACCATAAAACTAGGGAGAGCCTGGACAGAGATCCTGCAAACCTTAAGAGACCACAGATTCCAGGCCAGACTAATTAAAATATTTTATTTCTAGTTTCTGCATTGTTACTTTACTCTTTTTATTCTGTCACACTGGTCCTAAATGTTGTGTTTTTTATTTCATCCTTGTAAATTCAAGTGAATCCTTCTGTTTGTTTTTTGTTTGTTTCTTTGTGACAGTGTTTCTCTGTGTAGTCTTGGCTGCCCTAGATACACTTTGTAGACGAGGCTAGCCTTGAACTCATGGTGCTCCACCTGCCTCTACATCCCAAGTGCGGGGATTGAAGGCATGGGATACCATGCCTGGCTACAATTGAATCCTTAATTATTTGTTTTTAATTATGATATATACTAAGTGTTTTGTTGCATTTCATTTTGTGTGAAACTTCTAGAGAAATCCATTAATTTCAAAAGAAACACACCTCACTGCATGCAATCTGTAAATATCAGCAACATCCTTGAAAAGGAGTATAGAGAAAGAAATAAAACAAAGAATTTTCTTTGAGTCAACATGTGTGTCAGATATGTAGCAGACCTGTAACTATCAAAAGAGGAAAATGGTTGAAAAAGATGTAGGGAAACATGGAGAATCAGAGATGCCAATATTTTTTGGAGCAAGCAAGCAAGCAAACAAAGGAACACACAATCAAAACACAAACAAAGCAAAAACCAATAAAATAAAATAAAAACAAATATATGTGGCTAAAGGGACAGAATTCTGCAGAAAAAAAATATATCTAGAGATGCTCTGTCTCTTTACTTTTCAAATATGTTTAAGGTTGATTTAACATCTTATTCTATATACCTTTGAAAAATATACCCATAATGTTGCTTTTCTATGAAACCTTACAATATTTTAATATTGAATATTTCTATACCCAACTGAAGAACATTTTACTAAATATAACCTTAAAAAGACTGTTTGTGAACAGCACATTTTGATGGTAAAATGAAATGCCATTACTTTGGATGGGGAGTTTTGGCATCATAAAATGTGTAAGGTTTTTTTCCTCATCATGTTATTATTAAACAGATCAAAAATTGAGTAATAACATGAAATGTTCTAGGAGCACGTGTGAGGACCTGGATTTACATATCCTAGACAGCATGCATGTCCTCTTGTAATCTATTTGTTATATGGAGGATAGCAACAGGGAGAGATGGCCAGAGTGCCAGGCTTACGGACTGAAAACAATAAAGCAAATGTGGTGTCAGTTGATGTGCTATTCTCTCTTTTTCACAGCACTGAAGAAGGAAAGGCAGAAATAAACTTAGTAATTTCAAGTCCAGATCGGTTTCAGAGTGTTGACTACATGGTCAAACGCTGTCTAAATTAATCAAATGAGTCTGTCAGTCAGTCGATATTCAATTCAACTAGACAAGAGACACTTTGTGAAATAATTTGGACAGCATGGTCTGACGCTAAATGTCTTTCTCTCTTAGTTATTGACCTTCATGTACTTATGCATGGACAGACTAAAGTACACAGAATCAATTCACACAGCTCACGAATATACACAAAGGAAAATGAATTTGGATGGGGGTTCACATGAATTAATTCCACCAGTGAAGAATCAGAGGCAGGAATATCTCCATGAATTTGAGACCAGAACACTCTACATATTATATTCTAGGATGCTATTAAAAGATAAATAATAGAGATGACAAATGTGGATATATACTGTTTGAATTAACGTTGTGTTATTTTTAAATAGGATATTGTCACAGAAAACAAGGTGATTGGATGAAGATAAACTGATTTTTTAAAATAATTGTGGAGGCTGAAGGTCCAAGATGCAGACATCAAATTTTGGATGTTTTGTCAGACTCTGATTTCTTATTCATGGATAGGTTTTGCAAATAAAAGATAAATAAAGCAATTTAATAATAAATTAAAGTACCAGAGCTCACAATTAATGAGTGCTAACTCTGTGCAATTTTTAAAAAGATTTATTTATTTATTGTGTACACAGTGCTCTGCCTGCATGTATACCTGCAGAACATAAGAGGGTATCAGACTGCAATTTAGATGTTTGTGAGCCACCATGTGGTTGCTGGGAATTCTTGCCATTCATGAAAAGATATGAAAAACTGGATTTTATAAAATTATCGGGATTTGAATTAGAAAAGCCATTGTACTAAACAGGAAGGTTCTATGGTCTATGTCTTTATACTGTGTAATTTTATGAAATCTGTGCAGGTATAATTTTAAGAACTACCAGGTGTTTCTGGCCCTGATATTTGCCATTGAGTAGGTCAACAGGAACCCTTATCTTCCACCCAACACAACTCTGGGCTTTGATCTTTATTGTACTTTACATTCTGAAAGGGAGAGTTTTTATTATGTCATGTTCTGGTTAACACAGGCCATCAATCCCATGGTTAATTACAACTGTAGGGAAAAGAAAACATTACTTGCTACATTCACAGGAACACCAATCTTCCCATATTGTTACATTGCTACAACTCTACAACATACCTCAGGTGGGTGAGGTGCCAATGTCTGTCTTTGCTCTGGCAAGTCCAGAGTTAGATTTCTGGTACTGGATGCAGAATCTCCATTCACTTCATCTCAGGCAACTAATTGGGATTTAAAGAGGTACAACAGGAGGGAGCCCAGGGTGCCTTCTCTAGGGACTGGCTTTACTGCAGCTAAGGAGGACTTAAATTGACCACAAGTTTCCTACATCCAGGGCAGTAAATGCAGATTCAAGCAAAAAAAAAAAACCTGGGAGAGTCATGAAAAGAGGCTCTTTGCTCTGTAGATAAGCCCTTTTGTGGAGATCCCTGGTAAGCTAAAGTTTCCCTGTTTGTATGAGAGGGCTGTTTGGTAGCCCTGAGTCTATTCACTTATTTCTAATCCACAGGGAAATAATAAATAAGAGAAAAATAGAAAATACACACACACACACACACACACTCAAGAGAAAATATGGATGAAGTTAAACATCTTAATTTCAATTCCATTTATTGTTGGTCATCATATTTATACATTTAAAAAATATTTTATTAATTTATTCTTGTTACATCTCAATGGTTATTCCATCCCTTGTATCCTCCCATTCTTCCCTCCCTCCCATTTTCCCCTTATTCCACTCCACTATGACTGTTCTTTGGGGGGATTACCACCCCCTGTGTATGCTCATAGGGTGTCAAGTCTCTTCTTGGTAACCTGATGTCCTTCCTCTGAGTGCCACCAGGTCTCCCCCTCCAGGGGACATGGTCAAATATGAGTCACCAGAGTTGGTGTGAAAGTCATACCCCACTCTCCACTCAACTGTAGAGAATGTCCTGTCCATTGGCTAGATCTGGGTAGGGGTTTAAAGTTTATACTTATAAGAAAAGGAATTGCCTCATTGTAAAAAAGGCAATTAATCACAAAAAAAAACAGATACATGCTAAAATACATCAGGTTACATGTTTTAAAATTAAAAATTTGTTCTCTATGTGTCCATTACATAATCTCATAGTGACTTCAGAATGACAAAGTTTGTCAAAGAATAAAGCTTAACACGGTCTAAAATTTCCAAGAATATGTGTCTTTTCCAGTAAGACTGACCTGACCACCCATTTTCTATTTATCTCTTAGTTTATAGTGAATTCGGGACAATTATTTTTTCTTTCTTTCTTTCTTTCTTTCTTTCTTTCTTTCTTTCTTTCTTTCTAAGAAACAAAGTAAATTTAAAATGATAGCATGTAACAACATAAAGTGACAAGGCATAAGGAATTATAACAGAACAGTTTGTACATTTAGAGAGTAAATTTTATACTTAATTTAGACATGTTCAGGTAGCTCCATCATATTTTGGGTTCATGGGAAGTTAAAACCAACTTGTTCATATTTATGATATGTGCCAAGATACATGATGCCATCTGGATTGAAAGCTTATCTGAGGCCACAATTCTGCTTCAAGGTTGTTCCCTAGTGAGTCATCTAGAGGTCCTCAAAGGTATTTATTGATGCTATTGTTTTAGAAGATCTAAAACAATTTAAGCTTTTAAAATTGTTTGAATTGGAGATCCAAGATGGCGGCAAGCGGGGTGGACCTTGTTTAGAAAGCAGAGTAATCGAGTCAGAGATTTGGACTGTTTTCTTAACCAGGAATACCGAGCTTCTGAGTCCACCACAGTGGGAGAATTCCACTGTTCAACAGAAATAAACTACAGAAGTCCTGCAACCCCAGAACACACGGAGAGCATGGACCAACTGGCAAGGAACTGCTGTGGTGGCAGCAGTCGCACAAACAAGTAGCCGGGGATACAGGCAAGATCCCACCTGCAGAGTGGTTTGGCGCAGTGTCTGGAAGACCTGGACAGTAACAGGTCCAGGGGGATCAGGGAACATGCTGCTGGGTGATCACAGTGAGACCCTGATCCTATGCAGAGCACAGACCCCCTAGAGAGCTGCCGCTGCACCTGCAGACATTCAAATGGGTAGTGCACATCCCTGGCAAGGCCCTGCCTACTGAGGTGATTGCCAGGGAGTCTGGAAGAATTGAACAGAAATAGGTTCAGGGGAAACAGAGAGCATGCTTCTGGGGGTCCACAGTGAGACCCTGAACCCGTGAGGAGCACGGACCCCCTAGAGAGCAGCTGCTGTGCCTGCGACACTCAGATGGGTAATGGAGGTCATTGGCACGGCCCCGCCTACTGAGGTGTTTACCACGGAGTCCAGAAGATCTGGACAGTAACAAGTCTAGGAGTAACAGAGAGCTTGCTTCTGGGGGTTCACAGTGAGACCCAGAACCGGCTAGCAGCCACTGCGGCTGCAGACTCTCAAGTGGATAGCCTGGAGTATACAAGGTCCTGCCGGCTGAGGTGATTGGCATGGTGCCTGGAAAATCTGGACAATACTAGGCCCAGTAGGAACAAAGCATATTTCTGGGAACCCACAGAAAGTTTTAGAGCCCTGGCAGAGAGCACAGACCGCCCTGAAGAGTAGACACGAGGCCTGCAGCCACCCAAGTGGCTAAACAGAAGCAAAGACAAGACCCCGCCTACGGAGGTGATTAGTGTGGTGACCTGCCTACAGGTGTGATTGATTGGCACGTTGTCTGGAAGATCTGGACCATACTAAGTCCAAGGGGATCAGAGAGTGTGTTTCTGGGCCCACCAGTCTGCAAAGAGTCCCAGAGCCTGACAGGAGACCAGGCAGGTGGGGATACACCCACCAGCTACAGCGCTAAAGCTGTGCTTACAGCTTGTCTGTTCTGTTCTAAGAGTTTAGAGGAAGGGTGTACTCTTCCCAGAAATGGGACAGGTGCCTGCCATCGTTAACCTGGAGCTTTGTATCTAGACTGAACTGTGGGTGGTGTATCTCGACTGTCCCGGGAAAAACACAAAAGAACAGGTGGCTCTGACACCAGACCAACCCACTAGACCTGAGAAAGCCCCAGGGGCCAGTGTCCAGGTGAGCAGAGTGCAAAACCTAAAGCCAGAGCTGGGGGTGTTAGCCTTACCTGCGCCCCCTGTCTTCCTCTCAGACCATTCATGGGCCTGTTGCCCCAGGGGGAACAGGAAACGTGGATCTGAGCCTTTCAGTCCACAGAGAAACCCAGGACCATCACAGGGGACCAAGCAGCTGTGGTTATTCCCCCCCCCCCAAGACACAGCGCTAAAGTGGTACACCCAGATGGTTTAATCTAAGAACCTGGAGGAAGGGTGCACACTGCCCAACAACTGAGCAGGTTCCCGCCAGTGATAACCAGGAACTTGGTATCTGAGACTGAACTGTGGGTAGTGTAACTGCAGACGGGGGCTACTAGCTCAGGAAAACAGGTGGTTCTGATCTCAGAAAAACCTGCAAGTCCTGAGAAAGCCTCAGGGTCTGGAAACCACTGCAGTGTGAGCACAAAACCAGAACTCTGAGCCAAGGGTGTTTGTATCAGTTGTGCCCCCTGTCTTCCTCCCTGACCACCTGCAGACATGCTAGCCCAGGAGGAATGGAGAGTGTGTATCAAGCACACCAGCCCTCGGAGAGACCCAGGGTCCACACAAGGTCACAGGCAGCTGCAGTCACACCTCCAGCCACAGCTTTAAGGCTTCCCACTGCCAAGCAGGCATGCCTGTGGGCATTTCACACCTGCCTACCCTCTGTCTCCCTCTCTCGATGCTCAGTGGGCCTGTTGGTCCAGGCGGAAAAGAGAGGGTGGATCAGGGCCCCAACTTCAGAGACAGCAAAATGACTAGAGGTCAATGCAAACCTTAAAAAAAAAAAACCCAAAAATATGACATCTCTAGATCTCAACTATCCCAATGAAAACAACCCTAAGAACTCAAACCCAATTGAAATTCAAGAAAATGACCTCCAATTTATAGTAATGAAAATGATAATGGAGCAAATGAATAATATCTGAAAACAAATGCAGAAAGATGCAGCGAAACAAATCGAAGACATTAAAAAGGCCTATAGAGAGGAACTAGAAAAAATCCAGGAAAAGACAAACAGCCAGATGATTGAAATCAATAAAACAGTTCAAGATCTGAAGGCCCATAGAAAATCACTGGAGGAAACTCAAGAAAACACAAACATCCAGATGAAGGAAATCAATAAAATGGTTCAAGATCTGAAGATGAACATGGAAACAATGATAAAAACACAGACAGAAGAAATATGGGAACAAACGAACTCAGAGAAGCATGCAAGTAATACAGACCTAAGCTTCTCTAACAGAATTCAAGAGATGGAGGAACGAATCTTGGCAGTAGAAGATTCTATGGTAGAACTTGAAACAAACATTAAAGAATATGCTAAATCTGAAAAGTTCCTGACACAAAACATCCAAGAAATAAAGGACACCATAAAAAGACAAAATCTGAGGATAATAGGAGTTGAGGAAAGAGAAGATGCCTGGCACCAAGGACCTGAAAATATCTTCAACAGAATCATAGAAGAAAATTTCCCCAATCTAAGGATGGAGGTGCTAACAAACGTGCAAGAGGCCTACAGAACACCAAATAGAATAGACCAGAAAAGAAAATCCTCCTGCCACATAATAATCAAGACACAAAATATACAGAATAAAGAAAAAATATTAAAAGCAGTAAGGGAAAAAGAACAATTACCATTTAATGGCAAACCTGTCAGAATTACACCTGACTTCCCGACAGAGACCATAAAAGCCATAAGGGCCTGGACAGAGGTCCTGCAAACCCTAAGAGACCATAGGTTCCAGGCAAGACTATTCTACCCAGCAAAGCTCTCAATAAATATTGATGGAGAAAACAAGATTTTCCATGATAAAAACAAATTCAAACAGTTCCTACCAACTAATCCGGCCTTAAAGGAGTTAATAGAAGGAAAACTCCAAACCAAAGTGACAAACTACAACCAAAACTATATGGGATTTAGATAACTATACTGTTGCAAAGACAACCACATTAGTAGTCTACTGCAACCAACATCAAAATCATGGGACTTAACAGTCACTGGTCACTAATATCTCTCAACATCAATGGTCTCAATTCTCCAACAAAAAGACACAGACTAATCGAATGGATGTGTCAGCATGACCCAATGTTCTTCTGCATCTAAGAAACACATCTCACCCACAAGGATAGACATTACCTCAGGGTAAAAGGCTGGGAATAAGTATTCCAAGCAAATGAACAAAAGAAGCAAGCTGGTGTAGCAATTTTAATATCTAATAAATTAGACTTTACACCAAAATTAATCAAAAGAGATGAGAAGGACACTTTATACTCATCAAAGGTAAAGTCAAAGAAGATGACATCACAATTCTGAACATCTATGCTCCCAATACAAGGGCACCCACATTTGTAAAAGACCTATTAACAAAGGTCAAGTCACACATCGATCCTGGGACACTAATAGTGGGAGACTTCAAAACCCCACTTTCACTTAAGGATAGGTCATTGAAACAAAAACTAAATCAAGAAGTAACAACATTAACCAATGTCATGAATCAAATGGATCTAACAGATATCTATAGAACTTTTCACTCAACCACAAAGGATTATACTGTCTTCTCAGCACCCCATGGAACCTTCTCCAAAATTGACCACACAATAGGTCACAAAGCAAGCTTCAACAGGTTCAAGAAGATTGAAATAATACCTTGTATACTATCAGATCACTATGGTCTGAGATTGGACTTCAACAACAACAGAAACAATAAAAAGCCTACACACATATGGAAACTAAACAACTCTCTACTTGATGACACCTGGGTCAGAGAAGAAATAAAGAAAGAAATAGAAGGCTTCCTACAATTCAATGAAAATGAAGGAACAACATACTCAAATTTGTGGGACACATTGAAGGCAGTGCTAAGAGAAAAATTCATAGCACTAAGTGACTTTAAGAAGAAAGTGGAAACATCCCACATCAGCAACTTTACGACACAGCTAGATGCCCTAGAAAAAAAAAAGAAGCAGAAACACCCAAGAGGAGTAGATGTCTGGAAATAATCAAACTCAGGGCTGAAATCAATAAATTAGAAACAAAGATAACAATTCAAAGAATCAACAAAATCAGGAGCTGGTGTTTTTAGAAAATCAACAAGATAGGCAAACCACTAGCCAAATTAACTAAAAGGCAGAGAAACTATCCAAATCAACAAAATCAGAAATTAAAAGGGAGACAAAAGAACAGACACTGCTGAAATACAAAGAATCATAAGATCCTATTTGAAAGGCATATATGCCACAAAATTTAAAAATCTAAGGGAAATGGACAATTTTCTTGATCGATTCCACTTGCCAAAATTGAATCAAGATCAGATAAACAAATTAAACAGTCCTATCTCTCCTATAGAAATAGAAGCAATTATTGATAGTCTCCCAACCAAAAAGAGCTCAGGGCCAGATGGTTTCAGCACAGAATTCTACCAGACCTTCAAAGAAGAGCTAATACCAATACTCTTCAAGCTACTCCAAAAGATAGAAATGGATGGAACTCTACCAAATTCATTCTATGAGGCCGCAGTCACTTTGATATCTAAACCCAATGAAGACCCAACAACAACAAAAAAAAGAACTTCAGACCAATTTCTCTTATGAACATTGACGCAAAAATGCTCAATAAAATACACCGAAATGAATACAACAACATATCAAAGACATTATTCACCATGACCAGGTAGGCTTCATTCCTGGCATGCAGGGTTGGTTTAATGTTCGGAAATCCATCAATGTAATCCACCATATAAACAAACTGAAAGAGAAAAACCACATGATCATCTCCTTAGATGCAGAAAAAGCATTTGACAAAATCCAACACCCTTTCATGTTTAAGTTCTGGAGAAATAAGGAATACTAGGCACATATCTAAACATAATAAAGGCTATATACAGCAAGCCAATAGCCAACATCAAATTAAATGGAGAGATACTCAAGGAAATTCCTCTAAAATCGGGGACCAGACAAGGCTGCTCACTTTCTCCATAATCTCTTCAACATAGTTCTTGAAGTTCTAGCCAGAGCAATAAGACAACAAAAGGAGATAAAGTGGATCCAAATAGGAAAGGAGTAAGTCAAACTATCCCTATTTGCTGATGATATGATAGTGTACATAAGTGACCCCCAAAATTCCACCAGAGAACTCTTACATCTGAGAAACACCTTCAGCAAATTGGCTGGATACAAAATTAACTCAAAAAAGTCAGTAGCCTTCCTATATACAAATGAAAAACATGCAGAGGAAGAAATTAAGAAAGCTACACCCTTCACAATAGCCACAAGCAATATAAAATATCCAGGAGTAATTTTAACCAAGCAAGTGACAGACTTTTTAAAAAAAAAACCTTAAACCTCTGAAGAAAGAGATTGAAAATGACATCAGAAGATGAAAAGATGTCCCTTGTTCATGGATCAGGAGAATTAACATAGTAAAAATGCCCACTTACCAAAAGCAATTTACAGATACAATGCAATCCCTATGAAAATACCTACACAATATTTTGAAAACATTGAAAGATCAATTCTCAACTTCATATGGAAAAACAAAACCCAGAATAGCAAAAATAACCCTATACAATAAAAGATCCTCTGGAGGAATCTCCGTTCCTGATCTCAAGCTGTACTATAGAGCAACAGTAATTAAAATGGTATGGTACTGACACAGCAATAGGCCGGCTGATCAATGGAATCAAATTGAAGACCCAGAAACTAATACACACACATATGGTCACTTGATTTTTGACAAAGGAGCCAAATCTATTAAATGGAAAAAGAATAGCATCTTCAACAAATGGTGCTGGTCTACCTGGATGTCTACATGTAGGAAAATGCAATTGGACTCATACTTGTCACAATGTACAAAACTCAAGTCCAAGTGGATTAAAGACCTCAACAGAAAACCAGAGACACTAAATCAGTTAGAAGAAAAAGTGGGGAAGAACCTGGAACACATTGGCACAAGAGACAACTTCCTGAACAGAACACCAAGAGCCCAGGCCTTAATGTCAACAATTAATAATGGGACCTCCTGAGGCTGAGAAGCTTCTGTATGGCAGGAGACACTGTCAAGAGAACGAAGTGACAGCCTACAGACTGGGAAAAGATCTTCACCAAACCTACATCTGACAAAAGTCTAATATCCAAAATACATAAAGAATTCAAGAAATTAAACACCGCCAATCCAAATAATCCAATTGAGAAATGGGGCTCCGAACTAACAGAATTCTCAACAGAGGAATATCAAATGGCTGAGAAACACTGAAAGGAATGCTCAATGTCTTTAGTCATCAGGGAAATGCAAATCAAAACAGCGCTGAGATTCCATCTTACTCCCATCAGAGTGGTCAAGATCAAAACTTCAAGCAACACCACATGCTGGTGAGGATGTGGAGAGAGAGGAAGACTCTATCATTGCTGGTGGTAATGCAGTCTAGTGCAGCCACTTTGGAAAGCTATCTGGCACTATCTCAGAAAACTGGGAATAGGGCTTCCTCAAGACCCAGCTATTCCACTCCTTGGAATATACCCAGAAGATGCTCCAGCATATAACAGGGACATATGCTCAACCATGTTCATAGCAGCCTTATTCATACTAGCCAGGACATGGAAAAAGCCTAAATGTCCCTCAGTAGAAGAATGGATAAAGAAACTCTGGTTCATTTACACTATGGAATACTACTCAGCTATTAAAAACAAGGAATTTCTGAAATTTGCGGACAAATGGATTGAACTAGAAATGATCATAATGAGTGAGCTAACCCAGAAACAGAGAGACTCAAATAGTATATACTCACTTATATCTGGACACTAGGCCAAGGGGTATGTCTCATGAAAGTCTTCACCTACCAGGAAAATGAGATAGTGGTGAGGACATCCTAAGGTGGGAGAAATATAGGAGATAGGGAAATAGATGGATCCAGAGGGTCCTAGAAACCTACAAGAAGAATACTATGATGGGCAGATCTGGGCCCAGGGGTTCTGCTCGATCTATGGCACCTACAAAGGACAATATGTGCAGTCATCAGAAACCCCTACCCAGACCTAGCCAGGGGATAGAATATTCTCCACAGTTAGTGGAGACTTGGGACTGACTTTCACATGAACTCTGGTCCCCCTTATTTGTCCATGTCCCCTTGATGGGGAGGCCTGATGGCACTCGGAGGAAGGATAGCAGACTACCAAGAAGAAACTTGATACCCTAGCATGATATTCAAGGGGAGGAGGTCCCCATCAGTCACAGTCATAGGGAAGGGGAGTGGGGTGGAAGCAGGAGGGAGGGAAGAATGGGAGAATGCATGGGATGGGATAGCAATTGAGATACAATATGAATGATTTTATTTTTTAATTAAAAAATAAAAATAAAATAAAATTGTTTGAATCAAATCAGGAATTCAATAATCAGGAATTAGTTCATCTGAAACAGCAGTACATCTTTCACTAAGATAGTCTACTCAGTTTGGTCAAACTGATCTTGTCAATTCCCAGAAAGAAAAGATGCAGCAGTGTACAACTGAGAGAGTTGTCAGACATCGGAAGCAATTCTGGGGTGTATCAAGGTACAGACTTGCAGAATAACAGATCCCTTCCAGGCAGTTCTCATGCCTACAGAACATCATCAAATGACTCTTGACATCACGTCAGGGGATAGAAGGAATTCTAGGGTGCATCATGGTACTGACCTTGAAAATTAATAGATCCTTACCAGAAAGCTCATATGCCTTTTTTAAAACTCATTTTACGGAACGGTTCAGAGGCTGGAAGCAATTTTTTGGGTGCATCATGGTACAGATCTTGCAAAATAAGAGGTCAGCTCCTAGAAAGCTCACATGCCTAATCATCTCCTTTGAGAGAATGGCTCCTGAAGATGACAAATAGTACCAGGAGACAAATATCCTATGTTGACATTATAGATGTCTCAAAATGCAAAATAGGTACATTTGAATTAATCATATTGTTGCAGTCTCTTTGCTTACAATGTGAACCCCAAAATTGTGTACTGGAAAAACTTGCTCTTACTGTAGTGTCACTCACCCCTTCCATGCATCCTTTAATCCAAGAGTTTTCTGTAAACAAGATTAAATTATGTCAACAACAGGTCAGCAGGCAGAGCTAGCAACCAGTTGACAGGCAGTGAACATAGGGGGAAAAAGCAAAGAGAATGGATCATCATAAAGTATGCTCAACTCTTCCAAGGAATAGTGGCAGACTTAGGGAATCTGGGCACAGAGAGATGGGGAAAAAAGTTTTACCTAGAGATTTTACTGATGGGTTGAAGAGAGGACAAGAGAGACAAAGGTAAAGATAAAAGGAGCCAGAGAATAAGAAGCACAAAGATTAAAACAGACTGCTAGAGTGCTAGAGTCAGTTTAAGGCCAAGCAGAGCAATTCAGTTAGAGTCAGAGACAGTACCCAGATTGAATCAATCATCCTAGAAAGGAGTTTGATCCAGAACATCTGAGTAGAATCAGTCAGAATGAACTCAGAATGAACAAGAAAGGGTGAGCTTATTCAGCAGTAAGTCTCAGAGTTTGAACTCATTATAGTCCTAATTGAGATTTTATGAAGACTAAAGGCTTTAAGGATGAGGCTTAGGTTCCTAGGCCTACAATGACTTCAGGTGAAAAAAATGGTTTGATGTCAAGTTACCAAAAGAAAGTATAAGGGTACATGATATATCCACATTTCCAGTACTTGAAATTGAAAGGAAGGAGAGGTGGATGAGACCTGCTAGATTATTTAAACTGAACACTTGTCTGCAAATTTTGTGGATAACTTTGTAATGGGTTTGTACAAAGAAGTATCAATCCCATTCTCATCATGACAGTTTCCGTCTGTTGATTCAAGACTGAGCTTGTGTTTGATGCCAGTGTACTTTCTCTGGTTTCCCATTGTGTTTTCTCTTCAGCTCACTTTTGGGCCTTTTGATTCTACCTTGAATGACCAAGGTCAGTTTCCTTCTCTCTATCAGATGGCTCCTAAGGACACCTATCTCTCACTTGCCATAGTCTCTTTGCTGCTTCATTTCAGCTGGTCCTGGGTTGGTCTGATCCTCCCAAACGACCACAAAGGGACTCAGTTTCTGTCAGAATTGAGAGACAATATGGACAATGGTAGCATCTGTATTGAGTTTGTGAATATCATTCCTGCCACTTCATATATAGACTCCAATAACTTGGAGGAAAATCTGGAGATCTTTCTGAAATCATCAGCAAATGTGACAGTTATTTATGGGAACATTGTTTCTTCACAAGGCTTAATGTTTCACATTGCAAAACTCTTAGTGACATGGAAAGTCTGGGTCTTGAACTTTCCATGGGATGTTGACAACCATTATGATTATTTCATGGTAGGCTCACTTCATGGGAGTCTCATATTTTCACACCACCATGAAGAGATGGTTGGATTTACCGATTTTCTTCACACACTTACTCCCTACAAATATCCAGAAGACACTTTTCTTCCTAAGCTTTGGGCTTTATTCATCAACTGCTCATTTTATGGGTTTCATTGTCAAATTTTGAAGAACTGCCAACCAAATGCTTCTTTGCAGTTACTGCCCAGACATATTTTTGACCCAGCCATGAGTGAGGAGAGTTATAATATATACAATGCAGTGTATGCTGTGGCCTACAGTCTGCATGAAATGATTCTTCAACAAACACAGATACAGCAATATGGTAATGGATAAGAAATGGTATTCTTCCACTGGCAGGTAATAATCTTTCCAGTGCATTGTAATATCAGCACTGTGACTTTTTTTTATTAATTTCCTGGGCACTGCAATAGGGAAGCATAAGATTTAGATCATAAACATACTTTCTTCCCTGTCTGGAGGTCAATACAAAACCATGTGTAAGTATCCTTTACAAAATACACGGCAAGAAGAGGGAAAAATCAACATTAAATCAACATTACATTCATATAACATCTCGCCTCACAGTTCTCTTCATAATCTCTTTATTTTGAAAAGTTGAGATATTTCATATGTTTACAAATACATAGGCCATTCAGTTAGGCTCTTCTTTTGCTAGCTCATCATTTAAAATAATCTATTTATACTAATCTACATTCTGCCACATGGCTAGTTACCTCTGTTCTGGTACCATACATATCTCCTCCCACATTTTCACCAAAAAATCTCTCACACCAGGATATCTCAGAATACTTTCTGTCTGACGACGTCCCACCTTCTATTCTATACTTTCCTATAGTCCATAGATTTTTATCTACAGGTGTTGTATCCACACAATACACAAGATATCCTCTTTACATTACCCTTTTTATGTGCAATAAAAGGCTTCTTTCTTCTAAATATCAATTATATACAATAAGAACAACTGTGAGAATATCAGGTTAGATCACAGTGTCAAGTCCATATGTATTTGGAGAAAGTGCTCTACTGTCTACTCTTTTTTAAAAAATAATTGTTACGTATTGCATCTCAATTTTTATTCCATCCCTTGTGTCTTCCCATTCCTCCCTCCATCCCATCTTCACCTTATTCCTCTCCCCTATGTCTGTGACTGAGGGGTACCTCCTTCCCCTCTATTGGATCATAGTTTATCAAGTATCTTCTTAGTAGCCTGTTATCCTTCCTCTGAGTGACACCGGGACTCCTCATCAAAGGGACATCGTCAAATATGGACAGTCACCCCAAACTCTCTAGAACACTGAAGGATCATCTTCAGCCTTCTGTCCCATTATATCTGGCAGTCATATTTGTGAAGCAAGAACTATTGAGGACTTGCTTACCCTGTCTTGCCAGAGTTTGGCCATCAATTCTGTCTGCAGTCAAGCTTGCCAAGTTTTAGGCAGAATTCTGTCTGTAGCAGAAAGTAGGACATTTTTCCCAGTGGCCCTTTTTTGCCACAATTGAAGCCATCTCCATAAGGAGGTTTTCTGATGCTCATCATTTTCTCTGAGGTAGGCTTGTTGTTGCCAGGAGTTAACCTGTCTGACTGTCACAGGACCCTTAAAATCATTAAAACATCTTTAAATGCCATAGTCTGTAAGTCTCTGAGATTATTGAAAACCTTATCTATTTTACCCTACCTATCTATAGAGTCCTATATATCTGTTAAATCTAGGGTATATATTCTTGTGATGGAAATAGACTAGTAATTGACATGACCATGAGTTTATCAACTAACAACTAACTTGTCTTACTTAATTATCCTAAACAGCCTGCAATAACACCTTCAATGTATTGGAAGTAAATTTTGTAATATATTTGAGTTGTATGAGTACACTGTCTCCTATTAGAGTAGCAATATATTTAATGTGTATGAAGAATAATCATGAATTTGAATTCTATAACAAAGTTTGAAAATTGAACTTCTTTGCCTCAATACACAAAATTCTATACCAATGAATTAAAAATAACCTTGTTTGTGAGTAACAGTTAAGGCCTTAGGTTGAGGAGTAGATACAATAGTCTACTTTTTGACCTCTCTTCTCTATATATTTCTATATTTCCCCTTCTTTCTTTTACACCAGTATCTCTATATCTAAGAGAGAAGGATAAAGGAAAAAAGAGAACTCCTTGACTCCAACCTTGTTTTCTCTCTGAATAAGATCAATGATAACTTATAACCAGTTTCCAATGAAAGTAAACATCTATAGACCAAGAAAACAACCATTTCTTATTGTAGTGTTTTAATGTTTCATCTGGATTTTGTTCACTCTTTTCTCCCATCCTTTCTTAGGGGAGTTAATTTGTTTCAGGGGAGGGGAATTTATTCACTGCCATATCAAAATATCTAGTACATTCACTACCATAAACTCCTGGTGGCTAGAAATAGAACCCTGCTCATGATAGCATCCTTTAGTAGATTACATTTAAGGACACAGTGTGATGCATTTAGGTTATTATACTTTTGACAGAACCAGGAAGAATTTCTCTCCCACACTAATGTTTTCAGAGCAGGCTACACAGTGGATGAACACACTGTTTTACATGCAGGGCTGGATGGTAAGACCATATGTACTCAATGATTGATAGAGGATCAATTAAGTAGATATTTTGGAAGTGATCAATGCAGCAGGACTATTGGCCTTTTCCAAAGTGAGTAATAAAAAATTGTATTAGGTGCAGACATCTTCGGGATCTGCAGACAGAAATGCATCATAGAATAATGTTCAGAGACACTTATAGTCAGGAAGAAGAGGGGACCTCACTGGTTGTCTTTGGTTTGGAAAGCATGGCCCACTGATTTTGTCTGTGCATGCCTGCCATGGGCATTTTCTGACCTTCTCAAAATTCACCTAAGATGGCAACTTCTGATGCTGTTTTCTTCAGCCAAAGTTGTTGTCACATGAAAAGTTTCCTGCTTCAAATTTGGCCAAAACAGCCTAATAGGGAAATTGATGCCTGAGCTATGCTATTTGTCTTCTTGGCTGAAATCATGATGCCTGTAGCTAGAGAAGAAAATACAAAATATAGCTTCCCACTTATTCTTAAGCAGAAAACATGGACTCAGATGTAGAGAGAGCCTAAGGGAAAAAAGAGTTTCTGAGCTCTCAATGGCAGTGGAAGAAGTATCAGAAAAAACTGTGTGCTGATTAGTGTGACAGCTGCACCCAGTAACATAGTGAGAAGCACACATGTTCACAGACACTTGAGATCAATATATACCAGATGGACATCATTAGATATGTATCTATCAGTCTTGTGCCTGGGCAGATGTACATTTTAATAGGATGTCCTGGATTTTTATCTTTGGGCTTCTGTATATTCCCAATTTTGTGTGTGATTCAACTGACAGTCTCTGCTATGCAACTGATGAATATATTTTCCGTGAAGGAGATATGCAGATTTGTGCATTTATTCCTCTTGCTGACATCCATGAAGAAAAATATATTAAATATGAATATGTGCCACACCTCTTGCAGAACCTTAATGTATGGTAAGTACAATTATTTATTCTCAGAGTTGAGGATTCCTGGAACTTAAAGAATGTATGGATTAAAACTTTCTTGAGTTTTTCACAATTTCTCTTTTCCATTCTCAAACCAGTTGAAACATATTTTCATGTGTACTGCTTTTCCTCTTTCAAGGAAAAGTAACAATTTTGATGCCTGGAGTGCCTGGAAAGTCTTGAGTATGTTACATGTAGCTGATTTCAGAACAGGACTGTCACTATTAATATTAGGGTGCGCTTCACTTCTCTACACATATCTTTGTGTATATCCTTTTTTAATATTTCAATGTTTCTTTGTTAAATGTATATATTCTCAAGCAGATTATATATTTTTATTAATTTTTTACACATGTATTCATATTATTACATTTATATACAATAAATTAACTATAGTAAGAAGAACCATGACACAATCAGGAATTATATAAATGTTACATTCTTAGTGTTTTGGTTATTTGTATTTGGCACCCATATAACTCAATTATACTACTAGGTTTACTTCCAATATTTTGAAAGTTCTATTAGGCTGTTTAAAATAAATGAGTTATACATATTTTAATGTATCCCTGTTTGCCATATATGTTTCTAGTGCTTTTCCTCATTTATATAGATGTGATCACCAAGAAGATACTCTTGATGTGAGGGTGGCCACATACGGCTTTTTTTGAAGCTTTTAATAAATATGCAAATTTTTATTATTTTTTATTAATTTATTTTTGTTACACCTCAATGGTTATCCCATCCCTTGTATCATCCCATTCCTCCCTCCATCCCATTTTCCCCTTATTCCCCTCCCCTATGACTATGACCTAGGGGGAATTCGTCCCCCTTTCTATGTTCATAGGGTATCAAGTCTCTTCTTGGTAGCCTGCTATCCTTCCTCTGAGTGCCACCACATCTCCCTCTCCAGGGGACATGTTCAAATATGAGGCACCAGAGTACGTGTGAAAGTCATACCCCACTCTCCACTCAACTGTGGAGAATGTCCTGTCCATTGGCTAGATCTGGGTAGGGGTTTGAAGTTTACGGTCTCTATTGTCCTTGGCTGGTGCCATAGTTTGAACGAGACTCCTGGGCCCAAATCTGCCTATCATAATATTCTTCTTGTAGGTTTTGAGGACCCTCTGGATCCTTCTACTTTGCTATTTTCCCATGCTTCTCTCATCTAGAGTCTCAATAGGATGTCCTTCCCTCTGTCCCAGTTTCCTGGTAAGTGAAGACTTTCATGGGACATACCCCTTGGGCTAGTATGCAGATATAAGTGACTCCTTCTGCTTCTGGGTAAACTCTCTCATTATGATCATTTCTAGCTCAAGCCATCTGTTCACAAATTTTGGGAATTCCTTGTTTTTAATAGCTGAGTAGTTTTCCATAGTGTAAATGAACCACAGTTTCTTTATCCATTCTTCTACTGATGGACACTTAGGCTGTTTCCATGATGTGGCTGTTATGAATTAGACTGCTATGAACATGGTTGAGCAAATTTTCTTGTTGTGTGCTGGAGCATCTTCTGGGTATATTCCAAGGAGTGGAATAGCTGGGTCTTGAGGAAGCCCTGTTCCCAGTTTTCTGAGATAGCATCAGATAGATTTCCAAAGTGGCTGTATTATTTTGCAATCCCACCAGCAATGAAGGAGTGTTCCTCTCTCCCCACATCCTCGCCAGCATGTGGTGTCGCTTGAATTTTTTATCTTAGCCATTCTGATGGGTGTAAGATGGAATCTCAGAGGTTTTTTGATTTGCATTTCCCTGATGTCTAAGGAGGTTGAGCAGTTCTTTAAGTGTTTCTCAGCCATTTGACATTACTCTGTTGAAAATTCTGTTAGTTCGGAGCCCCATTTCTCAATTGGATTATTTGGTTTAGTGGTATTTAATTTCTTGAGTTCTTTATATATTTTGGATATTAGACCTTTGTCAAATGTAGCGTTGGTGAAGATCTTTTCCCAGTCTGTAGGTTGTCACTTTGTTCTCTTGACAGTGTCTCCTGCCTTACAGAAGCTTCTCAGCCTCATGAGGACCCATTTTTTAATTGCTGACATTTAAGGCCTAAGGAATGATGTCAAGAGAAGTCTGATTTCCTTTAACAAATAATGACAAATATTCAAGTGTGTCTTTTTATAAGGGAAACATATTTTGGCTATGTTATATAGACATCCAGAATCTCAATGGATAAATATAAAAAACATGAAATAGAGAAATTGAGCTTGTAAAGATCATTGAACACATGAGAAAATTGTTACAAGGACAATAGGCAGAAATTCACAAGGAAAATATCCTTCTTAACATAAATTGTGCTCAGTGTGACAGTGCTGTGTAATTCTTAACACCATGGTGGGGTGTCAAGTAAAACTATAAGAATGATAGAGGAAGAAATATGTTCATATATAAAATTCATGGGATGTTTGGGGGTGACACATTTCATTGGAAGCTAACATAACAAAGATGGTCATAGGACAAAACTTTTCAATGTAGATGAAATAATTTATATCTCAATGCAGTAACTAAAGTTAGATCCAAATTCTTAAGGATCATTTCTCAAATAAGATCATACATTTGTCTGATAAACTAAGCAGACTGAGGACTCTGGATGCTGGTTGGAGCCCCTTCTACTACATGATAACTAATGCCTCTTGTTGCTCCCTTTTTCCTCTGCTCTCTCTGTTTTCAGTAGCTCAGGCACAAATGTACATCTGTATGATTTTTTCTTTATGCCACACTGCAATAAGCCTATAGATAGGAAAAGACTATACTTTCAGTTATGTGAGCAATGAGTGTCTGGCTTGTCTGCAACTGGTATAGAATTGTTTCCAAAAAGTCACCTTTTTATTTTAAAGTATTTTTTTATTTATGATGTCTTCAAAAATTTCATACATTATGCTTTGATCCTATTCATCTCCCTCTCCCATCTCCTCCCAGATTCAGCCCCTTTCTTGCCCACCCAATTGTGTATCATTATTTTCTCTTCTGTTTTGTTTTTGAATGCATCCACTGAGTCCAGTTGGTACCTCTATAAAACACTCTCAATGTGTGGTCTTCCACTGAAGTGTGCAGGAACTGTCAAGGATCACACCCTTAAGGGAAACTGATTCTGTCCTTCCCATCAGCTATGATGGCCAAAAGCTCCCCAGCTGTGTTTGGAACTTCACTCCAGACCACCTGCCAACTTTCCTTCTCCTTCCTGGAATTCTGTCAGGTTGATCTTGTTCAGGTCACAACAGAGTTCACATGAGCAGCTGCTCAGTTGTTCCTGAAAACACTCTCTCCTTTTAGTCATTCTGTCTTCTGCTTCTCACAGCCTTTCTGACTCATCTTTTGCAACCGTTCTAAGCACTGGCATGGGGGGATATGATCTGGCAGCCTCACTTAGGGCTGAACACTCTGCAGCCATTTATTTCCCACACCTTGACCAGGCCCAGCTACTCGGGAGGCTGAGACAGGAAGATTGCTTGAGTCCAGGAGTTCAGGGATGTAGGACACCTTTTGGATCACGTGTCCACACTAAGTTTGGCATGAATATGGTGACCTCCCAGAAGCAGAGGACCACCAGGTTGCCTAAGAGGGGTGAACCATTCCAGGTGGTAAAAATTCAACTTTTTATATCACCAAAGATATAATCAAAGTAGATCATGAAAGGAAAATAGTATTTTTGTTATAAAAGATTAAGAATCTTGTCTTATAGAATCCAATTCCCAAAGATATATTCTGCATACACTTAAACAAAGTTGTATTACATTTTTTCACAGAATTAAAAAAAAAAGATTGAATGGAGCAACTACAAGTTTTCTAGAACAATTGCTCCAGTGTCTAAAAATCATCCTGGATTGATTTCTCCATTTTAATCCTCCTGTGTACCAGCAGTGAAAATGGTTCCACTCCTAACTGCATCTTGATCTCCCCTCTTGCCTTGGCCTTATAATTTAGGTCTTAATTTCCATGAATAATAGCCCTGTGGTCATTTCTTTGTGTACAGTCGGAATGGCTATTGAGTGTCCTCTAAATATTTAATAGGGGGCTATCATATAACTGGCCTTTAATCATTTACTTCAGTAGTATGACTTTGGTGTCTGGTTTTTGTTCTTGTTACTGCTTTTGCTGTTTTTATTGTTGTTGTTATTTTGTTTTGTTTTCTTTTTTTTTTTCTTTTTGCATCAACTGAACTTCCTTCATCTCCAGGTTGTTCTTTAATTGGAATTCTGGTTGTGGTTTTTAGCTCCCCTTTTCTCAGGTCAATTAACAAAGAGGCAATAATGTGTAGAGGTGTTTTTTCAGCACAGCCAGAAACACAAACACAAGCAGCCCATCACCTGTACACCAACCTCACTGATGTAAGGGATTTTTGTCAGGTTCTGGCTGAGGAGAGTGCAGATGGCAGCCATTGTCAGCACTATGCATTTGTTCTACCATTTATCTAAACACATTGAAAGAAATAGTCATGCACTCAAGCCTTTATATATTAATTTTCTGTTAAATTAATTAAATAAAAAGTACTTATTTTATGGTGTTCCAACTTTATCTACTCTAATTGAAGAAGTACATAAGTCATAAACTATTTTCTGATTTTTCAATGTAAGTTATCTGATACTGTAACATTTAAAAATAATACAAAAGTGTCAAATTTCTGGCATTTCCTACTAATTTGTCTGCATGTTGTTACTATGATTATCCTTATGAGAATATTGTAAAAAACCATATGAGATTATTTTTTAAGAAATCATTATTTTTACTTTAAGCTAGTATTATTAATTCTTAACATTTTTGTATTATCTAAAACCTTTGATTTTTGGTCTAATATTTCTTTCTGTGCTGGATAGTTTTGTCTCAACTTGACACAAACTAGAGTCAGTGAGAGAAGGAAGACTCAGTTGAGTAAATGTCTCAGTAAGATCAGGATATAGACAGTCCTTTGTGATATTTCCTTAATCACTGATTTAATGGAAGGGCCTAGCCCATTGTGGGTGGTGCCACCTCTGAGCAGGTAGTCCTGGGTTCCATTTAAAAAGGCAGACTGAGCAGCCTCAGTGAGCCAGGCAATAAATGGCTTCTGGGTCACAGCTCCTGCCTACAGGTCCTGCCCAGTATGAGTTTCTATTCTAACTTCCTCAAACAAGGGACAGTGCTGAAGTATAAGCCAAATGCACTGCACAGATGCATATCAACTTGTGACTTGCTAAAGCTATGTGAGAGAAAGGAATATCACTTAAGAAAATTCTCCCAAAAGATTGGGTGAGAGCCAAGCCTATGGGGCATTTTGTCAATTGGTGATTGATGGGGGGTGGCCCAGAACATTGTGGGTGGGCCCACTCCTTTGCTAGTAGTTTTCACTTCTATAGGTGAGCAGGCTAAGAAATCCATTAGGAACAAGCCAGTAACTATAAACATTCCATGGTCTATAGATCATCTCCTGCTTCTACAATTTCACTTTGTTTGAGTTCCTGTCCTTATGTCTTTCAGTGAAAAACTAAAATGTGGAATAAAAGCTTTCCTCTCCATCTTTCATTTGGATGTGGTGTTTCATCACAGCAATAGTTATAATAATTAAGATACCAAATAAGTCATTTCCTCCCTAAGTTGCTTTGAGTATGGTGTTTCATGTAACTAAACTACCTAAAACACGTGTGTGTGTGTGGGGGGGTGTGGGTGTGGGTGTGGGTGTGTGGGTGTGGGTGTGGGTGTGTGTGTTTGATGTGCTCCTTCCCTGCTTTTATTTTTATTTTTTTCAAACAGAGCCTCCATAAGTCACATAGCCTGGCAGTCCTGGAATTTACTATGTAGATTAGGGTGGCCTAGAATACACAGAGATCTGCCTCCTTCTGCCTTCTGAGTTCTGGGACTAAAGGCATGCATTACCATACCTAGCTAAACATTTCTCTCTCTCTCTTTCTCTCTCTCTCTCTCTCTCTCTCTCTCTCTCTCTCTCCCTTGTACCTTCCCCATTTCTCTTTCTCCTCCTTTCTCTTTCTTCTTCCTTGCTTTCTTCCTTCATTTCTTTCTTTTCTTGAGACAGGGTTTCCCCATGTACCCTTGACTGTCTTAACACTCTATATGTACAACAAGCCGTGCTGGAGTTTTAGACTATGCCTGAGGGAGAGAGAGAGAGAGAAACATAAATTTGGATAGATGGAAATATGGATACAAAATTTAAAAAAAGAGGAGAAAAATCCTGTCATTATAAAGGAAAAATATTACACATGTTCACAAATATATAGATATTTAAAATTTATTAATCAAGAAAAAGGTTTAACCAACCTATGGAATGAAGATTTCAAACTCACTTTAAGAAAATAATGAGAAAGTATCAAATGATATTATGTTGAATTTTAAACAAATTTTGAATTATCATATATGAATTGCACATGTTTATTACACACAATGTGTTGTCAAACATGACTCTAAAAAAGGAATGAAATCTTAGTTATAAAGATTCCATTTTCTTATTGTTGCTTTGAGTTGGGATGCTTATAGCCTCTCTTCTGCTTTATCCTGAAATATGTGGTAGAGATTGCACTCTGTACTGTGGTTATAAGCCTTTGCTCACATGCATGAAATTGTCAAGACTATACATATTATTATTATTATTATTATTATTATTATTATTATTATTATTATTATTATTATTATTATTTGATATATGTATACATGTTAAAATATACCACCCATTATCAAAAACTATACTTGTTTTTTTGTTTCTCACTATTCTGAGAAATACCCCTTCAATAGACATAATTGTATTATATTTTGGCCTTTAATAGTAATTATTAATTCTTTATCATTTCAAACAAAATGCTTTGATCATATTCACCCACACCACCACATCTTCCAAATTCACTGTCTCTAACTTTAGCTTCTACGCAAGTAACTTAGTGTTTCATTTATTTTTTCAAGTCAAGTACACTTTGCTTTCCAAATGTAATGTACTACTGTAATTACACCCTTCCCTTGTGTGGGGTTGATCTCCTAGTAGTGACAACAGGAAAGAAACTGAATTTGATGTTTTCCAGCTTTTTATTCCTCTTGGGTATTTCTGCTTCTTTTTCTAGGTCTTTCAAATGTGTCATTAAGTTGCTTGTATAAGATGTTTCTCTTTATAAAAGCAATTAGTGCTACGAACTCTCCTATTAACACTGGTTTTCTTGTGTCCTCTTAAGGTGTGTATGATGTATACTCATTTTCATGGAATTTTAGGAATTCCCTAATTTCTTGCTTTATTTCTTCCCTGACAGTGTTGTCATTGAGTAAACAGTGTTGAGTTTCCATGTATGTGTACGCTTTTTGTTAATTCTGTTGTTATTGAGGTCCAGCTTTAAGCTATAGTGGCCCAATAGGTTCCCAGGTATTATTTAAATCTTCTTGTCTCTGTTGCGGCTTCTTTTATGACCTAATGTATGCTCAATATTGGAGAAGGGTCTGTGAAGTACTGAGAAGAAGTTACAACCTTTTGTGTTTGTGTAAAAAGTTCTGTAGATATCTATTTCGTCCATTTGATTTATGACATCAATTAATATCATTATTTCTCAGTTTATCTTCTGTTTTGTTGACCTATCCTTTGTTGAGAGGGAGTGGCTGACGTCTCAGATTATTAATGTGTGGAAATCAATGTGTGGTTTAAACTTTATTAATTTTTCTATAACCAACGTGTGCACTTGTATTTGAGGCATAGATGTTCAGAATTGTGATGTCACCTAGGTTGACTTATCCTTAGGTGAGTATGTCCTCCCTCATCTCTTTTGATTAAGTTTGGATAAAAGTCTATTTATTAGATATCAAACTGGTTCCTCTAGCTTGCTTTTGTCTGTTTGCTTGGAAGACATTCTTCCAGCCCATGACTCTCAAGTAATGTCTATCTTTGTGGCTGAGGTGTTGTTCTTGTATGAACCAAACTGTTGGGACCTCTTTATGCATCCATTCTGTTATTCTCTGTCTTTACTGGAGATTAGAGACACGTGATGTTGAGAAAGATTAATGACCAGTGACTGCTAGGTTCTTTTATTTTGGTATTGGTTGTGGTACTGTATATACATGCTTCCCTAATTTCTGTTTGGCTAAAGTGAAGTTATCTATGTCCAGTGTTTTCCCAGTTGTAGTTAACCTGCTTAGGTTGGAGTTTCCCTCATAGTATCTCCTGTAGGGCTGAATCTGTGGATAGGCACTGTTTAAATTTGTTTTTGCTGTGGAATATCTTGTTTTATCTATCTATAGTTATTGAAAATTTGCTTCATATGAGTCTGGACTCTCGTATGTGTTCTCTAAGAGTTTGTAAGACATCAGGCCAGGCCCTTCTGGTTTTACAGTTTCTGCTGAAAAATATTTAACCTTCTTAATGTGACTCAGAATGTTTACTTCTAATTATATAGAATTCACCAAGACTATAGACTTCCAGTCTGGTTAATTTAGGTACTTTGCATTTTTATTTTGAGAGTTATTCTAATAGATTTTAATTAAACTATTTTAATTTTTGTAGTTTTCATTTCATGTTGGTAAACACAATTGAATCCTTTTGTTTTTTGTTTGTTTGTTTGTTTGTTTTGAGATAGTGTTTCTCTGTGTAGCCTTGGCTGTCCTAGGCTCACTTTGTAGACCAGACTAGCCTTCAACTCACAGTGATCCACCTGCCTCTACATGCCAAGTGCTGGGATTAAAGGCATGGGACACTCTACATAGTACATTCTAGCACACAGCTTAGAAAACAAATCATAGAGATGACAACTATGCACATTTATTATTTGAGTTTACTTTGTGCTATTTTTAAATAGGAGATTGACACAGAAAACAAAGTGATTGGATGACGATAAACTGATTTTTTAATAATTGTAGAGGCTGAAGTTCGGAAATCCAGACATCAAAGTTCTGGTGTATTGTCAGACTCTAATTTCTTATTCATGGACAGGTTTTTGCCCACAAAAGATAAAGAAAGCAATTTAATAACAAATTAAAGTCCCAGAGCTCATAATTAATGAGTGCTAATACTGTAGAATCTTACTTAATCCTGTTTAATTACATGTCCTTCTAATTCTAGCTATTCATGAAAAGATATGAAAAACTGGATTTTATAAAAGTATTGGCATTTTAATTAGAAAAGGTATTGCACTAAATAGGAAGGTTCTGTGATCTATGACTTTATACTGTGTAATTTTGTAATTTTATGGAATTTGTGCAGGTATAATTTTAAGAACTACCAGGTGTTTCTGGCCCTGATATTTGCCATTGAGGAGGTCAACAAGAATCCATATCTTCTACCCAACACAACTCTGGGCTTTGATCTTTATTCTACTTTACATTCTGAAAGGGATAGTTTTGATTTTGTCATGATCTGGTTAACACGGGCCATCAATCCTGTGGTTAATTACATCTGTGGAGAGAAGAAAACATCACTTGCTGCATTAACAGGAACACCAATGTCAACATCTTCCTATATTGTTACACTGCTACAACTCTACAACATACCTCAGGTGGGTGAGGCGCCAATGTCTGTCTTTGCTCTGGCAAGTCCAGGGTTGGATTTCTGGTACTGGAGGCAGAATCTCCATTCACTTTATCTCAGGCAACTAATCAGGATTTAAAGAAGAATGATGGGAGGGAGCCCAGAGTTCCTTCTCTAGGCACTGGCTGTACTGCAGCTAAGGAGGAGAACTCAAACTGACCACAAGTGTCCTACATGCAGGGCTGTAAATGCAGATTTTAGCAAAGAAAACTGAGAGGGTCATTAAAGGAGGCTCTTTGTTCTATATATAAGCTCTTTTGTGGAGATATCTGGAAAGATCAAGTATGCCTGTTTGTACATGATGGCTATTGGGGAACACTGAGTCTATTCTCTTATTTCTGAATCCATGGTGAAATACTAAGAATGAAATAGAAAATAGACAACACACACACATACACAGATATGCAGACACACATGCACGAACACACACATAGACACAGACACACACACACACACACACACACACACACACACACACACACACACACATCCAGGAAAAATGTAGTTGAAGTTAAACATCTTAATTTCAATTCCATTTTTTGTTGTTCACCATATTTATACTTCTAAGAAAAGGAATTGCCTCATAGTAAAAAAAAAAAAAGGCAATTAATAAAAAAAATAGATAAATTCTAAAACACAACAGGTTACATGTCTTAAAATTAAATTTTTCTTCTCTATGTATCCATTACATAAGATCATAGTGAGTTCAGAATGACAAAGTTTGACAAGAAATAAAGCTTAACAGGGTCTAAGTTACAAGAATATGTGTCTTTTCCATTAGGACCAACCTAGCTACACAATCTCTAGTTTTCTCTTAGCTTATAGTAAATTTAGGACAATAATTTTATCTTTTTTCATTCCAAGAAAGAAAGTAAACTTAAAATGACAGCATATAATACCATAAGGTGACAGGGTATAAGGGATTATAACAGAACAGTTTGTACATTCAGACATTAGGGTTTATACTTAATTTAGACATGTTCAGGTATCTCCATCATAGTTTTGGTTCATGGAAAGGTTAAACCAACTTGCCCATATTTATGATGTATACCAAGATACATGGTGCCATATGGAGTGAAAGCTTATCTGAGGCCACAATTCTGCTTCAAGTCTGTTCCCTAGTGAGGCATCTAGAAGACCTCAAAGGTATTTATTGACCCAAAATTTTGGAATATTTAAAACAATTTAACTTTTAAAATTGTTTGAATCGAATCAGGAATTTCATTATCTGGAATTAGTTCATCTGAACAGCAGTACGTCTTTCAGTAAAATAATGTACTCAGTTTGATCATAGTTTGTCAATACCCTGGAAGATAAGATGCAGCAGTGCACAACTGACAGAATTGTCAGACATTGGAAGCAATTCTGGGGTACATTAAGATACAGACTTGTAGAATACCAGATCCCTTCCAGAGAGTTCTCATGCCTACTGAACGTCAACAAAAGGCTCTTGACATAACATCTGAGGAAAGATTTCTAGGGTGCATCATGGTACTGACATTGCAAATTGATAGCTTCTTTCTAGAAATCTCATATGCCCATTTAACTCATTTAACAGAATGACTAAGAAGCTGGAAGCAATTCTTTGGGTGCATCCTGGTACGGACTTTGTTAAATACCAGGTCACATCCTAGAAAGCTCACATGCCTAACTATCTTCTTTAAGAGAATGGCTCTTGCAAGTGACATGTGGGAGTAGGAGTCAAGGACCCTATGTTGACATTACAGATGTCTAAAAATGTAAAATAGGTACACTCTAATTAATCACGTTGTTGCAGTCTCTTTGCTTACAATGCGAACCCCAAGATTGTGTACTGGAAAAACCTGCTCTTAGTGTAGTGCTGCTCACCCCTTTTACATGTTCTTTAATCCAAGAGTTTTCTGGAAACAAGATTAAATTATGTCAACAACAGGTTAGGACGCAGAGCTAGCAACCAGTTGGCAGGGAGTGAACATAGAAAAAAAGCATAGAGAATGGGTCAGGACAAAATATGCTCAACTCTTCCAAGGAAAAGAGGACTTGAGGAATCAGGGCACAGAGAGATGGGGGAGCAGATTGATCTGGATATTTTACAGAGACACATTGAGAAGAGGACAAGATAGACACAGGTGAAGATAAATGGAGCCAGAGAATGAGCATGAAGACTACAAGAGATTGCTAGAGTCAGTTTGAGGCCAAGCAGAGCAATTCAGTGAGAGGACAACAGAGAAGCTAGATTGAATCAGTCATCATGGAAAGGAGTTTGAGCCAGAACACCTGAAAGAATTCAGAAAGAGCCAGAAAGAATTCAGAATGAAGAATAAAAGTGAGCTTATTCAGCAGGGAGACTCAGAGGTTGAAATAATTCTAGGCCTAACTAACACAGTGTGAAGTCTAGAGGTTTTAAATACTAGGCCTAGGTTACTAGGACTACAATTACTTCAGGTGAACAACAAAATATTTTAATGTCAGGTACCTAAAAAAAATATAAATGTACTTGATATATCCACATTTCCAGTACTTGAAATTGAGAGGAAGGAGAGGTGGATGAGACCTGCTAGAGTATTTAAACTGGAGACTTGTCTGCAATTTTTGTGGAAAACATTGTAATGGATTTGTATATAAAAAATTACAATCCCATTCTCATCAGGACTGTTTCCATGTGTTGATTCAAGACTGAGCTTGTGTTTGATGCCAGTGTTCTTTCTCCGGTTTCCCATTGTGTTTTCTCTTCAGCTCACTTTTGGGCCTTTCGATTCTACCTTGAATGACCAAGGTCAGTTTCCTTCTCTCTATCAGTTGGCTCCCAAGGACACACATCTCTCACTTGCCATAGTCTCTTTGCTGCTTCATTTCAGCTGGTCCTGGGTTGGTCTGATCCTCCAAGATGACCACAAAGGGACTCAGTTTCTGTCAGAATTGAGAGAAAATATGGACAATGGTAGCATCTGTATTGACTTTGTGAATATTATCCCTGCCACTTCATATATAGACTCCAATAACTTGGAGGAAAACCTGGAGGTCATTCTGAAATCATCAGCAAATGTGATAGTTATTTATGGGAACATTGTTTCTTCACAAGGCTTAATGTTTCACATTGCAAAACTCTTAGTGACATGGAAAGTCTGGGTCTTGAACTTTCCATGGGATGTTGACAACCATTATGATTATTTCATGGTAGGCTCACTTCATGGGAGTCTCATATTTTCACACCACCATGAAGAGATGGTTGGATTTACCAATTTTCTTCACACACTTACTCCCTACAAATACCCAGAAGACACGTTTCTTCCTAAGTTTTGGGCTTTATTCTTCAACTGCTCATTTTATGGGTTTCGTTGTCAAATTTTGGAGAACTGCCAACCAAATGCTTCTTTGGAGTTATTGCCCAGACATATTTTTGACACAGCCATGAGTGAGGAGAGTTATAATATATACAATGCAGTGTATGCTGTGGCCTACAGCCTTCATGAGATGAGTCTTCAACAAATACAGATACAGCAATATGCTAATGGAGAAGAAATGGTATTCTTCCACTGGAGGGTAATATTCTTTCCTGTGTGTTTTAATACCAGCACTGTGACTTTTTTATTATTTTTCTATGACACTCCAATTGGGCAGCATAAGTTGTGGATCATAAGCATAGTTGATTCCCTGTCTGAAGGTCAATGCAAACTCATGTGTAAGTGTCCTTTATAAAAGGCATGGCAAAAAATAGGGAAAATCAATATTAAATTCATATAACAAGTTGCCTCACAATTCTATTCATAATCTTTTTTGTATGAAAAGTTGAGATTTTTCATATATGTTTACAAATACCTTGGCCATACAGTTAGGCTCTTCTCTTACTAGCTCATAACTTAAAATAATCTATTTATACTAATCTACATTCTGTCACATAGCTGCTTATCTCTGCTCAGGTACCATACATCTCTACTCCCCACATCTTCACCAAAAAAAATCTTTCACACCAGGATATCTCACAATACTTTCAGTCTAACGATGTCCCACCTCTATTCTATGCTTTCCTGTAGTCCATAGTTATTTATCTACAGGTTTTCTATCCACAAAATAAGCAAGATCTTCTCTCTACATTACCCTTTTTATGTGCAATAAAAAGCTTTTCTCTTCTAATAATCAACTATATACAATAAGAACAACCCAGAGAAAATCAGGTAAGATCACAGGGTCAAGTCCTTATTTATTTGAAGAAAGTGGTCTACTACCTATTCTATCATTTTTAATTAATTTATTCATATTATATCTCAACTGTTATCCCATCTGTTGTATCCTCCCATTCCTCCCTTCCTCCTGCTTTCACCCTATTTCCCTCCCTTATGTCTGTGACTGGGTACCTCTCTCAGTATATGCTCAAAGGGTATCAAGTCTCTACCTGGGAGCCTGCTATCCTTCCTCTGAGTGTGACCAGGCCTCCTCATCAAGAGGACGTGTTCAAATATGGGGCACCAGAGTTCTTGTGAAAGTCAGTCCCCGCTCTCCACTCAACTGTGGAGAATGTCCCGTCCATTAGCTAGATCTGGGTAGGGGTTCGATGTTTACTGTATATATTGTCCTTGGTTGTTGCCATAGTTATTATTATTGCTCTTATTTAACAACCTAAAATTTTTGGCCTAAAAATTTCTTCCTAAAATCTAAATAATTTAAGACTAATTTGAAGTCTGTAACTGTCAAGTCTTTGACCCCATCAAGGTTTGAGAACAAAATATTACCTTAGTATGTAAGAAGTATAAGCAAGGAGTTTACAAAATAGAGAATTGACAGACAGCTGACTGCCTTGATAGTCACCCAGAATTTATGTATAGTGTTAAAACACAATCTTCAGCCTTCTAAGACAGAATATCTGACAGACATATTTCTGAAGCAAGAATCAGGAAGGACTTGCTTACCCTGTCTTGACAGAGCGTAGCAGTTGACTTTGCCTGTGTCCAAGTTCTGCCCATTGTCTGCTGATGGAGTAAGTACATTTCTTTGCTCAGTTGCAACTTGCCATTTTTTAAGCAAACTCCTAAGGAAGATTCTTCAATGTTCATCATCTTCTTTCATGTCAAAGTGGGTGCTGCCAGCAACTGAGATATCTCATTATCAGAAAATCCATAAAATAATAAAACATTTTTAAATGCAATTTATGCCTGGTCTCTGAGCCCTTTGAAGACCATCTGTATATTTGCACATATTTATATAATGCTTAATAATTATCTACCTTTCTCTAGTATATATGAATACACAAATGGTTCTTCCTAGTTACTTACTATGAGTTTAGCCTAGGATATATATTTATGTGATGAGCTAAACTAGTATCTGACATGACCATGAATTTGATTGGCTATTAACTTGCATTACCTAATTATCCTAAAGAGTTTCTAATAGCAGCTTTTAGAAGGACTGGAAGTAAACCTTCTCTTTATGAATCAATTGTATAGATCCAATATGTTACATAAAAGTTGAAACATATGTGCATATGTGTATCAAAATAACTTTAATTTTTATCAATATACAATAATCTATACCAAAGTATCAAAAGTAACCATAGTTCAGTATCAAGGTACAAAATTCCAGACTATTATAAACAATAATAACCTTATTTTATATCAACAAAGAAAATATTAGAGCAGTGTTAGATTATCAGTTCATAAAATGATTTTTGGTTTAAGAGGAGATTCAATAATCTACCCTTTTTTTCCTATTAATCCTATATTATTCCTAAATCCTGACCCCATTGCTTCTGAACACCTTTCCCAGTACCTAATGAAAGAAAGGATAGAGAAAAGGAAAGATAAATCCATGAGTCTGTTTCTCTACCTTGTCTTTTCCCCAATCAAGACCATTAATAACTTGTAACTAAATCCTTTTAATGATAAGATTCCATCAGCACTAAAACACAAATTTAAATGTTTAGTTTAGTTTTGGGGTTTTTTGTTTGTTTGTTTGTTTGTTTGTTTGTTTGTTTGTTTGTTTTTGAGCCACTTGACTGAGTCAGGATTTTGTGTGTGTGTGTGTGTCTTCCTGTGTATGAACTTGTACCCAGCTTCCTGTGCTATGCTATGCTTGGTCATGCACAGCTGTCCTTCTCTGACACACAGGTCAAGCCTTAAAGGGCTAAGCCTCCTGCCATGGCCTACCAGATAGGAAGGGGTGGTCCTGCAATGTTGTCAGCTGTTTGTGGGCTTCTCAATGGGATCCCTGCTGCTCTGCTGGCTGCTCCAGATAATGTGGACTCTGCTGGCTGTGACTGGACTTGCTGGAGAGACTGCTGCACAGCTCTGACCACTACCCACTGAGCCATGTGTTCACAGACCACCTCCAATAAGACGGCAGCTTTTAAAAATTGGATAACCAGGAGCTTTGTTTAAAGAGGCTGAGTTCTGCTTCACCTCTCTGCAATTTGCTGCTCCTTTCCAGTTTTTTAGTTAGAAAATTCTTGTTTCCAGCTGTTTTTTCTGGACCTATTTGTGCCACTATTTTCAGAAGCTTATTGTCTTCAGGCTACTTTTAAAAAACATAGCTTTGAAGCTTTTTTGCAGGGGGGGGTTGTGAGGGTGGTGAGCTTTCTCTCTCTGTCCTGGACTTTTAGCAAGTTAGTTTGGATTTTATGTCCCATGAACGGTATGTCATTATGTTGTGGGGGGGGGGGGTCCCAGGGCCAATGCTGTGGAAATAAGCACTCAGACTTAAAATGTATTTACACGTTTCTGGCCATATAGCTTGGCTCTTCTCTGACTAAGTCATAACTTAAATTAATCTATTTACACTCATCTATATTCTGCCATGGTCTGCTTACCTCTGCTCAGGTATCAAGCATCTTTCCTCACATCTTCACCATTCAATCTTTAATATCTAGATATCCCAGAATCCTTTCTGGCTGCCAGATGTCCACCTTCAATTCTATCTTTTTCTATAGGTCGTTTGTACTTTTAGTGACAGGTGTTGAATTGTACAAAACAAAAGGTATTCTTTATACATTTAGGACTTTTCTAAAAAACCCAGAAATAATTTTCTCAGGAAAAGATATAAAATGTGTCATAATGCAGGATGTCCTCAAAATGCAACATGCAGAGGATAAAACTTGAACAACACAGAACAACAGTGATAACAGCATTGGGCTCTGCTTTGTGCAAATGGTGACTGATTTATTAAATAAACAGAATGAGCTAATTAGCCAGAAAGCTATAATATAAATACAGGTGTTTTGGAAGCGTTACGGGAGCAGGAAGGGAAGGAGAGAGGGTAGACAGGTAAGGAAAAGGAGAGTCCTAGAACCAAACTGTCCAGTTGATATAGTGAATCTCAGAGAGAGGGGAAGCCCCGCCCCTATGTAGAGGGATGGCCCTGCCAGCCACAGCCTGCAGCAGGACCTAACAATGACAAACAGCTGTGCTGGCTTCATGACTTTCATCATTTCCAGTGGATGTGGTTGTGCCAACTGAGATGACTTTAAAAATGTTTCCAGTATCTCATGTACTTCAATATATATTCCTGCATCTCTTCTAGCTCCTCCATTTCCTAAAGAACACCCTACAGAAAGATCGTGTGAGAGGTCACATCATATTGGATGGGAGAAGAGACTTAGATTCAGAGTATGACATTTTCAATATTTGGAATTTTCCAAAGGGCATGGGATTAAAGGTCAAAGTAGGAACATTTTCTCTGAATGCGCCCCAGGGTCAGCAGTTCTCTTTATCTGAGGAGATGATTCAATGGCCGATGCAATTTACAAAGGTGGGTTGTGACATATCTCACTGCCTTGACCTTTCATAAAAGTAAATATAACTCTCAGGAAAATAATCCTTGGAGATCCATTTCATACCAATCAAAATACAACCACCAATAATAAATTAATCACAGGATGTCCAACATAGACTAGTTTCTCATTCCCTGACTCGCATCAATGGTTTTTTATCAGTTTTGAAAAGTTTTTCCTAAATTTTTATTAATACTTGCACAGTTCTTATGAATACAGTGTCTGTTAGATTTCAGTCACTGCCTCAAAACACTGATAAAATGTTTATTTTTGTCATCCAGATGAATAAATTTCGGTGAGGGTAAAATGGCATTTTTGTTTTCTCCGTTTTCAATAGGTAGGATAGCATGTTGTGTGTATGAGTGTGTGTGTGTTAGTGTGTGTGTGTGTGTGTGTGTGATACTTGCTTTGCTGCATCAGATAGTTGACAAAATCAAGTAAAGGAAATACAGTTTTGATTTAGATGACACTGTGAGCATGTATTTATATGTTAGTGCAGGGAGAATATTTTAGGAGTCAGAGGAGGTGATTACATCATAGTCAGAGACCAAAGAATATGGCTTCTCCCTTCTATCTTTTTTTCATTCTGTCAGTCACAGTAGACAGTGAAATACTGATGCCCATTTTCCACCTCAAGTAAATATCTCATAAAACTCCTTACAGATGCATAACATTTGTTTCCATGATGAACCCAAACAATGCAAAGATGTCAATGAACTTTGCCAACCATATAGAGTATAAAAGTCCCCACTACTAACCAGTAAGTACAGAGACAGGTTCGCCAAAAAACATACTGCAACCTTCTAGAACACTACTCTAACGACTTACTCTTAACAGTGGCTTGATTGTATAGGACCAAGTCTTAAGCATGTGTCCTATGCAGAATCAAAGCTGCTGCCAAAATTAAAAACACCAAAATACATTACCTCCATTTGTCAGTGTAAGCATTGGGTAAATAACTATTTGATGATACTCAGAAATTCTCTATTTACTCTAAATTTTCACAAAAGTCCAGAGCATTTTCTAATAGCTGTTATTTCTCTCAGATCCCTCAGTCTGTGTGCAGTGAGAGCTGTAGGCCTGGATTCAGGAAAGCTGCCCAGGAAGGCAGAGCTGCCTGCTGCTTTGATTGTATTCCTTGTGCAAACAATGAGATTTCCAATGAGACAGGTAAAATCTTGTTTACAGAGAACTCTCAGACTTGATCACAGGAGTCTGCAATACTTCAGCAAAAGGAGAGGGATGGGAGAGAAGTAAGAGATAAACTTTTGTTCCTTGGCTATAAAATTTGAGCATTGCTGTTACTTTTCTTTCCTTTGAAGAGACACAGCCTAGACACTGAAATCATCTTGACTTACATTGTTGCTCCACTGCAGACACTGTCCCTCAGGTGACCTGTTTTGCACTAAAATTAGCAGTCTGCTTCATTTCACCAAGAACACAGTGTTTGTCACAACATTTCTTTATGTTTTCACACCATGCTCAATCACACGTAGTATTCTTCTAAGGCTTGGATTTCTCACATTCTCTTTCTGATTATTCCCTGTACAAGTTTGTATTGTTTTACACCATAGGTGACTGAAGAGTTGTATTTATTTCCCTATTTCTTATAATTTATTTCATCATGATTAAGTTTCATTTGTTTAACTGAAGATAGATTTCCTATAGTCTGCTCTTTTTTAATCTGTCTCCCTTTTATTAAACATAGACTTTTCTCTCATACAACATAATCTGCATATATTTTCCTCTCCATACACTTCTCCCAGTTCCTTTCCATCTCCTTTTTTTTTTTAATCAGGAAGGCACTCCTTATCTGTCTCTCAGAAAAGAATAGGATTTAAAATTTTTATTATACTTTATTCAGATTATATTCTGATTGATTCCCACTCTATTGCATCTTCCTATTTCCACTCTCACTCCCTCTTCTCTCTTCTTCCCCTCGAATAGACTTCTGACAGAAGGAGATCCTTCCCCACTATATGACTATAGCCTATCAGTTCTCATCCAGATAGCTTGCTTGCCCTGCCTTTGTGTGCCTGCAGTACCTTCCCACCTAGGGGAAGTGATCAAATTGAGGGTAACAGAGTTCATCTCTGAGGCAATCCCCACTCTCCACACAACCATGGAGAATGGGCTGTGCATTGGTTATATCAGAACAGGGAGTCTAAGTTCACTGTAATGCATTGTCCTTTGTTGGTGCATCAGTTTGTACAGGTTCCCCAGGTCCAGATCTGCCAGCCTTGATGGTCTCTTTGTGGGGTCCCTGAACCTTCTTAGTCCTTTCATCCACCCATTCTTCCATACCACCCAGAGTCCAGAAGTGAGGTCTAGCATCTGTCCTGATGCCCCAGCTGGATGGAGTTTCTCAGAAGACTTCTATGTTGGGAAAATATCCACCTATTCTAAGTATATAGAAATATAACATAACAAAACAAACTAAAATGTAATAAGTTAAAAAACAAAATCATCATATTGAAGTTGCAGAAGAGAACACAACCAAAAAATAAAATCCCAAGTGAGTGCACAAGAATCAGAGACTCACTTGTTTACACATTCAGGAGTCCCATAAAAGTACTAAACAGGAAGATATAGTGTATACACAGGGAACCTAGTCCAGACCTGTGTTGGCTTGTGATTCCTGCTTTAGTTTCTGTGTGTTCACATAAGAGTTGCATAGTTGTTTTTAGACAATCATGTTCTTCTGGTGTCCTCTTTTCCGTCTATCTCCCCTACTCCTTCTGTTCCATCTTTTATTAGGTTCCATAGTCCTGAGAGGAATGGATAAAGACCTCTCACTTTAGCTGTGTGTTCCAAAGTTCTCGCTCTCTCCCCTCCTTCCTTCCCTGTCTCTGTCTTTCTGTCTTTGTCTCTCTGTCTCTGTTTCTGTCTCTGTCTCTGTCTCTGTCTCTGTCTCTCTGTCTCTGTCTCTCTCTCTCTCTCCGTCTCTCTCTGTGTCTCTCTCTGTCTCTCTGTCTCTCTCTGTCTCTCTGTCTCTGTCTCTCTCTCTCTGTCTCTCTCTGTCTCTCTCTCTGTCTCTCTCTCTCTGTCTCTCTCTCTGTCTCTCTGTCTCTCTCTCTCTGTCTCTCTCTGTCTCTGTCTCTCTCTCTGTCTCTCTGTCTCTCTCTCTCTCTCTCTCTCTCTCTCTCTCTCTGTCTCTCCAATATCTGGATGTGGGTCTCTGTGTTTGTTACCTTCTTCTGCAGTAGGAATGGAGGGGCCACTGTGATGATGGATGAATAAGACTCTGATTTATAAGTATGTTGGAATATAATTAAGAGCCATTTTTGAGACCAGTAATTTCACTTTTATTCAAAATCTCTGGGTTGTCTAGTCTCTGGTTGTTGGTTGCTCAAGTAGCTTCAGGAATGGGTTCCATCTCATGGAGTAGACCTTGCATCAAATCAGATATGGATTGATTACCACCTCAAGGTTTGTGCCACCTTAACCTTGGCATATTTTGCAGGCAGGACTAAATGTAGGTCCAAAGTTTTATGGTTGGGTTGGTGTTGATGCTCAACTTTTGGCAGCCTATAGAGTGCCTCTCTGTGTCACAGCAAAGGAACATGGGTTTGAGGGTAACATGTAGCACCATTTTGATCTCTCCATGTTCAATGTGTTGTGTTGTGTTGTCTTCAGCAATGGGGGCTTACTGTCAGTTTTTGCAGATCTACCTATTGTCTTGGAAAAACCCTGGGTTTTAGAGGATTTTCATAGCACCTTTTTATCCAACAAATCAAATTCATGAAAACTATACCCAGGCCTGGAAGCTGAATTTGTTAACAAGAGATGGATACTTGGGATTATCTCTCCCTCATTATATGGAGTCTTTGTTATGATCACCTTCATATATAATAGGAAGTTTCCACTGCATTAGGTTTTGACATTGCCCCTCAAATGCCCCTCATTTCTAGCTTCCTTTGTTCTCATGCCCTCCATCAATCCCATCTCATCTCCTCTTTCCTATCTGTCCCTCCTATTTCATACCCTCTGGATCAAGTCCCCCCATAAAAATATTCTATTTCCTCCCCACACACATCAGGACCGTGTGTATCCTCTTCTACTGAGTCTGGGCAAGGCAGCCACACCAGACTGAAGTTATCAAAAAGCAGGCCAAATAGGCCATACCAGAGACAACTCCTGCTCCCCTTACTAGGGGACCCCTATAAAGACTAAGCTGCCAATTGGGTACATGTATGTAGGTGGCCTAGGTCCAGTGCAGGCATGGTCATTGATTGAGGCTTTAGTTTCTATCTGACCCCGTGGACCTAGGTTATTTGACCCTGTGTATATTCTTATGGCATTCTTATTCCTTCCAGATCTTTCTATCCTAACCCCTACTTTTCCACAAGGCTTTCTGTGCTCAGTTTAATGTTTGTTTGTGAGTCTCAGCACCTGTTTTGTCCTGCTGCTGTATGGCACCTCTCCAAGGACAGCTGTGCTAGGCTCCCATCTGCAAGCATAGCAGAATATCATTAATAGTGTCAGGGGTAAGCTTCTTCCCATGAAGTGAGTCTCAGGTTGTGCTAGGCATTGGTTGGACATTGCCTCACTCTCTGCTCCAACTTTGTCACTGCATATCCTATCGGCAGAGCAAACCTGGTGTAAAGTTTTGGTGGGTGAATTGTTGTTTCTCTCCCTCCACCAGAAGTCCTGTCTAGACAGAAGGTAGCCTCTTCAGTCTCCATGAATCTTGATAACTAGGAGTCTTAGCTAGAGTCACTCCCATATCCTCTCAGGAGCCTAAGCTGTCATAGGGCTCTAGCTTGTCTCAGTGATGCCCACCGCAGTTTCTCTTCTCTCTCCATGACATCTGGCTTCCCACCTTCACTTCCCCACATCAAATCTCCATCTTCAGTTTTCACCAAACTCTGTCTCCTGCCCTATTCCCTGTTTTCAACCAGATTAGTGCCCTATTCTATTTCTCCTTCTGAGTGAGATTCAAGCACCCTCCCTTTCCCCTCCTTCTTACTTAGCTTCTTATGGTCTATGAAATGTAGTATGTTTATCCTGCACTATGTGGCTAGAATGTGTTTATAAGTGAGTACATACCAAGCGTCTTTCTGGGTCTGGGTTACCTCACTAAGGATGATCTTTTCTAGTTCCACCCATTTGCCTGCAAATTCCATGGTTTCCTTGTTTTAAATAGTAGAGTATTATTCCATTGTGTAAGTGGACCACATTTCTATGATCCATTTTTAAGTTGAGGGATATCTGGATTATTTCCAGTTTCTTGCTATTAAGAACAAGGTTGCTGTAAACATAGCTGATCAAATGCCCTTGTTGTACAGTGGGTTATCTTTTGTGTGTATGCACAAGAGTGGTATAGCTGGGTCATGAGGTAGAACTGGTCCCAATTTTTTGATGAAGCACAAGTTTGGTTTCAAAAGTGCCTGTACATGTTGCACCTCCACCAGAAATGGATGAGGGTTCTCCCTGTTCCACATCAAGGTCACCATGTGCTGTCTCTTGAGTTTTATATTTTAGCCATTCTGACAGGTGTAAGATGAAACTCAGAGTAGTTTCTATAATGATTAATGATACTAAACACTTCCTTAATCTTCTCAGGGATTCAAGACTCCTCTGTTGAGAATTCTGTTTCATTCTGTACCCCATTTTTGATTGAGTTATTTGGTTGGTTAATGTTTAGTTTCTTGAGTTCTTTGTACATTTTGGACATTAGCCCACTGTCAGAGGCAGGATTGGTGAATATTCTTCCAATCTGCAGCCTACCTTCTTATTCAACATAAAAGTTTTTGAAGTCAAAAATAAAAATCAAAATTCTGAGGAATAGAATATTCAAAACTTTGTTTTGAATAACTAGAAATATTTCAATAGTTCTTTCTAAATATGTTAAACATACAATGCTATAGCTAAATGTGGCAACATATGATTAGTGAAGAATTTAAGGTTTAAAATGTGAGGGTATTTATTATCTCAAAATCATTCAGAGTATAAACTAAATTAGAGAAACAAAGGTATTTTTGAAAATAATTGAATATGGATCCAAAAATTGAAACATTTAAAAAAGAAATTTCAAAAAATACTAGCCATAATCTACAAAATACATATCCAGACTTGTACTCATTACATAATATTATGTCATAAAAGAAATGCTCAACCTCCTTAATCATCAGGGAAATGCAAATCAAAACAACTCTGATGTTCCATCTTACACCCATGAGAATGGCTAAGATCAAAAATTTAAGAGACACCACATGCTAGTGAGGATATGGGGAGAGAGGAACACTCCTTCATTGCTGGTGGGAATGCAAACTAGTACAGCCACTTTGGAAAGCTATCTGGTGCTATCTCAGAAAAATGGGAATAGGGCTTCCTCAAGACCCAGCTATTCCACTCCTTGGAATATACCCAGAAGATGCTCCAGCACACAACAAGAAAATTTGCTCAGTCTTATTCATAGCAGCCTTATTCATAATAATCAGTACATGGAAACAGCCTAAGTGACCCTCAGTAGAAGAATGAATAAAGAAACTGTGGTATATATACACTATGGAATACTATTCAGCTTTTAAAAACAAGGAATTTCCCAAATTTGTGGATAAATGGATTAAGCTAGGAATGATCATAATGAGTGAGTTAACTCAGACGCAGAAAGACTCAAATGGTATATACTCACTTATATCTGCATATTAGCCCAAGGGGCATGTCCCATAAAAGCCTTCACTTACCAGGAAACTGAGACAGAGGGGAGGACATCCTATTGGGACTCTAGATGAGAGAAGCATAGGAGAATGGCAAAGTAGAAGGATCCAGAGGGTCATAGAAACTTACAAGTAGAACATTATGATAGGCAGATTTGGGCCCAGGGGTTCTGCTCAATCTGAGGCACCAGCCAAGGACAATACAGGCCGTAAACTTTAAACCCCTACCCAGATCTAGCCAAGGGTCAGAACATTCTCCACAGTAAAGTGTAGAGTGGGATATGACTTTCTCACATACTCTGGTGCCTCATCTTTGACCATGTCCCCTGGAGGGGGAGACCTGGTGGCACTCAGAGGAAGGACAGCAGGTTACCAAGAAGAGACTTGATACCCTATGAGCATATACAGGGGGAGGTAATCCCCCTCAGGAACAGTCATAGGGGAGGGTAATAAGAGGAAAATAGGAGGGAGGGAGGAATGGGAGGATACAAAGGAGGGGATAACCATTGAGATGTAATAAGAATAAGTTAATAAAAAATAAAAAATAAAAATAAAAATAAACTATAAAAAAATAAAATGAAAATATACAATGTAATCTTAAATTATTCTTATGAACTATAAAACATATGCAAAAAAGTCACAAATTAAGAGAAAGGAAACATAAAAAGGAAAAGCATTGTGTTTCTTTGATTTTGTCAACATGGGCCAAGAGGGCTGGCTGTATTGATTTGAAGTGATTCATAGAGTAATTAAATATCTGCCTCTGAAACAATAAAGGAAGTCAATTCAGGAAGCATTTCAATGATCTAAGGCTGAATAGCAGCTTAAGTGAAAAGGAACACCTGAGGATTAAGTCAAAGTAACTTTCCTTTCTGAACAGATAAGGACCAATGTTTGAAGTGTCCAGAAAGTCATTATGCTAACTCAGAAAAGAACCATTGCCTCCAGAAATCTGTGAGCTTTTTGGCCTATGAACACCCCATGGGGATGGCTCTCACCACCACAGCACTGTTCTTAGCTGTACTCACAACTGTGGTACTTTTCATCTTTGTGAAGCACAGAGACACACCCATTGTCAAGGCCAATAATCGAACTCTCAGCTACACCCTGTTATTGACACTCATCGCCTGTTTCCTCAGTTCCCTGCTCTTCATTGGACAGCCCAACACAGCCACCTGCATCATGCAGCAGACAGCATTTGGAATTTTGTTCACTGTGGCTCTCTCCACAGTCTTAGCCAAAGCTATCACAGTGGTTCTTGCATTCAAGGTCACTGTTCCAGCTAGAATGGTGAGGTGGTTAATGGTATCAAGGGCCCCTAACTTCATCATTCCCATCTGCACACTGATCCAAACTGTTCTCTGTGCAGTTTGGCTGTTTACCTCTCCACCCTTCGTTGATCAAGATGCTCATGCTGAACATGGTCACATCATCATTGTGTGCAACAAGGGTTCAGAGGTTGCCTTCCACTGTGTCCTGGGATACCTCTGCTCCTTGGCACTTGGGACCTACAGCATGGCCTTCTTGTCCAGGAATCTTCCTGACACTTTCAACGAAGCCAAGTTCCTGTCATTCAGCATGCAGGTATTCTTCTGTGTCTGGGTCACCTTCCTCCCTGTCTACCACAGCACAAAGGGGAAGGTCATGGTGGCTATGGAAGCCTTCTCTATCTTGGCTTCCAGTACAGCTCTCCTTGGCTTGATCTTTGCCCCAAAATGTTACATCATTTTGTTAAGGCCAGATAAAAACTCCTGTTGTGACATTAGACACAAGAAGGAAAAGTCTTTTAAAATTTAGTTAAATATTTAGTTAAAAAATAAAATTAATCTTTGTTAGTAAATGTAACACAAGGATTGGAACTAGTGCCACACCGTTACAATTTTAAGATTCAAGAGTGATAGTATTTGATTATATGGGTATAATCCTTCATTAATTGTACTAAAGTGTCTTTATACTGGAAACACTAATTTTATTTTATGCTTGAGATTCATGTTATACTTTTTTAATATAATAGGAGTTTACTAAGCATCCTTTGTTGTCTTGCTGCCCCATTAGTAAAACAGTGTGGATAACTCATGAATATTTGCCTTCCTGTGTCTACAAAGGGCTGGTGGTAAAGATTTGTAACTGTGTCCAGCCATGCAATACTCATTTTGTCCTCCCATGATAAAAGATTAAATATCATGGGAATGTGGGAATGTTTTATATGTTTCAGACTCACGAAGATTCTATTGTGTAAATTGAATATTGTTATAACTGATTGTCCTTCAACCATTAGTTTAACAGGTTCTCATTTTCAATGATTTTCAGATGAATATTCATGGTTTAAAATTATAGTAAAACTTTCTATTCTCATGTCTAATTCTTTTGATACATGAAGGAAAATGAATCTTCTTATTTGGCTGACCTACATAAATACCTGACTGATAACTAGTAATTGTTTAGATGCCTACAGCTCAGGAATAGGATGTACATAACTCATCCAGTAGTTATAGGCTGTTATTAAAAGAAGGCATTGTGCAAAAATATCTTTTAATTGCCTGATGTAATTGTCTTCTTGGAGGATAACTGCCTCTGTCTCCTTACCAAGGCCTAGGCCAGGAAGCTTCTAGCCTCCATACCAATTAATCTAGACCTAATTTTTTTTCAGGCTCTCAGACTAACTTCTGGATAAGCTCAAATTTTCTTGTTCCTTCTAAACTCTTGCTGGCTGGTTCAACTCAATTCTTCTGGCTCAAAATCCACTCCAAGCTGCTTGGTTCAATTTGCCTTCTCTCTGCGTCTGACAAATTGCTCTGCTTGGCCTCAAACTAACTCCAGCAATCTGTTCTAATCTTATGGTTCCTTCACATTTTCTTGCTCATTCCATCTTTACCTGTGTCTAGCTTGTTTTCTCTTCAACCTGTCTCTATAAAACTTTCCTGGCAAAATGCCTCTGAATGCCACTAACTAAATGCCCACAAACTCAAATCCACTGCACAAACAAGCCATTCACTGACTCAACCAGGGTTACCTCAGTTTAGCAACAAACTTTGCTGGGTAGATGGAGTAATTAAAACTTTATAGCAAAGGTACTATAAAGATTATACATATAATTAAAAATTAAATTTGTTTCTTAGGCAACATTAACTGCCTTAGACCTGGTTCCCCATAGCAACCAGCCACATACTTGACTTATTCAAGGGTGACAAACATCCCTGCTTTCACCGTTCTTTGACACCAACAACCAATGAGCCCTTTTATCCTATCAACAACCACTTTATAATGTCTCCTTAGCTTTCTGTGATCCACAACAGCCAGTCCACATCCTTATATCCAATTCCTCTCCCACAGTACTTGGAGCCTCATACCAACCTCAGGGGATCCTACAATGACTCTATATGCCTACAGAAGGGCCATGTTGATTACTACTTCAGATTGACACTTTAATCACCAAGATAAGGACAGGAAAAGAGTGTACCTTACAACTCATAGGCAAAGGATTTGACAAGATTAATTTACTCTTCTCCTTCCTAGACATACAATGGCTCCTGACGAACCATGCGTCTTTCACTAATAGCCTCATCGGCTACTCAGGACAGATAGACAACCACTATTCAAAGGACAGACTGCAGGCAACCTTGTCGCTCCTTAGGTGGCTCACTCATCATTTATTCTCTCAATTTCCTGTCCCATGGGTCCTTATGGCTTTTACATATGGAGGCAGCAAGGAGCCACCTGCACAATATATCAAGGACACAATGATTCTGAGTCTTATTTTTACCTCTCACAGATAAATACCTCAATTCAAAGACCTGTATACCATTTTTAGGTCCTAACACACCTAAAACAACCATTAATTCATAATCACATGTAGTGGATGTAAACATGTTTTTGTTTTGATCCCAAGTGTGGGATGTGAAACAGACTTCTGTGAGGGTTTGTAGTATTTTCCCACTGAAAACAGACTTCTGAGGGAACAAATGATGTTTGTCCACAGTAAGAGGAACAGCCTCTTGTTGGGTCATGGTCTTTGCCAACTGATAAACATCCTAGTATGGAGTCTGAGAGGAGATACACACACACACACACACACACACATACACACACACACACACACACATACACACACACACACACACACATACACACACACACATATATATGTATACATACGTAATATAAATGTGTATTTGTATATATATGTTCACCACTCCACTTCAAGACACTCCTAGTGACAACCACTCCAGTGAAGGCTTTGAGACTCCAGGCTCCATCTGCTGCTCTGGGTTCTAACAACTATGCTTGCAGTCACCTTCTCTGAATTGCTGGTTTACTGTTTAAATGGTCTATTAGAATTCTGCCAACTATGCCAGTGGAATTGCTCCAAGGAACTGAACTTTAAAAGGTCTCTTTCTTTGTTTCCTATTGATCTTTTTTCTCACCTATCTCGAGAAAGTGGGTTGGAAGGGATGTATAAGCATTAAAGAACCCCAAATAAAGTAGTATTTGAAAAGTTTAAAGCTTACATTCAGACACCATGTATACCATCAACCTACTTTCCTGTCTAGCCTGCTCCTATATCAAGCTTTAAGATAACCAACTTTCTCACCTATTAATAAAAATTGCAAAACCACTCAAGCCATATATGGTCACATTTATCCTTCTCTCTGACAGTAATGCTTTAGCCAATAAGATTGCCACAGCTGGGGTCTTTCCTCTGTCAAACTTCACTGCTGAAGTCTTCAGCTAACCCATATCAACCTGAAAGAGCTACTACTTAAATTCCCCAATACCCCCTCAAGTACCTTAAACACATGCTTAAAACTTTTTCTTCTTATGTTTCCTTAACCAGCACTCCTGCTATACCATTGGGCACCAATCCCAGAGGCCTTAAGTCTAAGGCAATCTGGCAGACTGATGTGTCCATCCTTCTGTAGATAAATGTTTGTATATACTGTCTTAGACTATATCCATTTCACTTGAGCTACAGCATAGACTATTAAAAATTCAAAAAATAAAAAATAAAAATCTCATGATCTCCTCTTTTACTCTTCTAAGGATGCCTCTCCAACTCAAAACTAATGAAAAGTGGCTTTCTATTTTATTTATTCATTTATTGGTTTTTTGAGACAGGGTTTCTCTGTGTAGCCTTGACTGTCCTGATCTCACTTTTGTAGACCAGGGTGGACTCAAACTCACTGCATTCTGCCCCCCTATGCCTCCCAAGTGCTGGGATTAAAGGTGTGTGCCACCACTGCCTGCCAAAACTGGCCTTCAAAGCCACCAATTACAAATTTCTGTAAAACTTAGAAAATTATCCACCACACTGGCATCCCTCACAATCCTCTGGACCAAGCCAACATTGAAAGATCACATCAATTCAGGCAAGGTGGCAGTGCTAAGTGCCTACCTTATCTGAGTAAATAAAGATCAGACACTGCAAATCTGGTGAATAACCTGGCCATTGACTCCAAAATGCCCAAACTGGAGAGGGGACACACAGCTCACTCCCAGTGCCTCCACACTTACATGAATATCTCCCAGGCCCAGGAGCAGTTCAATGTCGTAGGCTTGCAATTCCCTAAGATTTCTGCCTCCTGCAACATGGTCACAGTGCCAGGGAAGTTCTACTCCCTCAAATAGAGCTTGTATTTCTCCTGCTTCCTAGAGGAGCAGATTCTAGATGTGGAGGGGGTAGAAGACAGAATCCTAATCACCAAAACACAACTCTGTTTGGCTCCTCAGTAGAGACAGACTTGGAAATAGGATAATACAGGAGCCAGATCCCAGGATGGCAGAACCTAGTTGAACCTAAGTGTCCCTGAAAGCTCAGCAACTGCTTGGCCAGCAATGCACAACCTTGCAGGACCCTGTGCTTTCCACATACTCAAACTCAAGTCCCCAGTTCCAGAGCTCAGTGTCTACTGGGCCTACAATTATCAGTGTGGCTGGATTAAGAACACAACCTCCAGAGACTTTCAAGCCCAGCCTTCCATTCAGTTCTTTCCCTGAATGCAGGGGACATCTCAGGAGCTGGGGACACATACTTGCAGTTGTCTCTGAACTGTCTCCCAGGTCCAGGTATGCTAAACAAAACAAGGATGATGGTCCCTTGTGCTCTCCACCTGCTCAAGTTCAGGTCCCCAATTCCAGGGCTCAGTATGTGCTTGGCCAGCAATCTTAGGAGAAGCTAAATCAAAAATACCAATGCAGTTTTGTGTTCCTCCGGACTTCTCCCATCCTGAAGGTGACCCTGTTCTCCAGTGACTTGCAGATGCTGCCTTCCAGCCTTTAGTTAAGCTCTTTGCAGGACTGGAGGGGAAATCCTGGAAGCTGAGGACACACAATTACAAATTTCCTCCTTGAAGCTGTCTCTCAGGTCCATAAATCCCACATGATCTCAGGATATTCTGAGTTTTGTGCCTACTTAGACAAGGATCCCCAGTTCCAGTGGTACTCCACTCCTGCAATCAGGCCTCAGATTCGTCCCCCTTCTTGAGGACCTCAGTGGACAACAAAGGCCTGAGAAAGAAAACAGGGTACAGGAGCTTACATCCAATGCCACAGATAACCATCTGGCTAAAGGCCATCATATCAACACAATTAACCTGAACCAGGGCAACATAGATGCGCCAAAAACCCCAAAACACTGAATATGCTAATGCAGCTGAAACACAAGAAAATGACCTTAAGACTATGCTTATGAAGTTGTTATAGACATTGTAAGAAGAAATGAATAGATTCCTCAAGGAAATGGAGAAAATGCAATAAGACAGAATAACATTAATAAAAATTTTAAAGACCTGAAAATAGAAATAGAATCAATAAAGAAAAAACTAACAAAAACCAACCAAAACAAAACAAAGCAAAAGACAAGGGAAAAAACCTGGAGATGGGAAACTTAAAGACAATAACAAGAACCATGGAAGTAAGAATCACAAACAAAGTTTCAGAGATGGGAAAGAGAATCTCAGGAATAGAAGCTAGAATTGAAAAAATTGATTCATTGGTGAACGACAATAGTAAACGAAAAGGTTTCCTGACATAAAACATCTACAATATCAAGGACATCATGAAAAGAGGAAACCTAAAAATAATGTGAATAGATGAAAAGGAAGATTCCGGGCTCCAAGGATCATAAAATATTTTCAAGAAAATCATAGAAGAACATTTCCCCAACATAAAGAAAGAGATGCCTTTAAACACACAAGAGGATTATAGAACACTAAATAGGTTAGACCATAAAAGGAATTCCTCTTGTCACATAATAATCAAAACACCAAACCTAAAGAACAAGAAAAAATATTGAAAGTATCAAAAGAAAAAGGCCAAGCAGCATATAAAGGCACACCTATCATAAGCACTCTTGACTTCTCAAGAGAAACTGTGAAAAGTAGAAGAGCCTCAGCAGATGTCATGAAGACACTGGGAAAGAATGGGTGTCAGCCCAGACTACTATACCCAACAACACTTTCAATCACCAAAGAGGAAGAAAACAAGATATTCCAAGACAAAATCAAATTTAAACAATATATATGCATCACCCCAGCCCTACAGAAGATATTAGAAGGATAACTTCCACCCACCTAGACAAATGAACTGTATCCAAGAAACCACAGGATATAGATAACTTCATAATAGCAAAAGCCAAAGAAGGCAAGCACACAAACTACTACTACCACTAACACCACAATAAAGGGAACTAACAATCATTGTTCATTAATATCTATCAACATCAATGGACAGAACTCTTAATAAAAAGACACGGGCTAACAGAATGGTTCTGTAATCAGGACCAAAAATCCTGCTGCATACAGGAAACACACCTAAGCAACAAAGTTAGACCTCACCTCAAAGGAAAGGGCTGGAAAAAGGTCTAAGAAGCAAGCTTCAGTAGCCATCCTAATATCGAATAAAATTGACTTTCAACAAAAATTAATTGAAAGAGATGGAGTAGGATGTTTCATTCTCATCAAAGGAAAATTCCACCAAGAGTACATCTCAGTCCTGAACTTCTATCTTCTATGCCCCAAATACAAGATCACTCTCATTTGGGAAAAAAATAGAAAAGTTTATATTACATAGGGATCTCCACACATTAGTAGATGGAAAATTTAACAGTCCACACTCATCAATAAATAGATCATCAAAAAAGAAACTAAATGAAAAAAAATAGTGGAATTAACAGAGGTCCTGAATCAAATAGACCTAATAGATCACTACAGAACTTTTCACCCAAATACAAAAGAACATACTTTCTTCTTAAGATCACACAGAACCTTCTCCAAAACTGACTGCATAGTCACTCACAAAACAAATCTCAACAGATATAAGAAGATGGAAATAGCTCCTTCTTTCTTGTCAGACCACCATGGATTCAAGCTGGAACTCAACAACAACAACAGAAAGCCTACAAATTCATGTAAACTGTATAACTCCCTATTCAGTAACCATTGAGTCAAGGATGAAATAAAAAAAAATTAAAGATTTTCTAGAATTCAAGGAAAACCAAGGTGCAACATTCCCAAGCTTATGGGACACAATGAAAACAGTGCTGAGAGGAAATTTCATAGCACTAAGTGACTTCATGAAGAAATTGGAGAGATCTCATAATAGAAACTTAGCCACACACCTGAAAGATATAGAACAAAAAGAAGCAGATACACAACAGAGGAGTAGATGACAGGAAATCGTTACACTCAGGGCTGAAATCAATAACTTAGAAACAGAGAGAACATTACAAAGAATCAATAAAGCAAACAGTTGGTTCTCTGAGAAAACCAACATGATAGACAAACCCTTAGCCAAACTAACTAAAAGGCAGAGAGAGGGGGAGGGAATACAAATTAACAAAATCAGAAATGAAATGAAAAGGCAGACACAGCAACAGACACTGAAGAAATCTAAAAACTTCATTAGGTTCTAGTTTAAAAACCGGTCTTCCAAAAATTGGTTAAAAAAAAAAAACTAAAAAAAATAGATTTCATGTACTAAAGTTAAATCAAGATCAGGTAAACAGCTTTAAAAGCCCTACAACCCCCCCCAAAAAAATGGAAGCAGTCATCAAAACACCCCTAACCATAAAATCCCAAGAACAGATGGCTTTAGTGCAGAATTCTGCCAGACATTCAAAGAACTAGGACTAATTCACCACAAACTATTCCACAAAATAGAAACAGAAGGAACATTTACAAACTCATTCTATGAAGCCACAAGCGCCCTGATACCTAAACCACAGAAAGACACAAAAAAGATAATTTCAGAACAACTTCACCCATGAACTTTGACTCAAACAAACCTAATAAAATACTTACAACCTGAATTTAAGAAAACATCAATTACAACATCCACCATGATCAAGTAGGCTTCATCCCAGTGATGAAGGTATGGTTCACCATATAAAAATCCATTAATATACTCAAATTTATAAACAAGCTGAAAGAAAAAAATCACATGATTATTTCATTAGTTGCCAAAAAAAAAAAGCAATTGACAAAATGAAAAACCCCTTCTTTATGAACGTCTTGGAAATATCAGGGAAACAAGGCCCATACCTGAACATAATTAAGGTTGTACATAGCAAATGGATAACCACACCAAATTAAATGGAGATAAACTCCAAACAATTACACTAAAATCAGAGACAAGACAAGGCTGCCAACTCTGGCCATATCTCTTCAATATAGCACTTGAAGTTCTAGCTAGAGCAATAAAGCAATTAAAGGAGATCAAGGGGATACAAATCAGAAAGGAAGACATCAACGTATCACTAATCGCAAATGATATGATAGTATACATGACAGGCCCCAAAAATTCCACCAGAGAACTCCTACTGCTGATGAACATTTTTAGCAAAGTGGATGGATACAAGATTAATTCAAAAACATCAATAGTCCTCCAGTACACAAATGAAAATCAGGCTGAGAAAGAAATCAGGAAACTATACCCTTCACAGCAGCCACAGGGAATATACAATATCTTGGTATAACTGTAACCAAGAAAGTCAAAGACATACATGGCAAGAACATCAAGTATCTAAAAAGAGACATTGAAGATGAGATCAGAAGATGGAAAGATGAGGGACAGCAAAACAACACACGATTTTTTTCTTATTAAATATAATCTGTATTTTTATTTACTTTTTCTTCTTTTTAATTTTTTTACTTTTACATATACATTTATTTTATTGAACATACATATAATAAAATACAAACAGCAAGAAGGAACAAATTACAATTAGGAATTATATAAATATTTCATTCATATGGTTTGGCTATTTGTATTTGATATCTTTGGAAAAAACATATTTCCTATCTTGATGAGTCTACAACTCTGAATCTAAATCAATATCTATCATAGCTCATCTCTATCTACCTAAATACTGCTATATAGACAAAAAAAATCTTACCCCTAAACAACTAAGCTTAACTGTGAAGCTAAGCTGTCTGTTCTTCATCCCCATTGGAGACTTGAGAAGGGATCAAATTATTACCTGAGTAAACAGAAAGTGCAACTTAGCAGCTTCCAAAATGAGAAAATGACAGAGACAGTTTGCTGCCTAGACAGTCACCCCAAACTCTACAACACTGGAGGATCATCTTCAGCCTTCTGGCCCACATTATCTGGCAGTCATACTTGTGAAGCAAGAACTATTGAGGATTTGCTTACCCTGTCTTGCCAGAGTTTGGCCATCAATTCTGTCTGCAGTCAAGCTGGCCTAGTTTTAGGCATAATTCTGTCCATAGCAGAAACTAGGACATTTTTCCCAGTGGCCTGTTTTTTTGTTTGTTTTTGTTTTTGTTTTTGTTTTTGTTTTTTTTTGCCACAATTGAAGCCATCTCCATAAGGAGGTTTTCTGATGCTCATCATTTTCTCTGAGGTGGGCTTGCTGCCAGGAGTTAACCTGTCTAACTGTCAAAGGACCCTTAAAATCATTAAAACATCTTTAAATGCCATAGTCTGTAAGTCCCTGAGATTTCTGAAAACCTTATCTATTTTACCCTACCTATCTATAGATTCCTATCTATCTGTTGAATCTAGGGTATATATTCTTGTGATGAAAATAGACTAGTAATTGACATGACCATGAGTTTATCAACTAACAACTAACTTGGCTTATTTAATTATCCTAAAAAGTCTGCAATAACACCTTCAATGTATTGGAAGTAAATTTTGTAATATACTAGAGTTGTATGAGTACACTGTCTCCTATTAGAGTAGCAATATATTTAATGTGTATGAAGAATAATCTTGAATTTGAATTCTATGACAAAGTCTGAAAATTGAACTTACTTGCTTCAATATACAAAAGTCTATACCAATCAATTAAAAATAACATTGTTTGTGAGTAACAGTTAATGCCTTAAGTTGAGGATTAGGTACAATAATCTACTTTTTGACCTCTCATCCCTATATATTTCTATACTTCCCCTTCTTTCTTTTACACCAGTATCTCTATATCTAAGAAAGAAGGACAAAGGAAAAAAGAGAACTCCTTGACTCCAACCTTGTTTGCTTCATTCACTTCCCAATGAAAGTAAACACCCATAGCCCAAGAAAACAACCATTTCTTATTGTTTTTCTTATAGTGTTCTTATTGTATTCTTATAGTGTTTTAATGTTTCATCTGGATTTTGTTCACTCTTTTCTCCCATCCTTTCTTAGGGGAGTCAATTTGTTTTGGGGGAGGGGAATCTATTCACTACCATATCAAAATATCTAGTACATTTACTACCCTAAACTCCTGGTGGCTAGAAATAGAACCCTGCTCTGAATAGCATCCCTTCGTAGATTACAATTAAGGACACAGTGTGATGCATTTAAGTTATTACACTTTTGACAGACTGGGAAGAATTTCTTTCACACACTAATGTTTTCAGAGCAGGCTACACAATGGAAGAACACACTGCTTTACATTCAGGGCTGGATCTTAAGGACATCTGTACTCGATAATTAATAGTGGATCAATTAAGTAGATATTTGTAAGTGATCAATGCAACAGGATTATTGGCCTTTTCCAAACTGAATAATAAAAAGATTGTATTAGGTTCAGACATCGTAGGGATCTGCAGACACAGATGCATCATAGAATGATATGTGGAGACACTTATAGTCAGGAAGAAGAGTTGACTTCCCTGGTTGTCCTTGATTTGAAAAAGCATGGCCCAATGATTTTGTCTGCACATGCCTGCCATGGGCATTTTCTGACCTTCTCCCAATTCACCTACGATGTCAAACTCTGATGCTGTTTTCTTCAGCCAAAATTGTTGTCACATGAAAAGTTTCCTGCCTCAAATTTGTCCAAATTAGTCTAATAGGATAATTGATGCCTGAGCTATGCTGTTTGTCTTCTTGGCTGAAATCATGATTCCTGTAGCTAGAGAAGAAAATAAAAAATATAGCTTCCAACTTATTCTTAAGGAAAAAAACATGGACTCAGATGTAGAGAGAGCCTAAGGGAAAAAAGAGTTTCAGAACTCTCAATGGCAGTGGAGGAAGTTGCAGGAAAAACTGTGCTGATTAGTGTGACAGCTGCACACAATAACAAAGTGAGTAGCACACATGCTCACAAACACTAGAGATCAATATATACCTGATGGACATCATTAGATATGTATCTATCAGTCTTGTGCCTGGGCAGATGCACATGTTAATAGGATGTTCTGGATTTTTATCTTTGGGCTTCTGTATGTTCCCAATTCTGTGTGTGATTCAACTGAGAGTCTCTGCTATGCAAAAACCAATGAATATCTTCTCCGTGAAGGAGATATGCAGATTTGTGCATTTATTCCACTAGCTGACATCCATCTAGAAAAATATATTAAATATGAACATGTGCCACACCACTTGGAGAACTTTAATGTATGGTAAGTACAATTATTTATTCTCTGAGTTAAGGATTCCTGAGACTTAAAGAATGTATGGATTAAAACTTTCTTGTGTTTTTTACAATTTCTCTTTTCCATTCTCAAATTGCATCAAACATATTTTCTGTGTACTTCATTTCATCATTCAAGGAAAAGTGACAATTTTTGATGCCTGGAGTGCCTGGAAAGTCTTAACTATCTTACATGCCGCTGATTTCAGACCAGGACTGTCACTATTAACATTAGGGAGCACTTTGCTTCTCTACGCATATCTTTGTGTATATCCTTTTTTTAATATTTCAATGTTTTTTTGTTAAATGTGTTTATTCTCAAACAGATTTTACATATTTTTATTATTTACTACGTATATATATACAGAATAAATTAACTATAGAAGAAGAACCATGACACAATCCGGAATTATATAAATGTTACATTCTTAGTGTTTTGGTTATTTTATTTGGCATCCATATAACTCAATTACAATACAAGGTTTACTTCCAATACTGTGAAAGTTCTATAGCAGGCTTTTTAAGATAAATGAGTTATAAATATTTTAATATATATCTGTTTGCCATATATGTTTTCAGTGCTTTTCCTCATTTATATGGATGTGATCACCAAAATACTCTTGATGTGAGGGTGGCCACATAAGTTTTTTTTTTAGCTTTTCATAAATATGCAAAATTAAGGAATAGTGTCAAGAGAAGTCTGATTTCCTTTAACAAATAATGACAAATATTCAAGTGTGTCTCTTTATAAGGCAAACATGTTGTGGCTATCTTATATAGACATCCCAAATCTCAATGAATAAATATAAAAATGTGAAATAGAGCAATTGAGCTTGTAAAGATCTTTGAATACATGAAAAAATTGTTACAAGGACAATAAGCAAAAATTTACAAGAAAAAATATCCTTAAGGTAAATTGTGCTCAGGTCACAGTACTGTTTAATTTTTAACACCATGGTGGGGTGTCAAGTAAAACTATAAGAATGATAGAGGAAGAAATATGTTCATATATAAAATTCATGAGATGTTTGGGGGTGACACATTTCATTGGAAACTAACATAACAAAGATGGTCATAGGACAAAACATTTCAATGTAGATGAAATACATTGAATTGTATTTAATTCTCAATGCAGTAACTAAAGTTAGATCCAAATTCTTAAGGATCATTTCTCAAATAAGATCATACATTTGTCTGATAAACTTAGCAGACTGAGGACTCTGGATGCTGGTTGGAGCCCCTTCTACTACATCATAACTAATGCCTCTTGTTACTCTCTTTTTTCTGCTCTCTCTGTTTTCAGTAGCTCAGGCACAAATGTACATCTGTATGAATTTTTCTTTATGTCACACTGCAATAAGCCTATATATAGGAAAAGACTATACTTTCAGTTATGTGAGCAATGAGTGTCTGGCTTGTCCAGGATTGGTATAGAATTGTTTCCAAAAAAGTCACCTTTTTATTTTAAAGTATTTTTTTTTATTCATGAGGTCTTCAAATTTTTCATACATTATGCTTTGATCCTATTCATCCCCCTCTCCCATCTCCTCCCAGATTCAGCCCCTTCCTTGCCCACCCAATTGTGTATCATTAACTTCTCTTCTGTTTTGTTTTTGAATGCATCCACTGTGTCCAGTTGGTACCTCTATAAAGCACTCTCAATGTGTGGTCTTCCACTGAAGTGTGCAGGAACTGTCAAGGATCACACCCTTAAGGGAAACTGATTCTGTCCTTCCCATCAGCTATGATGGCCAAAAGCTCCCCAGCTGTGTTTGGAACTTCACTCCAGACCACCTGCCAACTTTCCTTCTCCTTCCTGGAATTCTGTCAGGTTGATCTTGTTCAGGTCACAACAGAGTTCACATGAGCAGCTGCTCAGTTGTTCCTGAAAACACTCTCTCCTTTTAGTCATTCTGTCTTCTGCTTCTCACAGCCTTTCTGACTCATCTTTTGCAACCGTTCTAAGCACTGGCATGGGGGGATATGATCTGGCAGCCTCACTTAGGGCTGAACACTCTGCAGCCATTTATTTCCCACACCTTGACCAGGCCCAGCTACTCGGGAGGCTGAGACAGGAAGATTGCTTGAGTCCAGGAGTTCAGGGATGTAGGACACTTTTTGGATCACGTGTCCACACTAAGTTCGGCATGAATATGGTGACCTCCCAGAAGCAGAGGACCACCAGGTTGCCTAAGAGGGGTGAACCGTTCCAGGTGGTAAAAATTCAACTTTTTATATCATCAAAAATATAATCAAAGTAGATCATGAAAGGAAAATAGTATTTTTGTAATAAAAGATTAAGAATCTTGTCTCATAGAATGCAATTCCCAAAAATATATTCTGCATACACTTAAACAAAGTTGTATTACATTTTTTTACAGAATTTAAAAAAATTGAATGGAGCAACTACAAGTTTTCTAGAACAATTGCTCCACTGTTTAAAAATCATCCTGGATTGATTTCTCCATTTTAATCCTCCTGTGTACCAGCAGTGAAAATGGTCCCACTCCTAACTGCAGCTTGATCCTGAGCACACTCTCCCCTCTTGCCTTGGCTTTATAATTTAGGTCTCAATTTCCATGAATTGCAGCCCTATGGTCATTTCTTTGTGTACAATCGGAATGGCTATTAAGTGTCCTCAAAATATTTAATAGAGGGCTATCATGTATCTGGCCTTTAATCATTTACTTCAGTAGTATGACTTTGGTGTCTGGTTTTTGTTGTTACTGCTGCTGCTGTTTTTATTGTTGTTGTTGTTATTTTGTTTTGTTTTGTTTTTTTGTATCAACTGATCTTCTTTCATCTCCAAGTTGTTCTTTAATTGGAATTCGGGTTGTGGTTTTTAGATCTCCTTTTCTCAGGTCAATTAACAATGAGGCAGTAATGTGTAGAGGTGTTTTTTCAGTACAGCCAGAAACACAAACACAAGCAGCCCATCACCTGTACACCAACTTCTCTGATATAAGGGATTTTTGTCAGGGTCTGGCTGAGGAGAGTGCAGATGGCAGCCATTGTCAGAACTGTGCGATTTGTTCTACCATTTATCTAAACACATTGAGAGAAATAGTCATGCACTCAAGCCTTTATATATTAATTTTATGTTAAATTAATTCAATGAAAAGTATTTATTTTATGGTGTTCCAACTTTATCTACTCTAGTTGAAGAAGTACATAAGTCATAAACTATTTTCTGATTTTTCAATGTAAGTTATCTGATGCTGTAACATTTAAAAATAATACAAAAAATGTCAAATTTCTGGCATTTCCTACTAATTTGTCTGCATGTTGTTACTATCACTATCCTAATGAGAATATTGTAAAAAACCTTATAAGATTATTTTTTAAGAAATCATTATTTTTACTTTAAGCTAGTATTATCAATTTCTTAACATTTTGTATTGTCTAAAACCTTTGATTTTTGGTCTAATATTTCTTTCTGTGCTGGATAGTTTTGTCTCAACTTGACACAAACTAGAGTCAGTGGAGAGAAGGAAGACTCAGTTGAGTAAATGTCTCAATAAGATCAGGATATAGACAGTCCTTTGTGGTATTTCCTTAATCACTGATTTAGTGGAAGGACCCAGCCCATTGTGGGTGGTGCCACCTCTGAGCAGGTAGTCCTGGGTTCCATTAAAAAATCAGACTGAGCAGCCTCAGTTATCCAGCCAATAAATGTCTACTGGGTCACAGCTCTTGCCTACAGGTCCTGCCCAGCATGAGTTCCTATTCTAACTTCCTCCAACAAAGGACAGTGATGATATATATGTTAAATGCACTGCATAGATGCATATCAACTTGAGACTTGCTAAAGCTATCTGAGTGAAAGGAATATCACTTAAGAAAATTCTCCCAAAAGATTGGGTGAGACCCAAGCCTATGGGGCATTTTGTCAATTAGTGATTGATGGGGGGTGGCCCAGAACATTGTGGGTGGGGCCACTCCTTTGCTAGTAGTTTTCAATTTTATAGGGGAGCAGGCTAAGAAATCCATTAGGAACAAGCCAGTAACTATAAACATTCCATGGTCTATAGATCATCTCCTGCTTCTACAATTTCACTTTGTTTGAGATCCTGTCCTTATGTCTTTCAGTGATAAACTAGATGTGGAATAAAAGCTTTCCTCTCCATCTTGAATTTGATGTGGTGTTTCATCACAGCAATAGTTAACATAATTCAAATGTCAAATAAGTCATTTCCTCCCCAAGTGGCTTTGGGTGTGGTGTTTCATTTAACTAAACTACCTAAAACACGTGTGTGTGTGTGTGTGTGTGTGTGTGTGTGTGTGTGTGTGTGTGTGTGTGATGTGCTCCTTCACTGCTTTTATTTTTATTTTTTTTCAAACAGGGTCTCCATAAGTCACATAGCCTGGCAGTCCTGGAATTTACTATGTAGATTAGGGTGGCCTAGAATACACAGAGTTCTGCCTCCTTCTGCCTTCTGAGTTCTGGGACTAAAGGCATGCATTACCATACGCAGCTAAACACCTCTCTCTCTCTCTCTCTCTCTCTCTCTCTCTCTCTCTCCCTATCTCTCCCTTGTTCCTTCCCCATTTCTATTTCTCCTCCTTTCTCTTTCTTCTTCCTTGCTTTCTTCCTTCATTTCTTTCTTTTCTTGAGACAGGGTTTCCCCATGTACCCTTGACTGTCTTAACACTCTATATGTACAACAAGCTGTGCTGGAGTTTTAGACTATGCCTGAGGGAGAAAGAGAGAGAGAAACATGAATTTGGATAGATGGAAATATGGATACAAAATTTAAAAAAAGAGGAGAAAAAATCCTGTCATTATAATAGGTTTTTGTTAAACTATTTTAATTTTTGTGGTTTTCATTTCATGTTGTTAAACACAATTGAATCCTTTTGGTTTTTTTTTGGTTGTTTTGAGACAGTGTTTCTCTGTGTAGCCTTGGATGTCCTAGGCTCACTTTGTAGACCAGACTAGCCTTGAACTCACAGTGATCCACCTGCCTCTACATCCCAAGTGCTGGAATTGAAGGTATGGGACACCATACCTGGCTACAATTGAATCCTTAATTATTAATTTTTAATTATGATATATACTAAGTGTTTTGTTGCATTTCATTTTGTGTGAAACTTCCAGAGAAATCCATTAATTTAAAAAGAAACATACTTCATTGCATGCAATCTGTAAAACTCAGCAGCATCCTTGAAAAGGATATAGAGAAAGGAATACAACATATAATTTTCTTTGAGCCAGCATGTGTGTCAGATATGTAGCAGACCATTAACAATCAAAAGGGAAAAATGGTTGAAAAAGAAGAAGGGATGCAATAATCAGAGATGCAATAATTTGTTGAAGCAAGCAAGCAAACAAACAAAGAAACACAGACTCAAAACAAGAACAATGCAAAAACCAAGTGATATAAAAACAAATATGTGTGACTAAAAGGACAAAATGCTGCAGAAAAAAATTATATAGAGAGGTGCTCTGTCTCTTTTCTTTTCAAGTGTTTTTAATGAAAGTTTAACATCTTATTCTATATATCTTTCCAAAATATAAAGATAATGTTGCTTTTCTATGAAGCCCTACAATATTTTAATATTGAGTATTTCTATATCCAACTGAGGAACAATATACTAAATATAACCTTAAAGACACTAGTTTTGTGAACAGTACATTTTGACAATAAATGAATTGTCATTCCTTCGTGTGTGGGGTTTTGGCATCCTAAAATGTATAACGTTTTTTCCTCACCATGATAGTTTTAAATAGATCACAACTTGGGTAACAATATAAAATGCTCTAGGTGCATGTGTGAGGACCTGGGTTTATATCTCCCAGAGAGCATGCATGTCTTCTTGTAATCTAATTATTATATGTAGGAGGGAGACAGGGAGAGATGACTCCCTACAAGTTTGCTGGCCAGAGTGCCAGGCTTATGCACTGAAAACAATAAAGAAAATGTGGTGTCAGTTGATGCGCTATTCTCTCTTTTTCATAGCACTGAATAAGTGGGAGCAGAAATAATCCTAGTAATTTCAAGTCCAGATTGGTTACAGAGTGTTGACTACATGGCCAAACTCTGTCTAAATCAATCAAATGAGTCCATTAGTCAGGCAGTCGATATTTAACTCAACTGGTCAATAGACACTTTGTGAAATAGTGTAGACAGCTTGGACTGACACTAACTGTCCTTCTCTGTCTTGCACTCTTAGTTATTGACGTTCATGGACTTGTTTATGTACAGATTCACAGAATAAATTCACACAGTTCACAAATATACACAAAGGAAAATAAATGAGGATGGGAGTTCACATGAATTAATTAAACCAAAAGAGAATCAGAGGCAGGAATATCTCCATGAATTCAAGACCAGAGCTCTCTACACAGTATACTCTAGGACACAGGATAGAAAACAAATCATAGAGATGACAACTATGCATAGTTATTATTTGAGTTTACTTTGTGCTATTTTTAAATAGGAGATTGACACAGAACACAAGGTGATTGGATGATGATAAACTGATTTTTTTTTATAATTGTAGAGGCTGAAGGTCGGAGAACCAGACATCAAAGTTCTGGTGTTTCGTCAGACTCTAATTTCTTATTCATGGACAAGTTTTTTTCCCATAAAAGACTAAGAAAGCCATTTAATAATAAATTAAAATCCCAGAGCTCATAGTTAATGAGTGCTAATACTGTAGAATCTTACTTAATCCTGTTTAATTACATGTTCTTCTAGTTCTAGCCATTCATGAAAAGATATTAAAAACTGGATTTTATCAAAGTATTGGCATTTTAATTAAAAAAGGTATTGCACTAAATAGGAAGGTTCTGTGATCTATGACTTTATACTGTGTAATTTTGTAATTTTATGGAATTTGTGCAGGTATAATTTTAAGAACTACCAGGTGTTTCTGGCCCTGATATTTGCCATTGAGGAGGTCAACAGGAACCCCTATCTTCTACCCAACACAACTCTGGGCTTTGATCTTTATTCTACTTTACATTCTGAAAGGGAGAGTTTTGGTTTTGTCATGCTCTGGTTAACACGGGCCATCAATCCTGTGGTTAATTACATCTGTGGAGAGAAGAAAACATCACTTGCTGCATTCACAGGAACATCAATGTCTACATCTTCCTATATTGTTACACTGCTACAACTCTACAACATACCTCAGGTGGGTGAGGTGCCAATGTCTGTTTTTGCTCTGGCAAGTCCAGGGTTGGATTTCTGGTACTGGATGCAGAATCTCCATTCACTTCATCTCAGGCAACTAATCGGGATATAAAGAAGAATGATGGGAGGGAGCCCAGAGTTCCTTCTCTAGGCACTGGCTGTACTGCAGCTAAGGAGGAGAACTCAAACTGACCACAAGTGTCCTACATGCAGGGCTGTAAATGCAGATTTTAGCAAAGAAAACTGAGAGGGTCATTAAAGGACGCTCTTTGTTCTATATATAAGCTCTTTTGTGGAGATCTCTGGAAAGATCAAGTTTGCCTGTTTGTACATGATGGCTATTGGAGAACACTGAGTCTATTCACTTATTTCTGAATCCATGGTGAAATACTAAGAATGAAATAGAAAATAGACAACACACACACATACACAGATGTACAGACACACACACACACACACACACACATACACACACACACACACACACACACACACACACAATCAAGAAAAATGTAGTTGAAGTTAAACATCTTAATTTCAATTCCATTTTTTGTTGTTCACCATATTTATACTTCTAAGAAAAGAAATTCCCTCATAGTAAAAAAAAAAAGAAAAAGGCAATTAATGAAAAAAAACAGATAAGTTCTAAAACACAACTGGTTACATGTCTTAAAATTAAATTTTTTTTCTCTATGTATCCATTACATAAGATCATAGTGAGTTCAGAATGACAAAGTTTGACAAGAAATAAAGCTTAACAGGGTCTAAGTTACAAGATTATATGTCTTTTCCATTAGGACTGACTTGGCTACACAATCTCTAGTTTTCTTTTAGTTTATAGTAAATTCAGGACAATGATTCTATCTTTTTTCATTCCAAGAAAAAAGGTAAATTTAAAATGAGAGCATATAATACCATAAGGTGACAGGGTATGAGGGATTATAACAGAACAGTTTGTACATTCAGACATTAGGGTTTATACTTAATTTAGACATGTTCAGGTGGCTCCGTCATATTTTTGGTTCATGGGAAGCCCATATTTATGATGTATACCAAGATACTTGGTGCCATCTGGAGTGAAAACTTATCTGAGGCTACAATTCTGCTTCAAGTCTGTTCCCTAGTGAGGCATCTAGAGGTCCTCAAAGGTATTTATTAACCCAAAATTTTGGAATATTTAAAACAATTTAACTTTTAAAATTGTTTGATTCAAATCAGGAATTTCATTATATGGAATTAGTTCATCTGAACAGCAGTACATCTTTCAGTAAAATAATGTACTCAGTTTGGTCATAGTTTGTCAATACCCTGGAAGATAAGATGCAGCAGTGCACAACTGACAGAATTGTCAGACATTGGAAGCAATTCTGGGGTACATTAAGATACAGACTTGTAGAATACCAGATCCCTTCCAGAGAGTTCCCATGCCTACTGAACATCAACGAATGGCTCTTGACATCACATCTGAGACTGGAAAGATTTCTAGGGTGCATCATGGTACTGACCTTGCAAATTGATAGCTTCTTTCTAGAAATCTCATATGCCCATTTAACTCATTTAACAGAATGGCTAAGAAGCTGGAAGCAATTCTTTGGGTGCATCCTGGTACTGACTTTGTAAAATACCAGGTCACATCCTAGAAAGCTCACATGCCTAACTATCTTCTTTAAGAGAATGGCTCTTGCAAGTGACATGTGGGAGTATGAGTCGATCTATGTTGACATTATAGATGTCTAAAAATGTAAAATAGGTATACTTTAATTAATCACGTTGTTGCAGGCTCTTTGCTTACAATGGGAACCCCAAGATTGTGTACTGGAAAAACCTGCTCTTAGTGTAGTGCTGCTCACCCCTTTTACATATTCTTTAATCCAAGAGTTTTCTGGAAACAAGATTAAATAATGTCAATAACAGGTCAGGAGGCAGAGCTAGCAACCAGTTGACAGAGAGTGAGCATAGGAAAAAATGTATAGAGAATGGGTCAGGATAAAATATGCTCAACAATTCCAAGGAAAAGAGGACTTGAGGAATCAGGGCACAGAGAGATGGAGGAGCAGATTTATCTGGATATTTTACAGAGACACGTTGAGAAGAGGACAAGATAGACACAGGTGAAGATAAATGGGGCCAGAGAATGAGCATGAAGACTACAAGAGATTGCTAGAGTCAGTTTGAGGCCAAGAAGAGCAATTCAGTGAGAGGACAACAGAGAAGCTAGATTGAATCAGTCATCATGGAAAGGAGTTTGAGCCAGAACACCTGAAAGAATTCAGAAAGAGCCAGAAAGAATTCAGAATGAAGAATAAAAGTGAGCTTATTCAGCAGGGAGACTCAGAGGTTGAAATAATTCTAGGCCTAACTAAGATAGTGTAAAGTCTAGAAGTTTGAAGGACGAGGCCTAGGTTACTAGGACTACAATTACTTCAGGTGAACAACAAAATATTTTAATGTCAGGTACCTAAAAAAAATATAAATGTACTTGATATATCCACATTTCCAGTAATTGAAATTGAGAGGAAGGAGAGGTGGATGAGACCTGCTAGAGTATTTAAACTGGAGACTTGTCTGCAATTTTTGTAGAAAACTTTGTAATGGGTTTGTATTAAAAAATTACAATCCCATTCTCATCAGGACTGTTTCCATGTGTTGATTCAAGACTGAGCTTGTGTTTGATGCCAGTGTTCTTTCTCTGGTTTCCCATTGTGTTTTCTCTTCAGCTCACTTTTGGGCCTTTCGATTCTACCTTGAATGACCAAGGTCAGTTTCCTTCTCTCTATCAGATGGCTCCCAAGGACACCTATCTCTCACTTGCCATAGTCTCTTTGCTGCTTCATTTCAGCTGGTCCTGGGTTGGTCTGATCCTCCAAGATGACAGCAAAGGGACTCAGTTTCTGTCAGAATTGAGAGAAAATATGGACAACAGTAGCATCTGTATTGAGTTTGTGAATATTATCCCTGCCACTTCATATATAGACTCCAATAACTTGGGGGGAAATCTGGAGAGCGTTCTGAAATCATCAGCAAATGTGATAGTTATTTATGGGGACATTGTTTCTTCACAAGGCTTAATGTTTCACATTGCAAAACTCTTAGTGACATGGAAAGTCTGGGTCTTGAACTTTCCATGGGATGTTGACAACCATTATGATTATTTCATGGTAGGCTCACTTCATGGGAGTCTCATATTTTCACACCACCATGAAGAGATGGTTGGATTTACCAATTTTCTTCACACACTTACTCACTACAAATACCCAGAAGACACGTTTCTTCCTAAATTTTGGGCTTTATTCTTCAACTGCTCATTTTATGGGTTTCGTTGTCAAATTTTGGAGAACTGCCAACCAAATGCTTCTTTGGAGTTACTGCCCAGACATATTTTTGACACAGCCATGAGTGATGAGAGTTATAATATATACAATGCAGTGTATGCTGTGGCCTACAGTCTGCATGAAATGATTCTTCAACACACAGAGATACAGCAATATGCTAATGGAGAAGAAATGATATTCTTCCACTGGCAGGTAATATCCCTTCCTGTGTATTGTAATATCAGCACTATGACTTTTTTTTATTAATTTCTAGGGCACTGCAATAGGGCTGCATAAGTTTTATATCATAAACATACTTTATTCCCTGTCTGGAGGTCATTGCAAAACCATGTGTAACTGTCCATTATAAAATGCATGACAAAAATAGGGAAAAATCAACATTAAGTCAGCATTAATTTCATATAACATCTGGCCTCACAGATTTCTTCAAAATCTCTTTATTGTGAAATGTTGAGATGTTTCATATTTACAAATACCTAGGCCATACAGTTAGGCTCTTCTCTTACTAGCTCATAACTTAAAATAATCTATTTATACTAATCCGCACTCTGCCACATAGGTGGTTACCTCTGTTCAGGTACCATACATCTCTCCTCCACACATCTTCACCAAAAAAATCCCTCACGCCAGGATATCTCAGAGTACTTTCTGTCTGACAATGTCCCACCTTCTATGCTATACTTTCCTAGAGTCCATAGGTTTTTATCTATAGCTGTTTCATCCATGCAATACACTAGATCTTCTCTCTATATGCCCCCTCTTTAAGTCCAATACAAGTCTGTTTTTCTTCTAATAATCACCTATATACAATAAAAACAACTATGAGACAACCAGGGAAGATTTACATTCACGGGGTCAAGTCCATGTGTCCTTGGAGAGAGTGCTCTACTATATTCTATCTTGATGGGTTTATATCTAAATCAGTTTTATTATAGCTTTTATTTAACAGCCTAAAAATTTTGACCTAAAATTTTCTTCTTAAATCCTAAATAATCTAAGCTTAATTTTAGGTCTGTAACTGCAAAGTCTTCAACCTCATCAAGGCTTGAGAACAAAATATTACCTTAGAATGTAAGAAGTATAAGGAAGCAGTTGACAAAAGAGAAAATTGACAGACAGCTGACTGCCTCAATAGTCACCCAGATTTAATTATAGTGTTGAAACGTCATCTTCAGCCTTCTTGCCCAGAATATCTGACAGACATATTTGTGAAGCAGGAATTAAGAAGGACTTGCTTACTCTGTCTTCACAGAGCTTAGCAGTTGACTTTGCCTGTGTCCAAGTTCTGCCATTGTCTGCCGATAGAGTAAGGACATTTCTTAGCTCAGTTGCAACTTGCCATTTTTTTAAGCAAACCCCTAAGGGAAATTCTTCAATGTTCATCATCTTCTTTCATGTGAAAATGTGTGCTGCCAGCACCTGACATGTCTCATTATCAGAAAATCCTTAAAACAATAAAACATCTTCAAACGCAATTTATGGCTGGTCTCTGAGGCCTTGAAGACCACCTATATATTTGTACACATTTATATAGTGCTTACTAATTATCTATCTTTCTATAGTATATGTGAATAGACAAATTTTTATTTTTTTGTAGCTATTTACTATATGTTTAACCTAGGATATATATTTATGTGATAAGTCAGACAAGTATGTCACATGACCATGAATTTCAGTGACTATTAACTTGCATTACCTAGTTATCCTAAACAGTTCGTAATAGCAGCTTTTAAAAGAACTGGAAGTAAACCTTCTCTTTATGAATGAATTGTATAGTTCCAATATGTTATACAAGAATTGAAGCATATGTACATATGTCAATCAAAATAACTTTAAATTTTTATCAATATGCAATAATCTATACCAAAGTATCAAAAGTAACCTTAATTCTGTATCAAGGTACAAAAACCCATACTGTTATAAGCAAAAGTAACCTTATTTTTATATAAATGTACACAATATTACAGGAGTGTTAGATTATTGGCTTATAAAATGATTTTTGGTTTGAAAGCAGATTCAATAATCTACCCTCTTTCACTATTAATCCTATACTATTCCTAAATCTCATCCCCCTCTTGCCAATTTCTTCTGAATATCTTTCCCAATATCTAAGAAAAAAGGATGGAGAAAGAAAAGGAAAGAGAAATCCATGAGTCTGTTTCCCTATGAGTCTTTTCCCTAATCAAGACCATTAACAACTTGTAACCAAGGCCTTTTAATGATAAGCATCCATAGCACTAAAACATAAGTTTAAATGTTTAGTTTAGGTTTTTTTTGGTTTTTTGTTTGTTTGTTTGGTTGGTTTGTTTTGTTTTTAAAGCTGGTTGACTGAGTCTGGATTTTTTCGGTGTGATCCTGTGTATACACTTGGCTCCTGCTCCCTGTGCTGTCCTGTGCTGTGTTGTGTTGTGCTGGCTGTGCTGCGCTTGGTCATGCACACCTGGCCTTCTCTGTCACAGAGTTCAAGCTTTAAAGGGCTAAGCTTCCTCCCATGACCTACAAGACAGGAAGGGGTGGTCCTGCAATGCTATTAGCTGTTGGTCGGCTTCTCAGTGGTATCCCTGCTGCTGCACTGGCTGCTCCCCATAATGTGGACACTGCAGGGAGTGACTGGACTTTCTGGAGAGACTGCTGCACAGCTGTGACCACCTCCCACTGAGCCATATGTTCACAGGCGCCTTTCTCTCATATACACTTTTGTGCTGTCCTTTAAATTCAAGACCTAATTTTAAATCAATTGATATTGTATGCACATACCTATTTGTATGTACATATATTCCCATATTTTTTTATTTTCACAGACATATGTTATTTAGCTAATATGAATGTTTGTTACATCAGATATCTTTAGCAGTATCATTTTCCTATTGTTTCTAGAGAAATTTTCCAGAAGTTTAATGTCTTCTTTTTGTCTTTTAAACATTTTTTAATTAATCCATCCAATTGTTATCCCATCCCTTGTATCCTCCCATTCCTCCTTCCTTCCAGGCACCTTTTTAAAAAGGGAGAACCAGGAGCTTTGTTTAAAAAGGCTGAGATCTGCTCTATCTCTCTGCAATTTGCTGCTCCTTTCCAGCTTTTTAGTAAGAAAAAGCTTGTTTTCAGTTCCTTTTTTTTCTGGACTCATTTGTGCCATCATTTTCAGAAGCTTTTTTGTCTTCAGGCTTCTGTTCTTTAAAAAAAATAGCTTTGAAGTTTTTTTTGGGGGGGGGTGAAGTTTCTCTCTCTGTTCCAGACTTTCTTTTTTTTTTCTTTTTTTTATAAATTTATTCATATTACATCTAGATTGTTAGCCCTTCCCTTGTTTCCTCCTATTCCTCCCTCCCTCCCACTTCCCCCCTTCTCCCCTCCCCTATGTCTGTGATTGAGTAAACAGAATGAGCTAATTGACCAGGAAGTTTTAATATAAATTCAGATTTTTTTGAAGTGGTACTGGAGGGGAAGGGAAGGAGAGAGGGTAGAGAGGTAGGGGAAAGGGGGCCTGGAAACAAACTGACTGTTTTATATAGTGAATCTCTGAGAGAGGGGAACCCCTGCCCCTGTGTAGAGGGATGGCCATGTAGCCACACCCTGCAGCAGGTCCTATCAGTGACAATCAGACAAATGACTTTCACCATTTCCAGTGGATATGATTGTGCCAATGGAGATTCATTTATTGACTTAAGAAAATGATTTTAGTATCTCAGATGTACTTCAACATATGTTCCTGCATCTCTTCTAGCTCCTCCATTTCCTAAAGAAGACCCTACAGAAAGATCGTGTGAGAGGTCACATCGTAATGGATGGGAAAGGAGACTTAGATTCAGAGTATGACATTTTCAATATTTGGAATTTTCCAAAGGGCATGAGATTAAAGGTCAAAGTAGGAACTTTCTCTCCAAAGACTCCTCAGGGTCAGCAGTTCTTTTTAACTGAGCAGATGATTCAATGGCCAATACAATTTACAAAGGTGAGTGGTGATATATCTCACTGCTTTGACCTTTCATAAAAGTAAAAATTATTCTCAGGAAAATAATACTGGGACATTTATTTCATACCAACTCATATACAACTACCAATAAGTATCTACTCATAGGATATCCAAATTAGACTAATTTCTTATTCCCTGACTCTGATCAATGGAAAAGTTTTTCCTAAATTTTATTCATGCTTATACAGTTCTTATGAATAGAGTGTCTGTTAGATTTCTGTTACTGTCTCAAACAATGATAAGAGGTTTATATTTGTCAGCAGATGAGCATATTTCAGTGAAGGGTAAAATGGCATTCTTGTTTTGTCAGCTTTTAAAAGGTAGGGTAGCATGATAAGTGTGTGTGTGTGTGTGTGTGTGTGTGTGTGTGTGTGTGTGTGTGTATTATACTTGCTTTGCTACATCAGATAAATAGTAACAAAAGCAAGTAAAGGAATACAGGCTTGAAATAGATGACACTGTGAGCAAGTATTTATATGTTAGTGCAGAGAGAATATTTTAGGAGTCAGAGGAGGTGATTACATCACAGTCAGGGACCAAAGAATATGGCTCCTCCCCTTCTATCTCCTTTTCATTTTCTATGTCACAGTAGACAGTGAAATGATTATGCCCATTTTGTGGTTGCTCTTTCCACCTCAAGTAAATATCTCATAAAACTCCTCACAGATGCCTAAGATATGTTCTCATGATGAACCCAAACAATGCAAAGATGCCAATAATTATTGCCAACCATATAGAATATAAAAGTCCCCACTAGTAGACAGTAAGTACAGAGACAGGTTCACCAAAATCATACTATGACCTTCTATAATACCACTTTAATGACCTAATCTTAACAACAGTTTTGTGGCATTGGACCAAGATTTAAGCATGTAGCCTATGCAGAATCAAAGCCGCTGACAAAATTAATAATACCAAAACATATTACTTTCATTTACCAGTGTAAGCATTTGCAGATTAACTGTTGATGATACTCTTAAATTCTCTATTTACTCTAAATGTTCACAAAAGTCCAGAGCATTTTCTAATAGCTGTTATTTCTCTCAGATCCCTCAGTCTGTGTGCAGTGAGAGCTGTAGGCCTGGATTCAGGAAAGCTGCCCAGGAAGGCAAGGCTGCCTGCTGCTTTGATTGCACTCCTTGTGCAGACAATGAGATTTCCAACGAGACAGGTAAATTCAGCTTTACAGAGAACTCTCAGACTTGATCACAGGAGTCTGCAATACTTAAGCAAAAGGAGAGGGATGGGAGAGAAGTAAGAGATGAACTTTTGTTCCTTGGCTATAAAATTTGAGCATTGCTGTTACTTTTCCTTCCTTTGAAGAGACACAACCTAGACACTGAAATCATCTGGACTTACATTGTTGCTCCACTGCACACACTGTTCCCTCAGGTGACCTATTTTGCACTAAAATTAGCAGTCTGCTTCATTTCACCAAGAACACAGTGTTTATCACAACATTTCTTTATGTTTTCACACCATGCTCAATCACACGTAGTATTCTTCTAAGGCTTGGATTTCTTATATTCTCTTTCTGATTATTCCCTGTACAGGTTTGTATTTTTTACACAGTAGGTGACTGAAGAGTTGTATTTATTTACCTATTACATATAATTTATTGCATCATGACTAAGTTTCATTTGTTTAACTGAAGATAGATTGCCTGTAGTATGTTCTTTTTTAATCTGTCTCCCATTTATTAAACATAGACTTTTCTCTCATACAACATTATCTGAATGTATTTTCCTCTCCATACACTTCTCCCAGTTCCTTCCCATCTCTTTTTTTTCTTGATCAGAAAGGCACTCCTTATCTGTCTCTCAGAAAAGAATAGGGTTTAAAATTTTTATTATACTTTATTCAGATTATAGCCTGATTGTTATCCCCTCTCTTGCATCTTCCCATTTCCACTCTCACTCTCTCTTCTCTCCTCTTCCCCTCCCAAAAACTTCTGACAGAAGGGGATCTCCTTCCCCACTATATGACTATAGCCTATCAGTTCTCATCCAGATAGCTTGCTTGCCCTGCCTTTGTGTGCCTGCAGTTCCTTCCCACCTAGGGGAAGTGATCAAATTGAGGGTAACAGAGTTCATCTCTGAGGCAATCCCCACTCTGCCCACAACCATGGAGAATGAACTGTGCATTGGTTATATCTGAACAGGGAGTCTAAGTTCACTGTAATGCATTGTCCTTCGTTGGTGCATCAGTTTGTACAGGTTCCCCGGGTCCAGATCTGCCAGCCTTGATGGTCTCTTTGTGGGGTCCCTGAACCTTCTTAGTCCTTTCATCCACCCATTCTTCCATACCACCCAGAGTCCAGAAGTGAGTTCTAGCATCTGTCCTGATGCCCCAGCTGGATGGAGTTTCTCAGAAGACATCTATGTTGGGAAAATATCCACCTATTCTAAGTATATAGAAATATAACATAACAAAACAAAATAAAATGTAATAAGTTAAAAAACAAAACCATCATATTGCAGATGCAGAAGAGAACACAACCAAAAAATAAAATCCCAAGTGAGTGCACAAGAATCAGAGACTCACTTGTTTACACATTCAGGAGTCCCATAAAAGTACTAAACAGGAAGATATAGTATATACACAGGGAACCTAGTCCAGACCTGTGTTGGCTTGTGATTCCTGCTTTAGTTTCTGTGTGTTCACATAAGAGTTGCATAGTTTTTTTTAGACAATCATGTTCTTCTGGTGTCCTCTTTCCCCTCTATCTCCTCTACTCCTTCTGTTCCATCTTTTATTAGGTTCCATAGTCCTGAGAGGGATGGATAAAGACCTCTCACTTTAGCTGTGTGTTCCAAAGTTCTCTCTCTCTCCCCTCTTTCCCTCCCTGTCTTTGTCTCTCTGTCTCTGTCTTTGTCTCTCTGTCTCTGTCTCTCTGTCTCTCTGTCTCTCTGTCTCTCTGTCTCTCTCTGTCTCTGTCTCTGTCTCTCTCTCTCTCTCTCTCTCTCTCTCTCTCTCTCTCTCTCTCTCTCTCTCTCTCCAATATCTGGATGCGGGGCTCTGTGTTTGTTACCTTCTGCAGTAGGAATGGAGGGGCCACTGTGATGATGGAAGAATAAGACTCTGATCTATAAGTATGTTGGAATATAATTAAGAGCCATTTTTGAGACCAGTAATTTCACTTTTATTCAAAATCTCTGGGTTGTCTAGTCTCTGGTTGTTGGTTGCTCAAGTAGCTTCAGGAATGGGTTCCATCTCATGGAGTAGACCTTGCATCAAATCAGATATGGATTGGTTACCACCTCCAGGTTTGTGCCACCTTAACCTTGGCATATTTTGCAGGCAGGACTAAATGTAGGTCCAAAGTTTTGTGGTTGGGTTGGTGTTGATGCTCAGCTTTTGGCAGCCTATAGAGTGCCTCTCTGTGTCACAGCAAAGGAACATGGGTTTGAGGGTAACATGTAGTACCATTTTGATCTCTCCATGTTCAATGTGTTGTGTTGTGTTGTCTTCAGCAATGGGGGCTTACTGTCAGTTTTTGCAGACCTACCTATTGTCTTGGAAAAACCCTGGGTTTTAGAGGATTTTCATAGCACCTTTTTATCCAACAAATCAAATTCATGAAAACTATACCCAGGCCTGGAAGCTTAGTTTGTTAACAAGAGATGGATACTTGGGATTATCTCTCCCTCATTATATGGAGTCTTTGTTATGATCACCTTCATATATAATAGGAAGTTTCCACTGCATTAGGTTTTGACATTGCCCCTCAAATGCCCCTCGTTTCTAGCTTTCTTTGTTCTCATGATCTCCATCAATCCCATCTCATCTCCTCTTTCCTATCTGTCCCTCCTATTTCATACCCTCCGGATCAAGTCCTCCCATAAAAATATTCTATTTCCTCCCCCCACACATCAGGACCATGTGTATTCTCTTCTACTGAGTCTGGGCAAGGCAGCCACACCAGACTGAAGTTATCAAAAAGCAGGCCAAATAGGCCATGCCAGATTCAACTCCTGCTCCCCTTACTAGGGGTCCCCTATAAAGACTAAGCTGCCAATTGGGTACATGTGTGTAGGTGGCCTAGGTCCAGTGCAGGCATGGTCATTGATTGAGGCCTTAGTTTCTATCTGACCCCGTGGACCTAGGTTATTTGACCCTGTGTATATTCTTATGGCATTCTTATTCCTTCCAGATCTTTCTATCCTAACCCCTACTTTTCCACAAGGCTCTCTGTGCTCAGCTTAATGTTTGTTTGTGAGTCTCAGCACCTGTTTTGTCCTGCTGCTGTATGGCACCTCTCCAAGGGCAGCTGTGTTAGGCTCCCATCTCCAAGCATAGCAGAATATCATTAATAGTGTCAGGGGTAAGCTTCTTCCCATGGGGTGAGTCTCAGGTTGTGTTAGACATTGGTGGACATTGTCCCAATCTCTGCTCCAACTTTGTCACTGCATATCCTATCGGCAGGGCAAACCTGGTGTAAAGTTTTGGTGGGTGAATTGTTGTTTCTCTCCCTCCGCCAGAAGTCCTGTCTAGACAGAAGGTGGCCTCTTCAGTCTCCATGAATCTTGATAACTAGGAGTCTTAACTAGAGTCACTCCCATATCCTCTCAGGAGCCTAAGCTGTCATAGGGCTCTAGCTTGTCTCAGTGATGCCCCACCGCAGTTTCTTTTCTCTCTCCATGACATCTGGCTTCCCACCTTCACTTCCCCACATCTAATCTCCATCTTCAGTTTCCACCAAACTCTGTCTCCTGCCCTATTCCCTGTTTTCAACCAGATTAGTGCCCTATTCTATTTCTCCTTCTGAGTGAGATTCAAGCACCCTCCCTTTCCCCTCCTTCTTACTTAGCTTCTTTTGGTCTATGAAATGTAGTATGTTTATCCTGCACTATGTGGCTAGAATGTGTTCATAAGTGAGTACATACCAAGTGTCTTTCTGGGTCTGGGTTACCTCACTAAGGATGATCTTTTCTTTTTCCACCCATTTGCCTGCAAATTCCATGGTTTCCTTGTTTTAAATAGTAGAGTATTATTCCATTGTGTAAGTGGACCACATTTCTATTATCCATTTTTAAGTTGAGGGATATCTGGATTATTTCCAGTTTCTTGCTATTAAGAACAAGGTTGCTGTAAACATAGCTGATCAAATGCCCTTGTTGTACAGTGGGCCATCTTTTGTGTGTATGCACAAGAGTGGTAAAGCTGGGTCATGAGGTAGAACTGGTCCCAATTTTTTGATGAAGCACAAGTTTGGTTTCAAAAGTGCCTGTACATGTTGCACCTCCACCAGAAATGGATGAGGGTTCTCCCTGTTCCACATCAAGGTCACCATGTGCTGTCTCTTGAGTTTTATATTTTAGCCATTCTGACAGGTGTAAGATGAAACTCAGAGTAGTTTCTATAATGATTAATGATACTAAACACTTCCTTAATCTTCTCAGGGATTCAAGATTCCTCTGCTGAGAATTCTGTTTCATTCTGTACCCCATTTTTGATTGAGTTATTTGGCTGATTAATGTTTAGTTTCTTGAGTTCTTTGTACATTTTGGACATTAGCCCACTGTCAGAGGCAGGATTGGTGAATATCCTTCCAATCTGCAGCCTATCTTCTTGTTCAACATAAAAGTTTTTGAAGTCAAAATAAAAGTGTAAATTCTTAGGAATAGAGTATTTAAAACTTTGTTTTGAATAACTAGAAATATTTCAATAGTTCTCTCTAAGTATGTTAAACATATAATGCTATAGCTAAATGTGGCAACATATGATTAGTGAAGAATTTAAGGTTTAAAAATGTGAGGGTATTTATTATTTCAAAATCATTCAGAGTATAAACTAAATTAGAGAAACAAAGTTATTTTTGAAAATAATTAAATATGGATCCAAAGTTTGAAACATTTAAAAAAGAAATACCAAAAAAATACTAGCCATAATGTACAAAAAACATATCCAGACTTGTACTCATTACATAATATTATGTTATAATAAAATGAAAATATACAATATAATCTTAAATTATACTTATGAACTATAAAACAGATGCAAAAAGTCACAAATTAAAAGAAAGGAAACAAAAGAAAAGAAAAGCACTGTATTTCTTTGATTTTGTCAACATAGGCCAAGAGGGCTAGCTGTATTGATTTGAAGTGATTCATAGAGTAATTAAATATCTGCCTCTGAAACAATAAAGGAAGTCAATTCAGGAAACATTTCAATGATCTGAGGCTGAATAGCAGCTTAAGGGAAAAGGAACACCTGAGGATTAAGTCAAAATAACTCTCCTTTCTGAGCAGATATGGACCAGTGTGTGAAGTGTCCAGAAAGTCATTATGCTAACTCAGAAAAGAACTATTGCCTCCAGAAATCTGTGAGCTTTTTGGCCTATGAACACCCCATGGGGATGGCTCTCACCACCACAGCACTGTTCTTAGCTGTACTCACAGCTGTGGTACTTTTCATCTTTGTGAAGCACAGAGACACACCCATTGTCAAGGCCAATAATCGGACTCTCAGCTACACCCTGTTATTGACACTCATCACCTGTTTCCTCAGTTCCCTGCTCTTCATTGGACAGCCCAACACAGCCACCTGCATCATGCAGCAGACAGCATTTGGAATTTTGTTCACTGTGGCTCTCTCCACAGTCTTAGCCAAAGCTATCACAGTGGTTCTTGCATTCAAGGTCACTGTTCCAGCTAGAATGGTGAGGTGGTTAATGGTATCAAGGGCCCCTAACTTCATCATTCCCATCTGCACACTGATCCAAACTGTTCTCTGTGCAGCTTGGCTGTTTACCTCTCCACCCTTCGTTGATCAAGATGCTCATGCTGAACATGGTCACATCATCATTGTGTGCAACAAGGGTTCAGAGGTTGCCTTCCACTGTGTCCTGGGATACCTCTGCTCCTTGGCACTTGGGACCTACACCATGGCCTTCTTGTCCAGGAATCTTCCTGACACTTTCAACGAAGCCAAGTTCCTGTCATTCAGCATGCAGGTATTCTTCTGTGTCTGGGTCACCTTCCTCCCTGTCTACCACAGCACAAAGGGGAAGGTCATGGTGGCTATGGAAGCCTTCTCTATCTTGGCTTCCAGTACAGCTCTCCTTGGCTTGATCTTTGCCCCAAAATGTTACATCATTTTGTTAAGGCCACATAAGAACTCTTGTGACATTAGACACAAAACACATTCAGGAAGGAATAGACATTTAACATTTATTTTAAGATAAAATTAATGTATGTTAGTAAATGTAACACAAGGATTGGAACTAATGCTATACTATTACAATTTTATATTCAGGTGTAATATGATTTGATTATGTGGGTCCATAAATCTTCATCCATTGTACTGAAGTATCTTTGTACTGGAACCATTAACTTTATCTTATGCTTGAGATTCATGTTATACTTTCTTAATGTAATAAGAATTCACTTTGTATCCTTTGTTGTCCTGAATGCCCATTAGTAGACCTGTGTGGCATAAACTTGTGGATATCTGCTTTCCTCTGTCTACCAAGTGCTGATGGTGAAGATGTGTCACTGTGTCCAGCCATGCGATCTCACTTTGTCCTTCTATGATAAAAGATTAAATGTCATGTGATTGTTTTTATTGATTTTTGACTCAAGAAGATTTTATTATATTCCACTGTATAAATTTAACATTACCAGAGTTGATTGTCTTTCAGGCATTAGTTTAACACGATCTCATTTTCAGTGATTTTCAGATGAATATTCAAAGTTTAAAATTATAGTACAACGTTCTATTTTCATATCTCATTATTTTGGTGCATGAAGGAAAATGAGTCCTCTTATATGGGGGACCTACATAAATAATTGATTGATAACTAGTAATTACTTAGAAAACTAGATCTCAGGAATATGATGTGCATCACAGATCCTGTAGTTGATAGGCTGTTATTATAACAAGGTTTTGTGTAAAAGTATCTTTTCTTCGAAACAGGGTCTCTCTGTGTTAGCCTTGGCTGTCCTGGACTCTCTTTGTAGACCAGTCTGGCTTCAAACTCACAGAGATCCGCCTGCCTCGGTCTCCCAAGTGCTGGGACTAAAGGTGTACATCACCATGCCTGGCATTTGCCTGATGTAATTATCTTCTTCGAGGCTCACTGTCTCTGTCTGTTAACCTGGGTCTAGTTCTGGAAGCTTCTAGGCTCTGTACAAAGTAATCCAGATAATTTTTTGAGCCTAACTTCTGGATAAGCTCATCCTTTCTTGTTCCTTCTGAACTCTTGCTGCCTGGCTCAACTCAGTTGTTCTGGCTCAAAATCCACTCCAAGCTGGTTAATTCAATTTGGCTTCTCTCAGCATCGGGCTAAACTGCTCTGCTTGGACTCAAACTAACTCCAGCAATCTGTTCTAATCTTATGGTTCCTTCACATTCTTTTGTTCATTCCATCCTGTGTCTAAATTGTACTCTCTACAACCTGTTTCTGTAAAACTTTCCTGGTAAAATTGCCTCTGAATTCCACTAAATAAAATCCCACAAACTGGATTCCACTGCACTACCTCTCCACTCACTGACTGAACCATGCTGAGCCCAGTTACCAACAAGCTTTGCTGGATGCATGGAGTAATTAAACCTCTACAGCAAAGGTAATATGAACATTATACACATAATTATGAATTAAATTTCTTCCTAGAGAAGTAGAAGCAATGGATGTTCAGATGGACTCTCCAGTTGCCCTCCCCTCCCCCACATGGTCCAGTTCCCCTTGAAGGAAAGCATCCATATCCCTGGCCTTCCTAAGGACAGCCCCAACCCCTTCACCTGCAGCCACCATCTCTTCAAGCCCAGCAGGAGGGAGACACATCATGTTCCTTCAACTGCAATTCTTAAAAACCCTACCTACCATAGTTGAGGTGTGACTTCTTCTGGCCCTGACCTGTGAGGATGCTGAATTCACACAGGAGCCTCAGTTATCAAATAAACCTGCCCTTTTTATGCTTTTAATCTGGCTTTGATTAGCATATAACATTGGCAGAGACAACCCATAGATGGATAATTCACAATGGAAGTGAAAATATAATTTTAAATGATCTCAGGGAAAGATCTTGAACCTGATCATAGAAACCATGTTTGGATAGTGAGTATCCCAGAAGAAAACTTATGGCTGCATGAAAACAGGGAGTTTTAGAGTCTCTTACTCTAATAGCATCCTAAGTGACATCTGTATGAGGCAGCATTAGCTGATGTAGTTTGGACAGGTGCATTCCATTATTGGTTTGTTATCTTTCTGATGTGGTTGAAAAGCTGGGCTTCTCGGAGGTAAGGAAGAGCGTTTTAACACCATGGACCCATTTCTGAGGTAATGTAGACAGAGATAAGGCAGAAAGATATTGGTCTGCCCTCAGAAGTAGAGATTGTTTTATTCCTAATATAAGGAAAAGATATTCTACAGAGAGAAAAATGAGTATCGTGGACTCTGCTAGATAAAGTTGAAGTCTGACTTCTCCAGATAGCTGATTCATGCTTGATCTGTGAAGAAAGACTCTCTTTTCTTAACAAGTTTCTCACTCCATTTGGTCTGGTATCCCCAGACTTTAGATGGACAGTTGCATAGCCCTCAGGGATGATTAGAAACCAAACCCTTTTCTAATAAGGAACTTCAACAGCAAGCACAGGAGATTCCTGAGCATACTCCAACCCATGCTGAGAAGATCCTACCCTCCAGAAACTGAGATTTAATTATACCTAGAAGTCACCTCATAGACAATAGATAATTAAGTATTATTTTATCCGTCTGGGGATAGGGTCCAGGCTACTGATTATAAATGAGAGAGCATACCACTTTATGTAGATTAAGTGTCCTGGCACCCTTACCCATTACAAATCAGACACTTTGACTCTTGAAACACATTGCCAACAGCCCAAGGTTTATAAACAAAGACTGGCTCGCTTGCTGGAGGTGGGAGGCACTTGCTGTTTTGCTCACCATTCCTGCACCATGACCATCTGAGACCTCATTTATTCTGGAGAAAACCATCGCTGGAAGCCCCATGTTCAGGTTGCAAGGGTGAAACTCCCTTTGCAACTGCTGGAACCTGCTTCACCACCGCCAATACGTTGGTGCTGACCACAGGTGAAGCACTACCAGGCCTGCATGACAGCATACCAGCATCCCACCCAGCCAGGAGGTTTCAGAAATAAGCCTGCCTCTGCTGTGGTTGGCACAGCAGCTCAAACAAGGAGTTGTAACAAGTATAGCCATCACAGGCTTGTGGAAATCCTAAGTCTTTACTGCCGTCTTAGACCTGCAGCCTCACTCTAAAGAGATGTAAGCTGTGACACCCAATGGAAACTCATTTTCCACATTCCTAGAAGGCATAGTGCCCAGGCAACATGCCTCACCCTAAAGTGGCCTAGCCACCCCTGAGCAAGAAAGTTCTCATCCAGAGGCAAGCATTGCCTAGAACAGCCTGAAGGATGTGGGACCAAGGCCAGCCTCATCTACCATAAGGACAGCTGGCTCCCACCTTACGGGGCAAAAACAAACAAACAAACAAACAAAAAACCCAAACAAACAACATCCAGGTAGAGCAAAAAAAGGAGAGAGTTCTCAGGCCTAAGGAGGCCTCCACACTCTGAGGGACATGTCACTATTTATTTTCTAGTTTGCTTTCAGTAGGTGACTGAGCAAGGTATCAGATATGTTTTGCAGAGCAACTAAGGCTCTTGGTTGTGGTCCTCCATGTTATACCCAACCTGGGTATAGGCAATTGTATTTTAGCCTTTCAGAAAAAAAAACCAAAAAACTTGTGATACTGTGGTCACTTGCAAGTCATTAGGATGGCTGCCAAATTCTTAAATCTCGGCATGATTGTGGTTGTGGGGCATGCCAATCCCTCTTGGAAAACTGCATTTAGAACATTGGCCATCACCAATCTTTATATATCACCATGGGGAACAGTTTATCACATAAGAAAGACCCTCAGGTTATGGAGATATGTAACCTTAAATTACACGGCATGAACTTCAACAAAACCAAATCTCCTTTCTTTGGGAGGAGGTGCTTCACGTAGCACCTCACATAGCCACAGGTTTTTTGTTGTTGTTGTTGTTTTGTTGTTGTTGTTATTGTTGTTGTTGTTTTTACACTGATGGTGGACCGAAGTTGAGTCTCTTATGCAACAATAATCCTAACAATCAGGGAGGAAAAACTTCTCCCAACTTTCAGCTCATCTTAGCCCTAGTCTGTCAGGGCCCAGAACTAATTGCAGACCCTGCCATAAATGCTGCTTCTTCCAGGCCAACTGAGTCTGAAATCAGGGCCATACACTGCAGCCAACCTCAGGCCTAGAAGCCCTCACTGAATCCTTTTGGGAAGTTTAAACTGAAATCCTGTGGGACTGTATATTCTTTTATATTTAGATAGCATTGTCTGTATATATTTAATAGGTCCAATTGACTGATAACATCAAATATTGTTGTTATTTCTTTGTTTAGTTTCTGTCTTGATCATGCTTTGATGAGAGGTGTGTCACTCTTACTGTTAATGTGTGGGATTCAACGTGTGTTTGAATATTTATTAATTGTCTATCTTATGAATGTGGGTGCCCATCGCAGCTTTTAATATTCTGTCTTTGTTCAGTAGATTTAGTGTTTTGATTACTATGTGGCATGAGCATTTTCTTTTGTGGGACAGCATAATTGGTGTTTCGTATCCTTCTTGTATATTTATAAGCACCTCTTTTTTATGTTTAAATGTTTCTTCTATGGTTTTTTGAAAATATTTTTTGGTCCTTGGAGCCGAGACACTTTACCTTCTTCTATTCAAATTATTTATAGGTTAGAGCTTTTCATAGTATACAAGATTTCCTGGATGATTTGTGTCAGGAATTTATTGGCATTCACATTTTCTTTAATTTGTGTGTCTATTTCTTTTATCATTTCTTCTGTTCATGAGAGTCTTCCTTCCATTTCTTGGATTCTCTTGGAGATGCTTCCTATGTTATTCCTGTTGTCTTCCTCAGGTTTTCTATATCCAGATTGGCTTCAGATTGTGCTTCGTTTATTGATTCTGCTTCCATTTTCAGGTCTTGGACAGATTTATTCACTTCTGTAAACTGTTATATTATTTTTTTTCTGTATTTATTTATAGGATTTATTAATTTCTTCTTTTAAATCCTTTATCATTTTCATGAGACTATATTTAAGGTTGTTTTCCTTAGCTGTATTGCAATATCCTGGTCTTGCTGTAGAAGGACTCATGGGTTCTGGTGTTGACATGTTGCCAGGATTTTGTTATTCGTAGTTTTTTGTGGTCCTTTAGCCATCTGCTTGTCTCTAGTAGAGACTGCTTGTCACTGGGGACCTCCTGTTTCCAGGAATGCATGCAGGTGTGAGTTCCAGTGGATGGAGAGTGAAGGAGAACAAGGGTAGCTCCTCTCTGCTGTGTTTGCTCAGCAGTCTGGTTTTTGTTGGGGGCTGTAGGCCTCTGTCTTTGCCAGGTGTCTACTGAGGGCCTTCAGGGATTGCTAAGAGCCACCCCGTTAAGGGAGCTCACTAGGCATACAGGCTGTCTAGGAGGTTATCTATATTTTTCAAGATCTTTACTGTGATGTACCCCAGTATTGCTTCCAACCTCTGACTACCCTGTCAAATGTACATTGCTGCATCTCTCTAAAATCTGGTATTAGAGCTGGGCTTGGTGGCATGTTTCCTTAATCCAGCACCCAGAGAGGCAGAGGCATGTGAATAACTGTGAGTCTAAGGCCAGCTTGGACTACAAAGTGAGTCCAGGACAGCCAGGCTTACACAGTGAAACCTGTCTGGAAAAAAACAAAAGAAAAACAATCTGGTATTGGTGTGAACTGTCACTTTCTGGGTATTGACCAGCTCTGATTCAGCAGGCTTCCTACAAGAGGATGTACTGTATATTGTTCAGATGAATTAATCCCTGATTATTGATTTCCCGATTTGATTCAAATAGTTTTAGAAGTTAAATTATTTTTGATCTTCTAAAACAATTTTAAAGAGTTTATGGCTACAATAATTACCTTTGTGTACCTCAAATGCCTCACTAGGGGTAGCTTTATGGCAGATTTGTGGGTTCAGATAAGCTTCTACTCTAGATGGCACCATGAGTATGGGTATTTTACAATAAATATAGACAAGTTGGTTTAAATTTCCCATGAACCCTCGTTGGAATGATGCTAACTAAAGATGTCTTAATTTACTCTGTTTCTTAGAATGAAAGACAGATAAAATTATTGTCCTGAACGCATTACAAACTAAGAGATAGCTGGACAATGTATAGTTAGGTCAGTTCTGATTGATAAGTCATATATTCTTGTAATTTTTTGGTCTCGTTACCCTGACCACACTATAAACTAATCTAATGGATACTTAGATAATAACTGTTCAGATTCAAAACATGTAACCTGTTGTATTTTAGAATTCATCTGTTTTTGTGATTAATTGCCTTTTTTTGACTATGAGGTAATTCTCTTTTCTCAGAAGTATAAGTACGGTGACCAACAATAAACAACGTTGAAATTGGGAAGCTTAACTTCATCCAGTTGAAGTTAAGATGCCTAACTTCATCCAACTTTTCTCTTGAGTGTATGTGTCAAAATTGGAAACGTGACTTCAATTGAAGTTGTAATGCATAATTTTATCCACCTTTTCTGTTGAATGGATGTGTGTGAGTAGTTTATTTTCTATCTCTCTCTTATTTCTTATTTCACTGTAGATTTGCAAATAAGTTGGCCGACTCAGTGCCATTTTTTACCTGACCCTAATTTGACATTACCTTTACTGGAGATCTACACAAAAAGGCCTATCTACAGATCAAAGAGCCTCTTTTTATGACAATCCCCACCACATGCAGTTTCTGGCTAAAGCTGCTTTTATAGCCTCAGCCATATGAAGTTGTGGTCACTTCAAATTATCTTCCTGGACCACAGTACAGTCAGTCCCTAGAGAAGAAACCCTGGACTCCCTTCCCTCCTTGCTCTTTTGATCCTGATCAGTTGCCTGAGCCATCAGCTGTGGTGACCCAGGAAATGAAGCAAACTGGAAGGGCATCTGTATCCAGCACCTGAGACCCTGCTCTGGATGTCTTAGGGCAGCAGCCAGGCATTAACAACTGGTGCCTGGACAGGGACCTTGGATAGATAAGTGGATGTGGACAAGCTCATCCTGAGAGCCTAAAAAAGATAGATGAGAAAACAGAGACGTGAGTCTTGATATAGAGAAAGAAGTGTCAATGCCAGTCTTACTGGTCCCACAAAAGAAAGAATCATCAGGCTTAGTCTTTCAGATATAGAGAAAGAAATGCCAGTCGCTAGTCTAACGGGCTCCAGAAAAGAGACAAAGAAACAGAGAAAGATTCGGCAGTCTTAATTCCTCAGATACAGATAAAGAAAACACCAGTCACCAGTCTAGGTGGCTCCAGAAATGAGAAAAAAGAAACAGAAAGAATCATCAGTCTTAGTCGTGCAGGTATAGAGAACTAAGTGTCAGTTGCCAGTCTAACTGGACACAAACAACAGAAAAAGTAACAGAGAAAAAAAAAGCTAGTCTCAGTTGCCAGTCTTAGAGTTGAATTCACGTGCTGCCATCAGCACAGGTTGATAATGTACATGCCATCAGCACCCAGCTGCATTTGTGGTATCAGCAGTACCAGATTTGTGTCAGGTGCCATTAGCTCTCATTTTGTTGTGTATACCCCTTAAATATCCCTCAAGATGGGATAAGGTAAACCCAGAGATAGATGGATTTTCACCCATATTATCAAATGTACTCTTAAGAAAAAAAGATAATATAGAAACAGACATTTCAATCCAATTCAAGGGGACTGGAGGTAAAGGCCTGCCAATGACATTGTTTAATAGATGGAATGTGCTTCCACAGGCATTAGCAGATGAAGGAGAACCCCCACATAAATCAGAATCTCTAGCCTCTTTTCCTCATGAAGGAACTCCATTTATTGAAATCCCACACAAGATCTAGGAACACTGTTGATCATTTAATAGAAGAGCCCCAGGAAAGCGATTCAGAAAAAGATATTGAGGAATCAGGACAGGAAAATTTGGCCTCAGAGGAAGAACTTGATTTAGAAAGGGGAAAAAATATACCATGAACCAAAGTGGCCTTCTGTGCAGCACTTGGTCATAAGCCAAACCCCCAGCATCCCCTAAAATATCTAAAAGGAAGACAAAATGACCTGTGAGCTTTGCTGTTGCTGTTAAGCAGTCCCAAAAACAGGGTGAACCTCTAAGATGCTTTCCTGTGGTTATGGGAGATGATGAACGGACTGAGGAGCCTTCCTGGCATCCTCTGCCATTTAAACATCTTAAGGAGATAAAACAGGCCACATCTGCCTATGGACCCACATCTCCATACACTCTCATTCATGTGGAAAGTTAGCCTCTCGATCGATGACAACTTTTGATTGGTTCCAGGTGGCTAAAGCCTGCTTAGGAGGAGGCAGTATTTTACTTTGGAAAGTTGAATATGAGGACTCAGTTCATGACAAATTATCTAAGATGACTAAAATTGCCTACAGAAGCTTTACTGATAGTTATAGTGGCTGCTATAGAAACATGTAAACACATATCTGTGGGAGATACAAATACCAGACGTCTCTCTCGTATAACACATAAGACAGAGGAACCTTTTGAGGAATTCATTGCTGGACTAAGAGAAACAGTGGAGAGAATGGTTCCTACCCCTGAGACAAAAATATCCTTTATAACAATTGGTCTTGGGAAATGCTAGGCCTGCATGTCAGTCATTGGGGAGGCCAATAAAAACTCTGAAATATTTCTGACTTTATTAAAGGCTGTGCCCAGATGTCCACCAAGGGACTCCAGGAATTGAGGTGCTGGTGGTCCCTCTGGCCACCTGGCATTGGGGAATGATGTCCTGTAGATGGAGGGTACAGGAGCTGGGTGGAGCTCACTGTTCCTGTGTTTGCACAGTGGCTTGATGCAACCAGGAGGCTGGTTCATAGAGATCTTGCCTGTCTTTGCCAGGTATCCACCTAGGTCATTCAGTGCAGGGATGGATGTGTGCCTAAGGTTATTTTGTAGTTTAAATTCTGATTTTCTGTATAAATGTTGTATTAAACCTAATCCCCAATTTTCCCTCTGTTATGTCAATAAAGCAGAGCACGGGAGAGAATAGAGCTGGACTTCCTGCCAGTCAGGATAGGAAGAGTTAGTAAAGGAGCCATGGGGAGAGGGCAAGGGACGATGAGGAAAGAGCTGGAGCCTAGGAAAGCTACAAACCTGCCAGTATCTCTGGGATGTTTGCTGGGAGTAAGTCAAAATTGCTTACAGGGTTAAGTACAGACTTAAACTTCTCAGATTGTGTTGTGAAGCCTTGTATTATATATATTAAAAAGGCTTCTCCTGGAAGCAGGAGCAAGACATAGACTGAAAAGCTTCAAGCCTCTTAACTGGGAAAGTCTAGAAGGGAAGCTGTGTCTAAGAAAGTGAAGTCCTTAGGAAGGAAATATACTTTGTTGATCCCTCCACATAGGAGCAGAACTGAAACTGCCTGAGATATGAAAATATCTCCAGCCAGGATATTAGTTATGCATGGCAATAAATCTTTGACTACAAATTCCACAGCACTTATCATGCCAATCTGTTAAATGACACAGATAAAATTTTATTTTACAGAGAATCATCTTTAACCAAACTGTGCTCAGTGCACATATGTATATGTATGTGTGTATGTACAAATGTATATATATGTATGTGTGTGTGTGTATATGTATATGTATGTATACTACCATTGAAAGTTAATATATTTTGCACAGCAAAAGGACCAGACACCAAAAAAGACATGATAAGTAGCCCAGGTGATCCTCCCTCTAGATGTCCTCAATGACAGTGTTTCCTTGAAAGTCTTCACCTGGGACAATTTCAAAATGGCTACCTAGGTGATCCAGCATCACAGACTGTTCCAGTCATGAATTCAGTTGAGCTGGGAACTTTCTCAGCATTTAGAGACTGGATAGAAAATGTTTCAACTAGTTTTTTTAGACTGGACAATACCACACATTTCTTCCTCCCCCGCATAAGAAAACTATGTCCCATTCCTTTGCCAGTGTGGTGGTGGACGGTTTTTGTCATACTATGGGTGACAGATTTTTGTTTTTCTTAAAGGAGTTGGTTATAAGGATGATAAGTAAAAGGTTAGATTATTGAATCTGCTTATAAACCAAAGAATATTTTAAACCTAAAATCTTATATTTATTTAGATCTTTGTATTATATTTTGTTACAACATGCTAAAGTATTGTACCTAAGTAATTATTAAAACTGCAATATTAAATTCTAGTCATTTTGAAAGCTGCTATTGTGAACTGTTTAAGATAAGTATGAAATCTATGTTAGTCTGAAAATCAAACTCATGTTCATGTTAGATATTAGTTTATTTAATTATTAAAAACATGTTTCCTAGATTGACTGATAAAATTAGCTAAAAACAAGCAATTCAGATAAATAGATACATAGATGGTCTTCAAAAAACCTCAGAGATCTACAGAATATGCCATTTAAAAATGGTAGTAAATTAAGGCTTTTTTGACCTAAGATAAGACTACTTCTGGCAACATCCCATTCTACTTCAGGGAGCATCAAAGGCTTCTTCATATTTGGCAAAATAGACACTGGGTTAGAAAAGGCAATTGTGTCAATTACATACAGAATACAGTCCAAACATGAGAAACTGGATGCAGGAGGGTTGACTGTCAAGATTTGCAGGACAAGGTAGGTAAGTCTTAATAATTCCTGCTTCACAGAAAAACTGTCAAGTATTATGGCTCAGAAGACTGAAGATGAGGCTCTAACATTACAGAAAAATTTGAATGACTGTCCAGGCAGCTAAATATCTCTATCAACACTACGCTTTTGGAAGCTGCTTGCCTTCACCTCCTACATAATTAGATAATATTTATTCCTTGTTGAATCTCATATGGAGTTGAAGACTAGATAGTTACAGTCTCATACTTAAACTTAACTTGTTTAGATGATAAAAAATTGATGGATAATAAAATATGTTTATTTATACAAATTTAAGTCTTACCTAATAATTTTCATGATTGTATATAGTTTGTTAATGTAATAAAAGTAGCCTTTTATTATATTAAAATGGAGAAATGTAGGCATAAAGTTTTGTATAGTTTAAATTCTGATTTTTCAATCTAAATGTGTAAACTCTGCTTCGCAATTGTCCCCTGATATGTCCATGAAGCATCTTACAGCCAATCAGCGAACAGGCCAGAGAATAGGGCTGGACTTCTTGCTAGACTGGAAGAGGGATTAGGGAAGGAGTGAAAGGAGAGGGCAAAGGAAGTTGAGGAGGAAGGAATTGGAGCCAAGGAAAGCTACAAAATTGCAATTATCTCTGGGATGTTGGCTGGGAGTAAGACAAAATACCTTAGAGGGTTAACTACAGACTTAAACTGTTCAGATTGTGCTATGAAGCTTTGTATTATAAAAGAGAGTTAATTATTTGGGTGATAGCTTGGTTAAGAAATAAGCTAAGAAAAACAAACACAGTTGCATAAAATAAATTCAACAGATGAGACCCTGTATCTAGAATTTATTTCCATTGATTTTTAACCACAGGATGTATTAACACCAAGAGATGCCCTAAACAATCACTTGAAATCCAGAAATAAGCTTTGTTACCTCCATTGAAGAGATGCAATTCAATTTCCCCTTGGTAAGACTGGTCAATAACCCTCCTGAAACTTGTAGTTTTTTCTTACTGTATCAACTTAACCATCAGAAACTGACTGTTGCCTTTGAGGAAGTATGAACTTCAAGTTTATTAGAATATTTGTTGTGTCTCCTAGCAGGAACAATTCTTGCTCTTGAAAAAAATATTTCTAGGCCATAGGAGCTCAAGATTTTCAGGAACAGGAAGCATAATTTTCCTAAGGGTCACTAGAGATGATATTGGAACTATTCCCCATTTCTAACTCCGTATTCCTGCACTAGTAGATCCTAGCTCTGGAATAAATGGAATATATTGCACACTTTTTCAGAGCATATACCACCCTTCTGGAGAACCCATCCCTAACCTCCAGGTTATTGCTATCAATGGATACTGTAACCGTGTTTCCAAAAGGCCATTTCAATTCCAACAAGGCAGGTGCATCAGAACAGGAGATAATTTGGCAAGACCTGTGAATTCCATGATTGTGGTCCTGTTGTCTTACTTCTCTGGCTGTGAAGTGTGTTTCTTGGTCCCCTACAATATTCTGTGGGATACCACAATAGTGAATAAAGCATTCTGTACATCCATGGATGGTAGTTTGGGCACAAGCATTATGTGCTAAATGGCAAATCCATACTCATAATAAGTATCTATGCTGTTAAGGACAAAACATTTCCCTATGGAGTAAGCGGCCCAGAGTAGTCATCTAGGCACCTGATCATCAGCTAGTCACCTCAGGAAATAGTTCCATGTCTGTTGCTCAATGTGGGTCTCTGCTGTTAGCATATCTGGCACTCTGCAGCACCTTTAGCCAGGTAAGCATTGGTGATTAGATGTTCATATTTTTAAGGTCATGCATAGCCCCTGCCTCAGCCACCATGACTATTTTGTTTATGGCTCCATTGGGTAATGACAGGATAGGCTGTAGAAAGAGGTTACCTGTCCACAGATTGTGTCATCTTATTGACTTGACGACTGAACTCCTCCTCCTCAAATGAAATCACCCTTTGATGTGCATTTTCACTGAAAACAAGGAATGTCAAACTCTTGCCCATTTGGAGAGATGTATCCACATATATCTTTTCCAGATGTCTTTCTCATAAATTTTCGAATCATTCCCTTTTAAAGTACCTGCTAGTTGAGTTAGGGGACCACTGTACCTATTGTGATTTGAACTTTGGCCAAAACTCTATTAACCACCTGGCCTTTAAAAGGCTTTACTTTATCTGAAGTGTAACAACATTTCTTGGGATCTCCTGGAATCCATATTTATTCAGAACTGGTGTCCAATGAACACAGAAATCTCTGGTTGGTTTCTATTCCCCTTGTATAATTACTCTTGTAATTATGCAGCAGGTCTATCTCGATAATGTTCCTAGAAGTTAAGAAGTAAAACTTTTTGAGAAGTTTTATCAAGATCTGTCCTCAAGGAAATCTGGAAGTCTTTTCTTAAGAGGTCCTGGATGTAAAATCACCTCAAGTCAGGAAGTTGACTTGGGTGCTTAGATTCCTTTTTATCACAATTTCATACAGCATTTTTTAATTTGTTTGAGATGTTTTCCACTTATACAGACCCAACAATGACTCAATAGGCTCCTTATCTATTATGCTGGAGTAGACAGCATCAATGGTCTCAACAATCATAAAATTCACTTGGAATGTGCTGATTGTGATGGATGAGACCATTATGGACATTCTTTGTCTCTGTTTCCCATTAGGACAACTATGATCACCTTGCCTTTGCTGACTGCTTCCGGCTACCTGGCCTGCACCACCTCAGGGCCCAGTTAAATCCACTATATTTAATTCATTCTATTATCATCTAATATCATCCAACACCAAGATGTGGCACACACAAAAAACATTAATAAAAAAAAAACCTCTTCATTTATGCTGGTGCCCTCTTTCAATTTTCTGTCTTTCCCACTACACCTGCTATGAAAACCACAGATCTTGAAAGGAGTATAACATAATCCTCAAGGAATATCACAAGTCCAAACTTTTCCTGATATGGAACTTGCCCAATAAGCACAGTGAATTTCTGGAAGCACCCAACTCTATGCTGAGGAGATCAAAGCCTTCAGAAAATGACTTCTAATATTACCTAGAAGATATTCCCTTCACCCATAGGATAATTGACGACTGTTTTCTCCTTCTTGTTATAGGGCCGCATGTTACTACATGTAAATGATAAACTGTACCGCTCTATGTAGATTAAGTATCCTGGTAGCCTTAGCCATAACAAATCAGACACATTAACCAACATAATCCCTCCATTTTGTGCAAGGCTTATAATTAAAAGCTGGCTGGCATGCTCCAGATGCTCACTCTCTTGCTCACCATTCCTCCACCATGACTGTCTGAGACTCCATTTATTACAGCAGCATCAGTGACAGGGTGGATCATCAATGGTGAAAGTGCCTTTGTATCCACTGGAGCCTGCTACCACTGCTGCTAGCTCAGTACTGACACCCGGTGTGAACAAGAATCTGGCCTAGCACCTAGACAGGCCTCACCCTGAAGTGCTCTATCTCCCTCTGATCACAAGCAGGACCTTTGGACCCTTGATCCCAAGGTCTGTTTTTGTCAGGAAGCAACCAGTGCCTGGACCAGCCTGCAGGATGTGGGATCCATGTTGCTCCCAGGACATCTCTAGGAACAGTAAACAGGAGAGAAGACAGATCGATCCACAATAGAGAGAACTGAGAAGACAGTGAACAACTGGTTAAGGAAAATCAGCTGTTAGTTGACAACTAGCTAGAGGAACTAGTTGTTGGAGAGAGGTTGAGGAACAGAGGAAAAAGAAAGGAGGTCTCTGGAATTTGTCAAGCAAAGCCTCTATGACTTTTCATGTCTGTGACAGATCCTGACCACCCACTAGCCAGATGCTAAATGACAGCTGATGCCACCAATGTGGGGGCGACAAAACCTCATGTTAGGGTGAAAAGAGGTGAGTGTCGCCCATCCTGGAAAAGTCTCCAGACTCCGAGGTAGGTGGTTCTATCTATTTTCCTACTTTGTTTTCAGTCAACACCTTTGTGAGGCACTAGGTAAGTTTGTGGAGCATCTGAAGTCTCTTGGTAAGGGTACTCCTCAATTTTGCTCAAAGGTTCCCTTACTCTCTTTATGGACCCTGACAGACAACCTGGGTGTAAGCAATGACTTTTTAACATCTCAGAATAAAAAAAAAAAAACAGAAACAACTGGTAATGTAAAGGCCTCTTAAAAGTCATTAGGACAGCTGGCAGATTCTTAAATCTGTGGGCAGGCTTCCATTGGTGGGGTATTCCAACCACTCCTGGCAAATTTGTCTCAAAAATATTGACTGTTACCACAATATTACCTATCTTTATCTATCATCATGAGGAACAATTCATCATATAGGAAAGGCCCTCATGTTAAGTGGATATGTAACTGCTTAAAAGTACATGGCATAAACAGACGAAAACCAAATCTCCTCATTTTGGGAGGAGGTACTTCAGGCAGCACCTCACAAGGCCATGGTTATATTTATGACTCTGACTTGTTGACCCAGTCTTATCTCTTACTCAAAATCAAAACAATCAGGGATGAAAAACCTCCCCCAAGGTAATCCCACTCAGGAACAGTCATAGGGGAGGGGAATAAGGGGAAAATGGGAGGGAGGGAAGAATGGGAGGATACAAGGGATGGGATAACCATTGAGATGTAACAAGAATAAATTAATAAAGTAAAACTAAACAAAAAACAAAACAAAACAAAAAAAACTCCCCCAAATTTCAGCTCATCTTTACCCTAATCTGTCACCACCTAGAACCAACTGCAGGTCCTGCCAAAAATGCTGCTTCTTCCCAACCAGTGGAGTCTGAGAATCAGGGCTTTAAGCCCCTCCCTGACTGAGATCTTGCAGTCCTAGCTGAATCCTTATGTGAATTTAAAACCAAATATCTCTGAGATTTTAAAATTATATACCCACCCATAACAGCCTATAAGTTCTGGGGTGTATCTGCAAACCGCTGGCCCCACCCTCCCTAGTTCCTTAATTCAACAGCCCAGATACCTGCAGGACTCCATAATAAAAGTGGGCAACTTTTCCCCTCCCAGTCCTCTACCTCCTGCCAAAGCAGAGGAAATGGTCCCTGCTTCTGCTTCTCATAGGCAACAAAACCACACTCTTAAAAATCCCACTAAAAAGTACAAAAAGAGAAGCTAAATAACTCCACAGTTTTCACCCACAACCCATCCTCTACTATGCATCATCTTTGCAATCTCTGTGATTCTGTTGTAAAAACAAAACAAACAAACTAAAAAACAAACTCAAATCAAAAGCCTGGGGAGCTCGTGACTCCAATTTGTAGCCAGAAATTGAGGAATCCCAAGGATTCCCAGGTAATATCATCCCTATGAGAAATCAGGACCCAGATGACATCCCATGGGGACTTGATAAACTTTTTAACCAGGAACCCTTTTCTACAGAACAGCACAGGACATGACCAACAGGTTTTTGTGACCCGAGGTCTCTGTGCAATTCAGGTAGAGAATAGAGCAATCCCTCCCTCTGGCTCACAGACACCACCTGACCAGTGGTTGTGAGTTCCTTATAACACCACTGTGTGTGCAAGATCACAGCAGCCATCTTTTTATGCCTCTTGGCACACCTCAGTGCACATCCGCAGTAGCACAGCTCAATCTACCACAGTGCCAGTCTGAAGGATCAGGCATTCAGCTGTTCCTGAAGCAGACATTTTTGTCCACCTGAACAAAACCAGGCTCCTTCCTCTGTTTCCATCTGTTTCAGGGCTCCCTGCCAGACCCTCCCCCCCATTACCAGATGCTCACAAAACAGCCACTGATCTGCCCAAGTTTGACCAGGCCATTCTTTCTGTCTGGCTTGGGCTCCACTCAGCCCTTAACACTTTTCTGCCATTTCCCACCAGGCAGCTAAGACAGGGACAAGGAGCAAAGGCCCAGCCCTCCTTGCACCATCCCCAGCCTCACTCACAGTCCTTTCTGCTGTGTGCATGAGTATCAAGCCTGTTATGTGCCATGGGCAAGAAGGCACCATGGCAGACTGCCAGCTCTTTCCCAGGTTACAGCACAGGTGTCAGCAGCAACAGCAACCGACCCAAACCAGGCCCTTTCCATAGATTGCACTGGAGGAAGGAGGATGTCAGAATCCCCTGGGAATCCTGACTACCTCTCCATTTCCAGGTTTGAATTGGGGTGAAGACACCAGGCTGCAGGTTTCCCAAAAGTTTGTTAAAATACTTATTTTTCCTCACAATTCACCCCTTTAATCTCAAATTGCTTACAAGGCTTGAGAGGCCCAATTAAATACACTGAGCATGGGATCTCCACACGATCGGCTACTCTGTGCCTCAGCCATCTGTATCAGTGTTGCTCAGTTAGCAATAGCACAGACATCCCACCCAATGTCCTTTCTTATGTAACAGATATCAAAGATTGTTTTTTCTATCCCTTTCCACCATCAAGACTGTGAATACTTTGCACTTTCAGTACCCCCACCCTCATTAACAGGGACAGAGGAGACTCAAGCTAACAGCCCAATCCTTTTCCAGGAAGCTGTGGTCAATGCATTAAAACCTCACTTAGAGAAAGGACTCGATATACATCTTGGTATGGGGAGGTCTTCCATCTCCCTCTTCACAACTTAATGACCAACTATTACCTTCCCTGTCTACCCTAGGATATAAAATACCGTACCTCACAAATTACCACTTATTTCACCCATCACATTTTACAAAACAGACATTATCCTCACCTCAGGAATCCACATTAAACCCACTCTTCTCTCAGAGGGACTGGATAACTCAACTGAAGGCCAAGGAATCAATTCTCTGCTACCTCATTATTCCTTTAGAGTTTCTCACCACACCCTGTGACCCCAATATAGCCAGGCTAGCAGCCTGAATGTTTTTCCTCATTCCAGTGGCCCCTAAGGTTTTCTCACCATGACTCATGGCTCCAGATAGCTAGGTGACTAGCCTAAAAGCTACAGAAAAGAGAAAGATGCTATCCTCAATACAACAATACTTTTAACTGTAAAAGTATTTACAGATTGCAGTCAACGGTAATACTAACATAACTTGGGTCCATTTCAAAGGTCAAACAAGCTAAGTCAACGACTGTTAGAACTAGTTTAATTTTCACAGACAAGCCATTGCTGGCTAGGTCAGATATATAACATGTTTCATTTCTCATTTCTTCTTTAAGAGGGTATGATTCCAAGTCCTTCTTCCTGCTTTCCTAACTTCAGCATAGGTAATTGCCCAATTAAAGGATGCCAAACCAGGAGTAAGGTTCTTTTACACCAGATTGTAGCTCCCTCCCTCTTTGTCTCCAGATCTCATTCTCTCTCCCTCCTCTAGTCATCAGCAGGGGGAGCACCCCTCCCTAATATCTGAACTCATCCTAATAAGTCTCACTTGTACTACCTGTATTCTCTTTCTCTGTGGCCTGGCAAGGCTGCCCTGCAGGGGGGAAGTGATCAATGTTAAGGGGCCAGAGTCCATGTCAGAAGTAGCCCCTACTCACAATATTATGGGACTCACAAGGATACTGTGCTGCTTATTGACAACATCTGAGCAGAGTGTTGATGTCCCTGCCATGCATGCATGGTCCTTGGTTGGTGCATCAGTCTCTGCAGCAACACCCTCCACAACTCAGATTTTTAAAATGTATATTTTATTTATTATAATTTACTTACAGTACATACTGATTGTTATCCCCTCCCTCTTATCTTTCCATTTCCTCGCACCCTCCCTCTTCTGACTATTCTCCTCCTCTAGACCTCTGGTAACAGCCTATGAGTTTTCAGCAGGATAGCCTGTGTCCCCTTCCTCTGTGTTCTCACTAGGCCTTCTTACCAAAGGGCAGTGACCAAATCATGGGCACTGGAGTATATGTCAGAGGTTCAGCAACAGTGGCCCCTCTCTGCTTTGTCGAGAATCAGTAGTCTATTGGCTACATCTGAACAAGGGTTCTTGGTTCTCTGCATGCATTGTGCTTGACTTGTACATCAACTTCTGCAGGCCCACCTGTGCCCAGACATGCAGGCCTAGATGGTCTCCCTGTGCAGCTCTGGTCCCTCCAGGACCTTGTAGCCCCCAACTCATCCCTACAACTCTCGTGCTCTGCTAAGAATCCAGCTTTGAGTCCCAGTATCTGTCCCAAGCTCCAACTGGATGGAGTCTCTCAGAGGACTATCTATTTGGGGCTAATATCCACTTGTAAATGACCCAACAATAAGCCAGGCATGGTGGCACCTGGCTTTAATCCCACAACTCAGGGAGGCAGAGGCAGGTGGACCACTGTGCATTTAAAACTAGCCTAGTCTTCAAAGACAGTCAAGGCTACACAGAGAAACCCTGTCTTGAAAAACAAACAAACAAACAAACACAAAGACCCAACAAGAGTAGTGTGCATAACTACTCTGAAACTAGAAAAAGTACTCTCATCAACTCTTCCTCATTGATTCTTAGAAAGGCTTCTTGGGACAAACACCAATTCTCTTCACTATATTTTGAGAGTTACTGGGTTACTATGGTTCTCTCCTATCTCTGCAACTGTTTTGTCATGTAATGTATTAATAATTTTAAAAAACCAAGTGTTACAGTAAAATGTATCTGTTCAGCCTACAAAGCAAATAACTGACACAAAGAGACAGAAATGTAATTCAAAGCTGCAAGCACTAAGCCAGACAGAATCTAAACTGTTACTTGTTAAACAATAAACTAAACTACTTTAATCGTCATAACCTACATATACCCCAAGCACTTGCCGATCTGATCCTCAGTGGCTTCTCTCCTCCTACTCTCCATCAACTCTCAACTCTCAACTGCTAACTAAATTCTTGGCTTCTCCACTCTCCAGGAAGTCCCACCTTCCAATTCCTGTCCTTCTGCCCTGCTGATTGGCTAACCAGTGCTTTGTTGACAGTTGTTACATCCACTAAAGACAGTGATTCACAAAAAATTCTAATTTTTTACTTTACCTCCCTCTCCCTTCTACCACCCCCTCATGATCTTGATGTCTATTGTGCAATTAAGAAGCCTGCTTTCATGGTAATGATTGGCAGCCAGAGAGAAGGTATCTTATGGGCTAGGCAGAGAGGAAAGATCTAGGCAGTCTGTGAAAGCTATGGCACCATGATAGAAGTTTCTCCAAACATTGTGTCTTAGTTAGTATTAGCTGTCAAATTGACACAGCCTAGAATTAACTGAAAAAAAAATCTCAGTGGAGTAATTGTGTCTTTATAAAGTTGTTCTATGCACATATCTGTGATATGGACATGTCTTTTTTAATTATTTATTCATATTACATCTCAATTGTTAGCCCTTCCCTTGTATCCTCCTATCCCTCCCCCCTCCTGCTTCCCCCTTCTCCCCTCCCCTACGTCTGTGACTGAGGGAGATCTCCTCCCCCTGTATATGTTCCTAGGGTATCGAGTCTCTTCCTGGTAACTTGCTATCCTTCCTCTGAGTGCCACCAGGCCTCTCCATCCATGGGATATGATCAGAAAAGGAGCACCAGAGTTCATGTGAGAGTCAGATCCCACTCTCCACTCAACGGTGGAGAATATCCTGTTTATTGGCTAGGTCTGGGTAGGGGTTCGAAGTTTACTGCCTACATTCTCCTTGGCTGGTGCCTTAGTTTGAGGAGGACCCCAGGACCAGATCTGCCTGTCTTAAAGTTCTTCTTGTAGGTCTCCAGGACCCTGTGGATCCTTCTATTTCTCCATTCTTCCAGGCTACTCTCACCTAAAGTCTCAATAGGATGGATATGGACATGTCTTTATTGATAATTTGGTAGGTCATTCCTGCCCACTATTGGCAGTACCATTCCCTAGGCAAGTGGTCATCAGTTGAATGAAGAAGCTAGCTTATCATCAGGCTAGCAAGAAAGTCAGCCTGAAGCATTCCTCCATATTTCTTGCTCTAGTTTTAGCTGTGATTAATAGTCCTGCCTTAACTTCTCCCAAGAACAGGCCTCTGACCTAAAAGTGTAAATAGAAATATACTCTTTATTCCCCCTAAATTGTTTTAGTCGTGATATTTCCCACTGCAACAGAAAAAACTAGGATACCTTGTTACATCACAAAATTCTAGGCCATTTGAAGAGAGAAGTATCTTCAAATAGCTGTCTCTACAATTATTGAAACCTATGTTGGGATATAGAAAACTTAAGAAGTTCATAAAGATTTTAAATCTAGCCCAGAAAACACATTCATAATAATGTTGAGATTGTTTCACCACGACAGTGATTTTTTTAAATTTACTCAAGAATCCACAGCTGAGAACTCTGGTATGATACTCTTTCCATACATTTTTTTTTCCTGAGGAGAACCCAAATGAGCAAAAGTAATTGGTTTTCATCAACTTTTAACATCCTTCAGGGACACTGAGCAACCTAAATGCAATGTTTGGTACTTGTAGTCACTGTACAGAGATTGTTTTCTATAAACAAAATTTGCTTCTGTCAAAGAGTAGAACAGGAGGATGTTTGAAGAAAAACTACTAACTACTAAGTACACTATTCTGTAGTTGGAGCACAGAATAAAAACTAACCTGGAAAAAGTCCATGTTGAGACATAAAACCTGCCCAGATACAAAACAGCTTCTCAGCTCTGTTTCTTTATGAACTTATTTTGCATCAATATGAACTTAAAATAACCTTGTTTGTGAGTAACAGTTAAGGCCTTAAGTTGAGGAGTAGGTACAATAATCTTTCTTTTCTGTCATCCCTATCTATTTCTATATTCCCCCTTCTTTCTTTTCCACCCTTATTTCTAGATCTAAGAAAGAAGAATAAAGGAAAAAAATGAGAAATCCCTGAGTCCAACCTTGTTTTCTATCCAAATAAGAGCAATAATAACATAAAGCGAACTCCCAATGAAGATAAACATCCATAGCCCAAGAAAAACACCATTTATTATTGTAGAGTTTTAATGTTTCATTTGGGTTTTGTTCACTCTATTCTCCATCTTTTCTTAGGGGAGTCAATTTATTTTGGAGGAGGGGTACCTATTCATTACCATATCAAAATATATAGTGCATTCACTGCCCTAAACTGCTGGTGGATAGAAATAGAGCTCTGATCAAGATAGCTTCCCTCGTTACGTCACGTCAAAGGACACATTGTGATGCATTCAAGTTATTATACTTGTGACAGAACTGAGAAGAACTTCTCACACAGTGATGTTTTCAGAGCAGGGTAAATGGTGGATGAGGTCTACATGCAGGGGTGGCTCATAAGTACACCTGTACCTAGTGATTGATAAAGGAAGTAGTAAGTAGATAATTTGGAAGTGATGAAAGCAGCAGGACTATTGGTCTTTTCCAAAGTGAGTAATAAAAAATTGTATTAGGTATAGACATCTTAGTGATCTCCAGACACAGATGTATCATAGAATAATATTCGGGGACACTTATAGCCAGGAAGAAGAGGGGACCTCACTGGTTGTTTTTGGTTTGGAAAAGCATGGCCCACTGATTTTGTCTGTGTGTGTCTGCCATGGGCATTTTCTGACCTTCTCCCAATTCACTTACCATGGCAACCTCTGATGCTGTTTTCATCAGCCAAAGGTGTTGTCACATGAAAAGTTTCCTGCCTCAAGTTTGTCCAAAACAGCCTAATAGGGAAATTGATCCCTGAGCTCTGATGTTTGTCTTCTTGGCTGAAATCATGATGCCTGTGGCTAAAGAAGAAAATACAAAATAGAGCTTCTCACTTATTCTTAAGCTGAAAACAGGGACGCAGATGTAGAGAGAGTCTAAGGGAAAAAAGACTTTCAGAACTCACAATGGCAGTGGAAGAAGTATCAGGAAAAACTGTGTGCTGATTAGTGTGACAGCTGCACCCAGTAACATAGTGAGAAGCACACATGCTCACAAACACTTGAGATCAATATATACCTGATGGACATCATTAGGTATGTATCTATCTGTCTTGTGCCTGGGCAGATGCACATGTTAATAGGATGTTCTTGATTTTCATCTTTGGGCTTCTGTATATTCCCAATTTTGTGTGTGATTCAACTAGCAGTCACTGCTATGCAAATATTGGTGAATATCTTTTCCATGAAGGAGATATGCAGATTTGTGCATTTATTCCTCTTGCGGACATCCATGAAGAAAAATATATTAAATATGAATATGTGCCACATCACTTTCAGAACCTTAATGTATGGTAAGTACAATTATTCATCCTCAGGGTTGAAGATTCCTGAGACTAAAAGAATGTATGGATTAAAACTTTCTTGAATTTTTCACAACTTCTCTTTTCCATTCTCAAACCATTTCAAACATATTTTCATGTGTACTTCTTTTCGTCTTTCAAGGAAAAGTAACAATTTTGATGCCTGGAGTGCCTAGAAAGTCTTGACTATGTTACATGTAGCTGAATTCAGAACAGGACTGTCACTATTAATATTAGGATGCATTTCACTTCTCTACACATGTCTTTGTGTATATCCTTTTGTAATATTTCAATGTTTCTTTGTTAAATGTGTTTATTCTCAAACAGATTTTATATATTTTTATTAATTTTTTACACATGTATTCATATTATTACATTTATATACAATAAATTAACTATAGTAAGAAGAACCATGACACAGTCAGGAATTATATAAATGTTACATTCTTAGTGTTTTGGTTATTTTATTTGGCACCCATATAACTCAATTACAATACAAGGTTTACTTCCAATATTTTTAAAGTTCTATTGCAGGCTGTTTAAGATAAATGAGTTATACATATTTTAATGTATACCTGTTGGCCGTATATGTTTCCAGTGCTTCCCTCGTTTGTATGGATGTGATCACCAAAAAGATACTCTTGATGTGAGGGTGGCCACATAAGGCCTTTATTTTTAGATTTACATAAATATGCAAGGTTAAGGAATAGTGTCAAGAGAAGTCTGATTTCCTTTAACAAATGACAAATATTCAAGTGTGTCTCTTTATAAGGGAAATATATTGTGGCTATCTTATATAGACATCCCAAATCTCAATGTATAAATTTTAAAAAACATGAAATAGAGCAATTGAGCTTGTAAGATGTTTGAACACATGAGAAAATTGTTATGAGGACAATAGGCAGAAATTTACAAGAAAACTATCCTTCTTAAGGTAAATTGTGCTCAGTGTGACAGTGCTGTGTAATTCTTAACACCATGGTGGGGTGTTAAGTAAAACTGCAGGAATGGTGGAGGAAGGAATGTGTTCATATATAAAATTTATGGGATGTTTGGGGGTCTTGACACATTTCATTGGAAACTAACATAACAAAGATGGTCACGGTACCAAAATTTTCTGTGTAGATGAAAACATTTATATCTCAATGCAGTGATTAAAGTTAGATCCAAATTCTTAAGGGTCATATCTCAAATAAGATCATAAATTTGTCTGATAAACTTAGCAGACTGAGGACTTTGGATGCTGGTTGGAGCCCCTTCTACTACATCATAACTAATGCCTCTTGTTACTCTCTTTTTTTTGCTCTCTTAGTTTTCAGTAGCTCAGGCACAAATGTACATCTGTATGAATTTTTCTTTTGTCACCCTGCAATAAGCATATATATATGAAAAGAATATACTTTCAGTTATGTGAGCCCGAGTGTCTGGCTTGTTTCATTTGTTTTTTCAAGTCAAGTACACTTTACTTTCTAAATGTACTACTGTAATTACAGCCTTCCCTTGTGTGGGTTGATCCCTAGTAGTGACAACAGTAAAGAAACTGAACATCTCTCCTCCAGTAACTATCGAATCTCATGAGCATGGCTGTTAGGGGTTAGACTTCATGTCCATTTCCTTTTCCATACTGGCATTTTGTCATGTTTAAGCATACATAATCTTGCTCATACTTTCATAATCATTCTGTGTTAAATGTGCAACTATGTGCACAGAACATATTCCTACCTTGAAGTTATCCTCAAAGCCTCTGGCCCTGACAATCTTCCCACTTCCCTTTAACCATGATCCATCAGCCTTGTTTGTATGGGTGTGATATGTAAGCCACAATTATGACTGAGAACATGATAGTCTTCTATTATCTGTACCATGATCAGTCCTCAGTTTCTGTATTATTTGCCGTGTACTGCAAAAGGAAGCTGCTCTGGTGAGGGCTGAGGGATGCACTAACTAATGGTAAAGCAATAAGACATTAGGAGTTGATTTCCACTGTGTGCATTTAGAAGACTAACAGTCCTACGTTCTCTCCTTGGGTCTATGACCTACTCAGTAACACACTCTGTCCATTTCTATAGTGCCAAGCAGTGGTTCCATGTCATCTGGGGGACTTTAACCAAATCAGACAAAGGTATTTCAACATATAACATGTGTACCCAATTTAACTTCAGAGGGACTATCATATAAGGCCTGTTGTTCCTGGATCCCTCATGGTTTTATGATGGGTGACAGTGATAGTTACCTTTATTTTCTTTGGTGGCATGCATAGAACCTTTCAGCCAGGAAAGATAGGCATCCAGGTGAGTACCAGTTTTATTTCATCATGTTACCTAATTCAAATACCTAGTATTCTCTACAGGATCCAATCTGGTACCTTCCTAATATTCTACTTTCTTTTTAATGTTTTATTTTTATTTTATTTTTAATTTGTTCACTTTACATCTCAATTGTAGCCCCTTCTCCCCATGATTCCCAGTCTCACACTCCCTCCCTCATGCTGCTCCGTCTTCCTCTCACCTAGTCATCAAAAGGGGAAGCCCCCTCTCCTCTCATGTGACCTCAGCCTATCAAGTCTCATCTGGACTGCTTGTGATTACTTCCTCAGTATCTGGCATGGCTGCCTGCCACTGGGAGGTGTTCAATGAGTGGTCACCAGAGTCCATGTTGAAGTAACCCCTACTCCACCTTGGTAGAACCACAAGGTGACTCTGCTGCCTATGAACTACATCTGAGCAGAAGTCCTCAGCATGCATGGTCCTTGCTTGATGTATCACTCTCTGCAGCAGCCCCTACCACCCGCCCAAATTTGTTGGCTTCTTTGGACTCCTTATGGAGCACCTGTCTACTCCAGGTCCTTCTATCTCCCAAGTCTTCCCTAAGACTCCCTCCTCTCAACTCCAAAGTGTGGCTGTGATTCTCAGCATCTTCCTTGATCCCTTCCTGGGTGGAGTACTATATTAATGAGATATGTAGGGAGTGGGAATTGTTGCCTAGTTCCTGATTTTTCTGGAACTTGTTTGCATTTGTCTCCATTTAATTTGATGTTGGCTATCTGCTTGCAGTGTTTAGCCTTTATGATGCTTATGTATGTGCCTTGATCTCTCTGAAACATGAATGGGTGGTGGATTTTGTCAAATGCTTTCTTGTCATCTAAGGAGATGATCATGTTTTTTCTTTCAGTTTGTTTATGTGGTAGATTACATTGATTGACTACTGTATATTGAATGATCCCTGCATGCCTGGTACAAAGATTACTTGGTCATGGTGCATGATATTTTTAACATGTTCTTGGATTAAGTTTGTTAATATTTTATTAAATGTACTTGAATTAACTTTCATAATAGAAATTTGCCTGGAATTCTCTTTCTTTCTTGGGCCTTTGTGTGGTTCAGGTATCAAGGTGACTGTGGCCTCATACACCGAGTTTGTTAATGTTCCTTCCATTTCTATTTTTTGAAATAGTTTGAAGAGAATTTGTATTAGCTCTTCTTTTCAGGTATGGGAGAATTCTGTGCTGAAGCCATCTGACTCTGGGAGTTTTATGGATTGGGGGCATTGGATGATTGCTTCTATTTCAACAGGAGATATAGGACTATTTAATTTGTTCACATGATCTTGATTCAGCTTCAGGAAATGGCCTCTATCAAAATTGTCCCTTACATGTAGATTTCCAAATTTTGTGTCATGTAGCCTTTTGAAGTATGACTAAATGATTCTTTGGATTTTCATGGTGTCTGTTGTTATATCTTTCTTTTCAGTTCTGATTTTGTTGATTTGGGTATTGTTTCTCTGCCTTTTAGTTTGGCTAAGAGTTTGTTTATCTTGTTGATTTTCTTAAAGAACCAGCTATTGGTTCCATTCATTCTCTGAATTGTTCACTTTGTTTCTAATTTTTAGATGTCTGCCCTGAATTTGATTTTTTTCCAGCTTTCTAGTCCTCTTGGGTATTTCTGCTTCTTTTTCTAGATCTTCTAAATGTGCCAATGTGCCATTAAGTTGCTTGTATGAGATGTTTCTCTTTATAAAGGCCATTAGTGCTATGAACTCTCCTATTAACACTGCTTTCCTTGTGTCTTCATAAGGTGTTTATGTTGTTTAATCATTTTCATGGAATTGTAGGAAGTCCCTAATTTCTTGTTTTATTCCTTCCCTGACCCAGTTGTCATTGAGTGAACAGTTGTTCTGTTTCCATATATGTGTGGGCTTTTTTGTTATTTCTGTTGTTATTGAGGTCCAGCTTTAGGCTATGGAGGCCAAAGGTACAAGGTATTATTTAAATCTTCTTGTTTCTGTTGAGGCTTGTGTTATGACCTACTATATGCTCAAAAGCATATAGTAGGACCTTGGAGAAGGTCCTGTGAAGTACTGAGAAGAAGTTACACCTTTTGTGTTTGTGTAAAAAGTTCTGAAAATATCTGTTAGGTCCATTTGATTTATGACATCTATTAATATCATTATTTCTCAGTTTATCTTCTGTTCTGTTGACCTATCCTTTGTTGAGAGGGAGAGGTTGAAGTCTCCCATTATTAATGTGTGGAAATCAACGCATGGTTTAAACTTCATTAATTTTTCTATAGCAAATGTGTGCACTTAGATTTGGGGCATAGATGTTCAAAATTGTGATGTCATCTAGGTTGACTTATCCTTATGTGACTATGTCCTTCCTTGTCTCTTTTGATTAAGTTTGGATAAAAGTCTATTTAATAGATATCAAACTGGTTCCTCTAGCTTGTTTTTGTCAGTTTGCTTGGAAGACATTCTTCTAGCCCATGACTCTCAGGTAATGTCTATCTTTGTTGCTGAGGTGTTTTTCTTGTATGAACCAAAATGTTGGGTCCTCTTTATGCATCCATTCTGTTATTCTCTGTCTTTATTGGAGAGTAGAAACTACAGTGTTAAGAAAGATTAATGACCAGTGACTGCTAGGTTCTTTTATTATTATATTGGTTGTGGTACTGTATATATGTGCTTATCTAATTTCTGTTTGCTAAAGTGAAGTTACCTATGTCCAGTGTTTTCCTAGTTGTAGTTAACCTCCTTAGGCTGGAGTTTCCCTCATAGTATCTCCTGTAGGGCTGAGTTTGTAGATAGGTACTGTTTAAATTTGTTTTTGTTGTGGAATATCTTGCTTTTTCCATCTATGGTTATTGAAAATTTGCTTCATATACTAGTCTGGACTCTCATATGTGTTCTCTTAGAGTCTGTAAGACATCTGGCCAGGCCCTTCGGATTTTACAGTTTCTGCTGAAAAATATTTAACCTTCTTAATGTGACTCAGAATGTTTACTCTAGTTATGTACAATTCACCAAGATTACAGACCTCTAGTTTGTTTAAATTGGTACTTTGTATTTTAATTTTGAGAGTTAGTATAATAGCTTTTAATTAAAATATTTTAATTTTTGTGGTTTTCATTTCATCTTGGTAAATACAATTGAATCCTTTTGGTTTTTTGTTTGTTTTGAGACAGTGTTTCTCTGCATAGCCTTGGATATCCTAGGCTCAAATTCTAGACCAGGCTATCCTTGAACTCACAATGATCCACCTGCCTCTGCTTCCCGAGAGCTAGGATTGAAGGCATGTGACTCCATGACTGGCTACAGTTGAATCCTTTACTATTCATTTTTAATTATAATATATACTAAATGTTTTGTTGCATTTCATTTTGTGTGAAACTTCTAGAGAAATCTATTAATTTCAAAAGAAACATACCTCATTGCATGCAATCTGTAAATCTCAGCAGCATCCCTGAAAAGGACTATACAGAAGGTAATAAAATATATAATTTCTTGGGCCAGCATGTGTGTCAGATATGTAGCAGACCAGTAACAATCAAAAGGGGAAATGGTTTAAAAAAATAAGGGAAACACAAGAATCAGAAATGCAATAATTTCTTGAAGCAAGCAAGCAAATAAGCAAAGGAACACGAACTTAAAACAAGAACAATGCAAAAACCAAAAGAAATAAAAACAAATATATGTGACTAAAAGGACAGAATTTTGCAGAATTAAAAAGTTATATCTAGAGGTACTCTGTCTCTTTTTTTTTCAGGTATGTTTAATGAAGGTTTAACATCTTATTCTATATATCTTTCCAAAATACAAAGATAAATTGCTTTTCTGTGAAACCCTACAATATTTTAATATTGAGTATTTCTATATCCAACTGAAGGAGATTGTCACAGAAAACAAGGTGATTGGATGAAGATAAACTGATTTTTTTTTATAATTGTAGAAGCTGAAGGTCTTAGATCCTGATATCAAAGTTCTGATATTTTGTCAGACTCTAATTTCTTATTCATGGACAGGTTTTTTCCCATAAAAGACTAAGAAAGCCATTTAATAATAAATTAAAATCTCAGAGCTCATAATTAATGAGTACTAATACTGTAGAATTTTACTTAATCCTATTTAATTATACATTCTTCTAATTTTAGCCATTCATGAAAAGATATTAAAAACTGGATTTTAAAAAGATATTGGGATTTGGATTAAAAAAGCCATTGGACTAAATAGGAAGGTTCGATGGTCTATGCCTTTATTCTGTGTAATTTTATGGAATTTGTGCAGGTATAATTTTAAGAACTACCAGGTGTTTCTGGCCCTGATATTTGCCATTGAGGAGGTCAACAGGAACCCCTATCTTCTACCCAACACAACTCTGGGCTTTGACCTTTATTCTACTTTACATTCTGAAAGGGATAGTTTTGATTTTTTCATGTTCTGGTTAACACGGCTCATCAATCCCATTGTTAATTACAACTGTGGAGAGAAGAAAACATCACTTGCTGCATTCACAGGAACACCAATGTCAACATCTTCCTATATTGTTTCACTGCTACAACTCTACAACATACCTCAGGTGGGTGAGGTGCCAATGTCTGTCTTTGCTCTGGCAAGTCCAGGGTTGGATTTCTGGTACTGGATGCAGAATCTCCATTCATTTTATCTCAGGCAACTAATTAGGATTTAAAGAAGAATGATGGGAGGGAGCCCAGAGTTCCTTCTCTAGTCACTGTCTGTACTGCAGCTAAGGAGGGGAACTCAATCTGACCACAAGTTTCCTATATCCGGGGCTGCAAATTCAAATTCTAGCAAAAACAAAAAACAACCACAAAAAAAACCCCAAAACAAACAAACAAAAAACCCACAAACCTGAGAACATAATTAAAGGAGGCTTCTTGTTCTATAGATAGGCTCTTTTGTGGAGATCTCTGGAAAGCTAACGTATGCCTGTTTGTACATGATAGATATTGGGGAACCCTGAGCCTATTCACTTATTTCTGAATCCATGGTGAAATAATAAGAAAGAAACAGAAAATAGACAACATACACACACACACACACACACACACACACACACACAAACACACACATTCAAGAGAATATGTGGATAAAATTAAACATCTTAATTTCAATTCCGTTTATTCTTGGTCACCATATTTACACTTATAAGAAAAAGAATTGCCTCATAGTAAAAAGATACAATTAAAGACAAAAAACAGATAAATGCTAAAATACAACAGCTTACATGTCTTAAAATTCAATTTTTCTTCTCTACGTGTCCATTAAATAAGCTCTTGGTCAGTTCAGAATGACAATGTTTGACAAGGAATAAAGCTTAACAGGGTCTAAGTTACAAGATTATATGTCTTTTCCATTAGGACCAACCTGGCTACACAATGTCCAGTTTTCTCTTAGTTTATAGTAAATTCAGGACAATAATTTTATCTTTCTTTCATTTCAAGAAAGAAAGTAAATTTAAAATGACAGCATATAATACCGTAAGGTGACAGGGTGTAAGAGATTATAACAGAAGAGTTTGTACATTCAGACATTAGAGTTTATACTGAATTTAGACATACTCAGGTAGCTCCATCATATTATGGGTTCATGAGAAGGTTAGGCCAACTTGTGAATATTTATGGAGAATACCAAGATACATGGTGCCATCTGGAATAAAAGCTTATCTGAGGTCACAATTCTGCTTCAAGGCTGTTCCCTAGTGTGGTGTATAGAGGTCCTCAAAGGTATTTATTGATGTTATTGTTTTGGAAGATCTAAAACAAATTAGCTTTTAAAATTGTTGAATCAAACCAGGAATTCTATTATCTGGAATTAGTTCATCTGAACAGCAGTACATCTTTCAGTAAGATAGTGTACTCAGTTTAGTCAAGCATAGTTTATCAATACCCAGGAAGGGAAGATGCAGCAGTGCACAACTGACAGAAGTGTCAGACATTGGAAGCAATTCTGGGGTGCATAAAGGTACAGACTTGCAGAATGCCAGATCCCTTCCAGAGAGTTCTCATGCCTACTGAACATCAACGAATAGCTGTTGACATCACATCTGAACCTGGAAGGATTTTTGAGGTGCATCATGGCACTGATCTTGCAAATTGATAGATCCTTTCCAGAAAGCTCATATGCCCATTTAACTCATTTAACAGATTGGCTCAGAGGCTGGAAGCAATTCTTTGGGTGCATCACAGTACAGACCTTGTAAAATACCAGATTGCCTCCTAGAAAACTCACTTGCCTAACTGTCTCCTTTAAGAGGATGGCTCTTGCAAGTGACCCGTGGGACTAGGAGTCAAGGATCCTATGTTGACATTATAAATATCTTGAAATGTAAAATAGGTACATTTGAATTAATCACGTTGTTGCAGGCTCTTTGCTTACAATGTGAAACCCAAGATTTTGTACTGGAAAAATCTGCTCTTAGTGTCGCTCACCCCTTTCGCACATTCTTTAATCCAAGAGTTTTCTGGAAACAAGATTAAATAATGTCAACAACAGGTCAGGAGGCAGAGCTAGCAACCAGTTGACAGAGAGTGAACATAGGAAAAAATGTATAGAGAATGGGTCAGGTTTAAATGTGCTCAACTCTTCCAAGAAAAAGAGGACTTGAGGAATCAGGGCACAGAGAGATGGGGGAGCAGATTGATCTGGATATTTTACAGAGACACATTGAGAAGAGGACAAGATAGACACAGGTGAAGATAAATGGGGCCAGAGAATGAGCATGAAGACTACAAGAGATTGCTAGAGTCAGTTTGAGGCCAAGCAGAGCAATTCAGTGAGAGGACAACAGAGAAGCTAGACCGAATCAGTCATCATGGAAAGGAGTTTGAGCCAGAACACCTGATAGAATTCAGAAAGAGCCAGAAAGAATTCAGAATGAAGAATAAAAGTGAGCGTATTCAGCAGGGAGACTCACAGGTTGAAATAATTCTAGGCCTAACTAAGATAGTGTGAAGTCTAGAGGTTTGAAGGACTAGACCTAGGTTACTAGGCCTACAATTGCTTCAGTTGAACAACAAAATACTTTGATGTCAGGTACCAAAGAAAGTGTAAGGGTACTTGATATATCCACATGTCCAGGAAGGAGAGGTGGATGAGACCTGCTAGAGTATTTAACCTGAACACTTGTCTGCAATTTTTGTAGAAAACACTGTAATGGATTTGCATTTAAAAAATTACAATTCCATTCTCATAATGAATGTTTTCATATGTTGATTCAAGACTGAGCTTGTGTTTGATGCCAGTGTGTTTTCTCTTCAGCTCACTTTTGGGCCTTTCGATTCTACCTTGAATGACCAAGGTCAGTTTCCTTCTCTCTATCAGATGGCTCCCAAGGACACCTATCTCTCACTTGCCATAGTCTCTTTGCTGCTTCATTTCAGCTGGTCCTGGGTTGGTCTGATCCTCCAAGATGACAGCAAAGGGACTCAATTTCTGTCAGAATTGAAAGAAAATATGGACAATGGTAACATCTGTATTGAGTTTGTGAATATTATCCCTGCCACTTCATATGTAGACTCCAATAACTTGGGTGAAAATCTGGAGATCATTCTGAAATCATCAGCAAATGTCATAGTTATTTATGGGAACATTGTTTCTTCACAAGGCTTAATGTTTCACATTGCAAAACTCTTAGTGACATGGAAAGTCTGGGTCTTGAACTTTCCATGGGATGTTGACAACCATTATGATTATTTCATGGTAGGCTCACTTCATGGGAGTCTCATATTTTCACACCACCATGAAGAGATGGTTGGATTTACCAATTTTCTTCACACACTTACTCCCTACAAATATCCAGAAGACACTTTTCTTCCTAAGCTTTGGGCTTTATTCTTCAACTGCTCATTTCATGGGTTTCGTTGTCAAATATTGGAGAACTGTCAACCAAATGCTTCTTTGGAGTTATTACCCAGACATATTTTTGACACAGCCATGAGTGAAGAGAGTTATAACATATACAATGCAGTGTATACTGTGGCCTACAGTCTTCATGAGATGAGTCTTCAACAAATACAGATACAGCAATATGCTAATGGAGAAGAAATGGTATTCTTCCACTGGCAGGTAATATCCCTTCCTGTGTGTTGTAATATCAGCACTATGACCTTTTTTTTATTATTTTCTATGGCACTCCAATAGGGCAGCACAAATTTTAGATCATAAACATACTATATTCCCTGTCTGGAGGTTAATGCAAAACCACGTGTAATGTCCTTTATAAAATGCATGACAAGAATAGGGAAAAACCAATATTAAATCATCCTTCAATTCTTATAACATTTTGCCCTCAGAGTTCTCTTCATAATCTTTTCAATATGAAAAGTTGAGATTTTTCATATGTTTACAAATAGCTTGGCCATACAGTTAGTCTCTTCTCTTACTAGCTCATAACTTAAAATAATCTATTCATACTGATCTACATTCTGCTTCATGGCTGGTTACCTCTGTTCAGGTACCATACATCTCTTCTCCCCACATCTTCTCCAAAAAATCCCTCACGCCAGGATATCTCAGAATACTTTCTGTCTGACAATGTCCCACCTTCTATGCTATACTTTCCTATAGTCCATAGGTTTTTATCTAAAGTTATTGTATCCACACAATACACAAGATCTTCTCTCTATATGCCCACTTTAATCCAATACAAGTCTGTTTTTCTTCTAATAATCAACTATATACATAAAAACAACTATGAGACAACCAGGGAAGATTTACATTCACAGGGTCAAGTCCATATGTCCTTGGAGAGAGTGCTCTACTATATTCTATCTTGATGAGTTTTATATCCAAATCAGTTTTATTATAGCACTTATTTAACAGCCTAAAATTTTTGACCTTAAAATTTCTTCTTAAATCCTAAATAATTTAAGCTTACTTTTAAGTCTGTAACTGTCAAGTCTTCAACCTCATCAAGGCTTGAGAACAAAATATTACCTTAGTATGTAAGAAGTATAAGGAAGCAGTTTACAACATAGAGAATTGACAGAGAGCTGTCTGCCTCAATAGTCACCCAGATTTAATTATAGTGTTGAAACGTCATCTTCAGTCTCCTTGCCCAGAATATCTGACAGACATATTTGTGAAGCAAGAATTAGGAAGGACTTGCTTACTCTGTCTTCACAGAGCTTAGCAGTTGACTTTGCCTGTGTCCAAGTTCTGCTCATTATCTGCTGATGGAGTAAAGACATTTCTTAGCTCAGTTGCAACATGCCATATTTTTAAAAGCAAATCCCTAAGAGAAATTCTTCAATGTTCATCATCTTCTTTCATGTGAAAATGTGTGCTGCCAGCACCTGACATGTCTCATTAACTGAAAATCCTTAAAACATTAAAACATCTTCAAATGCAATTTATGGCTGGTCTCTGAGGCCTTGGAGACCACCTATACTATTGTACACATTTATATAGTGCTTACTAATTATCTATCTTTCTATAGTATATGTGAGTAGACAAATGTTGATTTTTTTCTAGCTATTTACTATGTGTTTAACCTAGGATATATATTTATGTGATAAGCCAGACTGGTATCTCAGATGACCATGAATTTGATTAACTATTGACTTGTATTACTTAATTATGCTAAACAGTTTATAATAGCAGGTTTTAAAAGGACTGGAAGTAAACCTCCTCTTTATGAATGAATTGTATAGGTCCAATATGTTATACAAGAGTTGAATCAGATGTACATATGTCTATCAAAATAATTTTAAAATTTATCAATACACAATAATTTATACCAAAGTATCAAAAGTAACCTTAATTCTGTATCAAGTTACAAAAACCTGTACTATTATAAGCAAAAATAATCTTATTTTTATGTAAATGTACACAATATTACAGCGGTGTAAGATTAATGGTTTATAAAACGATTTTTGGTTTAAGAGCAGATTCAATAATCTACCCTTTTTCCCTATTAATCCTATACTCTTCCTAAATCTTATGCCCTGTCTACCGCCAATTTCTTCTGAATATCTTTCCCAATATCTAAGAAAAAAGGATGGAGTAAGGAAAGGAAAGAGAAAGTCATGAGTCTGTTTCCCTATGAGTCTTTCCCTAATCAAGACCATTAACAACCTGTAACCAAGCCCTTTTAATGATAAGCATCCATAGCATCCAAAGACAAGTTTAAATGTTTAGGGTTTTTTTTGTTTTGTTTTTGTTTCTTTTTAAGCTGGTTAACTAAGTCTGGATTTTTTTTGGTGTCTTCCTGTGTATGCACTTGGCTCCTCCTTCCTGTGCTGTGCTGTGTTGTGTTGTGCTGGCTGTGCTGTGCTCGGTCAGGCACAGCTGTCCTTCTCTGTCCCAGAGTTCAAGCTTTAAAGGACTAAGCCTCCTGCCATGATCTACTAGACAGGAAGGAGTGGTCCTGCAATGTTGTCAGCTGTTTGTGGCTTCTCAGTGGTATCCCTTCTGTTGCACTGGATGCTCCACATAATGTAGACGCTGCAGGGTGTGAGTGGATTTGCTGAAGAGACTGCTGCACAGCTCTGACCAGCTCCCACGGAGCCATCTGTTCACAGAAGCATTTCTCTCAGGTGGAAGATCATTTATTTTTGATATTTAAATATTTTGTTTATTTTTGAAATTATAATATAATTACAAAAATTCTCCCTTCTCTTCCTTCCGTCAAAGTCATCCTATAGCCCTTTGTGCTTTCCTTTAAATTCATTACCTATTTTTTAAATCAATTGATTTTGTATGCATATATGTATTTGTTTTTTTCCTTTTTTATTTGATTTTTTATTTTCATGTTTTACTAATTTTCTTTTTTTTCTTCTTTTTTATTAATTTATTCATATTACATATAGATTGTTAGCCCTTCCCTTGTTTCCTTCTATTCCTCCCTCCCTCCCACTTCCTCCCTTCTCCCCTCCCCTATGTCTGTGATCGAGGGAGACCTCCTCCCCCTATATATGCTCTTATGGTACCAAGTCTCCTCTTGGTAACTTGCTATCCTTCCTCTGAGTGCCGCCAGGCCTCCCCATCCAGGGGATATGGTCAGAAAAGGGGCACCAGAGTTCATGTGAGAGTCAGATCTCACTTTCCACTCAACGGTGGAGAATATCCTGTTCATCAGCTAGGTCTTGGTAGGGGTTTGAAGGTTACTGCCTATATTCTCCTTGGCTGGTGCCTTAGTTTGAGGAGGACCCCAGGCCTCGGTTATGCCTGTCATAAAGTTTTTCTTGTAGGTTTCAGGACCCTGTGGATCCTACTATTTCCCCATTCTTTCATGCTACTCTCACCTAAAGTCTCAATAGGATGTCCTCTTCTCTGACCCACTTTCCTGGTATGTAAAATTTTTCATGGGACGTATCCCTTGGACTAGTGTCTCGATATCAGTGAGTATATACCGTTTGTCTCTTTTTGCTTCTGGGTGAACTCACTCATGATAATTTCAGGATCAATCTGATTGTCCACAAATTTCGGGAATTCCTTGTTTTTAATAGCTGACTAGTATTCCATAGTGTAAATATACCACAGATTCTCAGTCCATTCTTCCACTGAGGGACACTTAGGCTGTTTCCATGTTCTGGCTATTATGTATAAAGCAGCTATGAATATGGTTGAGCATATGTCGCTGTTGTGTGGTAGGGCATTTTCTGGGTATATTCCAAGGAGTGGGATAGCTGAGTTTTGAGGAAGCCCTTTTCCCACTTTTTTGAGAAAGCACCAGATAGCTTTCCAAAGTGGTTGTACTAGTTTGCATTCTCACCAGCAATGAAGGAATGTTCCTCTCTCCACACATCCTCACCAACATGTGATGTCATTTGAGTTTTTGATCTTAGCCATTCTGATGGGTGTAAGGTGGAATCTCAGTGTTGTTTTGATTTGCATTTTCCTGATGACTAAGGAGGTTGAGCCTTTCTTTAAGTGTTTCTCAGCCATTTGATATTCCTCTGTTGAGAATTCTCTGTTTAGTTCCAAGCCCCATTTCACAATTGGGTTGTTTGGTTTTGTGGTGCTTAATTCTTGAGTTCTTTATATATTTTGGATATTAGACCTTTGTCAGATGAACGGTTGGTGAGGATCTTTTCCCAGTCTGTAGGCTGTTGCCTTGTTCTACTGACAGTGTCTCCTGCCTTACAGAAGCTTCTCAGCCTCATGAGGTCCCATTTATTAATTGTTGACATTAAGGCCTGGGCTGTAGTGTACTGTTCAGGAAGTTGTCTCCTGTGCCTCTGTGTCCCGGACTCTTCCCCACTTTTTCCTCTAACTGAATTAATGTCTCTGGTTTTAAGTTGAGGTCTTTAGTCCACTTGGACCTGAGTTTTGTGCATGGTGACAAATAGGAGTCTAATTGCATTTTTCTAGGGGTAGACATCCAGTTAGACCAGCACCATTTGTTGAAGATGCTATCATTTTTTCACTGAATAGATTTGGCTTCTTTGTCAAAAATCAAGTGAGCAAATGTGTGTGGATTCATCTCTGCGTCTTCAATTTGATTCCATTGATGTACCAGTCTATTGCTTTGCCAGTACCATGCCGTTTTAAGTACTGTTGCTCTATAGTACAGCTTGAGATCAGGTATGGAGATTCCTCCAGAGGATTTTTTGTTGTGTAGAATTGCTATTCTGGGCTTTTTGTTTCTCCATATGAAGTTGGGAATGATCTTTCAATATCTTCAAAATATTTTTAGGAATTTTGATAGGGATTGAGTTGAATCTGTAATTTGCTTTTGGTAAGATGGCCATTTTTACTATGTTGATTCTCCTGATCCGTGAACAAGGTAAATCCCTCCATCTTCCGATGTCATCTTCAATCTCTTTCTTCAGAGGTTTAAAGATTTTTTTTCAAATAAGTCCTTCACTTGATTGGTTAGAGTTACTCCTAGATATTTTATATTGTTTGTGGCTATCGTGAAGGGTGTAGTTTTCCTAATTTCTTCCTCTGGTTGTTTGTCATTTGTATATAGGAAAGCTACTGACTTTTTTGAGTTTATTTTGTATCCTGCCAATTTGCTAAAGGTGTTGATCAGATGTAGGAGTTCTCTGGTGGAATTTTGGGGGTCACTTATATACACTATCATATCATCTGCAAATAGGGATAATTTGACTTCTTCCTTTCCCATTTGGATCCCCTTGATCTCTTTTTGGTGTCCTATTGCTCTGGCTTGAACTTCAAGAACTATATTGAAGAGATATGGGGACTGAGGACAGCCTTGTCTGGTCCCTGATTTTAGAGGAAATTCCTTGCGTATCTATCCATTTAATTTAATGTTGGCTATTGGTTTGCTGTCTATAGCCTTTATTATGTCTAGATAAGTGCCTTGTATTCCTGATCTCTCCAGAACTTTAAACATAAATGGGTGTTGGATTTTGTCAAATGCTTTTTCTGCATCTAAGGAGATGATCATGTGGTTTTTCTCTTTCAGTTTGTTTATATGGTGGATTACTTTGATGGATTTCCATAGGTTAAACCATGCCTGTGTGCCTGGAATGAAGCCTACCTGGTCATAGTGAATGATGACTTTGATATGCTGTTGTATTCGCTTAGTGAGTATTTTATTGAGTATTTTTGCATCAATGTTCATAAGAGAAATTGGTCTGAAATTCTCTTTTTTGTTTTTGTTGGTTCTTTGTGGGGTTTAGGTATCAACGTGACTATGGCCTCATAGAAGGAATTTGGTAATGCTCTGTCCATTTCTATCTTTTGGAATCGCTTGAATAGTATCGGTATTAGCTCCTCTTTGAAGGACTGGTCGAATTTTGCCCTGAAGCCATCTGGCCCTGGGCTTTTTTTTAGTTGGGAGACTATAAATGGTTGCTTCTATTTCTATAGGCCAAATATGGCTATTTAATTTGTTTATCTGGTCTTGACTCAATTTTGGCAAATGAAATTGGTTGAAAAAATTGTACCTTTCCTTTCGATTTTCAAATTTTGTGGCATAAATGCCTTTAAAGTAGGTTCTTATGATTCTTTGTATTTCTTCAGTGTCTGTTGTTATGGCTCCCTTTTCATTTCTGATTTTGTTTATTTGGATAATGTTTCTCTGTCTTTTAGTTAGATTGGCTAAAGCTTTGTCTATCTTGTTAATTTTCTCAAAGAAGTAGCTCTTGGTTTTGTTGATTCTTTGGATTGTTCTCTTTGTTTCTAATTTATTGATTTCAGCCCTGAGTTTGATTATTTCTAGGAGTCTACTCCTCTTGGGTGCTTCTGCTTCTCTTTTTTCTAGAGCTTCCATATGTGTTGTTAAGTTGTTTATATGGGATGTTTCCATTTTCTTTTTAAAGGCACTTAAGGCTAGGAATTTTTCCTTTTAGCACTGGTTTCAATCTGTCCCACAAATTTGGGTATGTTGTTCCATCATTTTCATTGAATTTCAGGAAGACTTTTATTTCTTCCCTTATTTCTTCCATGACCCACGTGTCATTAAGTAAAAAGTTGTTTGTTTTCCACATGTTAGTATGCTTTTTGTTATTTCTTTTGTTGTTGAAGTTCAGCCTTAGACTATGGTGATCTGATAAGATACAAGGTATTATTTCAATCCTCTTGTATCTGTTGATGTTTACTTCATGACCAACTATGTGATCAATTTTAGAGAACATTCCATGGGGTTCTGAGAAAAAGGTATAATCCTTTGTGTTTGGGTGGAAAGTTCTGTAGATATCTGTTAGATCCATTTGATTCATAACATTGGTTAATGAAATTATTTCCTGACTTAGTTTTTGAATCAAAGACCTATCCTTGAGTGAAAGTGGGGTGTTGAAGTCTCCCACTATTAATGTGTGGGTATCGATGAGTGGTTCAAGCTTTGTTAATAACTCTTTTACAAGTGTGGGAGCCCTTGTATTAGGAGCATAGATGTTCAAAATTGTGATGTCTTCTTGGTTGACTTTACCTTTGATGAGTACAAAGTGTCCATCCTCATCCCTTTTGATTAATTTTGGTTGAAAGTCTATTTTATTAGATATTAGAATGGCTACCCCAGCTTGTTTCTTGAGACCATTTGCTTGGAATATTCTTCCCCAACTTTTTACTCTGAGACAATGTCTGTCCTTGTGGTTGAGGTGTGTTTCTTGAATGCAGAAGAACGTTGGGCCATGTTTATGCATCCACTCAGTTAGTCTGTGTCTTTATATTAGAGAATTGAGGCCACTGACATTGCGAGATATTAATGACCAGTGATTGCTAAGCCCCTTCATTTTTGGTATTTGTAACAGTCGAGATTTTGTCAGGTTGTGATTTTGCGATGGTATAGTTATCTATTTCCTATATAGTTTGCTTGTAGTTTGACCTTTTAGGATGGAGTTTTCCTTCTAGTAACTTCTGTAAGCTGGATTTGTGGATAGGTACTGTTTGAATTTGTTTTTGTCATGAAATATCTTGTTTTCTCCGTCAATGGTTATTGATAATTTCGCTGGACAAAGTAATCTTGCCGGGTATCTGTGTTCTCTTAGGGTTTGCAGAACCTCTGTCCGGGCCCTTCTGGCTTTCATGGTCTTTGCTGAGAAGTCAGAAGTAATTCTGATAGGTTTGCCTTCATATGTTACTCAATCTTTTTCTCTTGCAGCTTTTAATATTTTTTCTTTGTTCTCTATGTTTTGTGTTGTTCTTATTATGTGGAGAGAAGATTTTCTTTTCAGGTCTATTCTATTTGGTGTTCTGTAGGCTTCTTGTATGCTCATATGCATCTCCTTCTTCAAAGTGGGGAAATTTTCTTCTATTATTCTATTAAAGATATTTTCTGGGCTGTGGAGTTGGTTGCCTTCTCTTTCCTCAATCCCTATTATTCTCAAGTTTCGTCCTTTCATGGTGTCTTTGATTTCTTGAATGTTTGGTGTCAGGAAATTTTCAGATTTAGCATTTCCCTTGATGGTTGTTTCCAGTTCTGTGATTGTATCTTCAAGTCTCCATATTTGTTCTTCCATTTCTTGCAATCTGTTAGATAAGGCCACCTCTGAGATGCTTGCTTTCTTCTCTGATGCCTCTCAATCACATTTTTCTTCTGTGTGTTCCTTTATCACAGCTTCCATTTTTATCTTCAGGTCTTGAACTGTTTTTAATGATTTCCTTCATCTGGTTATTTATATTTTTCGGAAATTCTTCAAGTGCCTCTTTATATGACTCTTTTAAATCTTCAGCCCTCTTGTTTGCTTCCTCCTGAATTTGTTTGCAGATTTTATTTGTTTCTTCCGTTATCATCCTCTTTACTAAGGACTTGAGGTCATTTTCTTGACTATGAATTGCTGTTAGGTTCTCCAGGTTGTTTTCATTGGAATTGCTGGTATCTGGAGATGCCAAACTGTTTTGGTTTTTGTTAGCGTTCTTTTACTGTCCTCTAGTCATTTTGGTGACTCTGATGTTGGAAGGTAGTTTGTAGTGACCTTCACTGGCTGAAGGTGGGTAGGTGATGGTTGATTATAGGTTGAGTCCTCTTGCCTGTGGGGATCAGAGAGTATTTCCTTGGAACAGGCAGGTGATCCGGTTTCCACTCCTGGAGATTTTTCTCTACACTGTAGACTCTAGGCTGAGTCAGCCAAAGTAGGTTTCTGTTTGGACTCATTCACCTTACTGCTTTAATTCATATCAGTACTTTGGGGACCTAGAATAAGGTCAGCACATAAGCGCTTTGGTTGTGTAGGTTGAACCTAGCTGCCTGTCCTTCTTGTAGCTTTGTAGCCAAGACCCCAGGTGGATCAAATCTTCTGGGCTGTAGTTATCTTTTAGCTTTGTCTCTATACCCCGTAGAAGTGTCCAGCCTCTCCCAGAGCTATAAGCCTGGAGGGTCTGAGATCACTCTAGGTCAGTAATTAGACACTGCAAGTATGACCCTTGGTGGGTCTCCTCTCCTGATACTGTGTGAGTTCCTGCCTTGCCTGCACCAGGAGACCCAGCTAGGATCTCTCCTTTGGGGAGTGCAGGGTCAGTGCCCAGCAGCCAGTGGCCAGAGACAATAGGATTTCTGAACTCTGGTGGTTTCAGGAGGTGCTTGCTCTTCCCACATGTCTGGGACACTCCAATAATCACTCTAGGTCAGCAATTAAACACTGCAAGCATGATCCATGTCTTCCAATAGGCCCGTGGAAGCAGTCCAAGCTGGTTTCTAATTGCCCCTGTTTGCAGGCTCAATCTGTTGTGTCCGGCGTTAGGTTTGGCCCAGGATGGCCCGTGAGCTGCAGGCCCACTTTAGCTATCTTTGGTGGGTCCCGCCACCTGTGTTTCCACTTGGCCTGGGCGTGTGATCTCCAAGTTTGGAGTGGTGTGGATGGAGGGATCCAAGGGCAGATTCACCTTGTTCCCTGAAGCTCCTCTGGCTAGGGGTCCAGAAAATCCCTTCCCCAGACAGCGAGTTTGTGTTTCATATGCCGGTTGCAGTTTGCGTGTGGATTCCATTCCAGAGTTTGGGGAGTGTGTTTAGCACCTTCGGGATGTTGCTTGTCCCTGTGGTAGGCCCAGTGGTGGTCTGTGGAGTTTGGGACCCCGCTCACCTACAGTTCTCAAACTCCAGCAGTCTGTGGCTCCATTCATGTGTCTGGCCTCCTCTGCATATATGTATTTGTATATATATGTATTCCCATATTTTTTTTATTTTTACAGACATATGTTATTTAGCTAATTTGAATGTTTGGTACATCAGATATCTCTAGCACTATAATTTTCCTATTGTTTCTAGAGAAAATTTCCAGAAGTTTAACATCTTTTTTTTCTTTTGGTCTTTACAAAAATTTTTTAATTAATTCATTCAATTGTTATCCCATCCCTTGAATAATCCCATTCCTCTATTCCTCCAGGCAGCTGTTTAAAAATGGAGAATCAGGAGCTTTGTTTTAAGAGGCTAACATCTGCTGTATCTCTCTGCAATTTCCTGCTCCTTTCTAGCTTTTTATTTAGAAAAATCTTGTGTCCAGCTGCTTTTTTTTTTACCTATTTGTGCCACTATTTTCAGAAGCATTTTGTCTTCAAGCTTCTTTTCTTTAAAAAATACAGGTTTGAAGTTTCATTTGAAGGGTGTGAAGTTTCTCTCTGTGTCCCAGACTTTAAACAAGTTAGTTTGGATTTAATGCTCCATGAATGGTATGTCGTTATGTTGTGGGGTTTTTCCACCAGGGCCCATGTTGTAGGAATAACCACTCAAACTCAAAATGTATTTACAAATTTCTAAACCATATAGCTAGGCTCTTCTTTGACTAGCTCATAACTTAAAATAATGTATTTATACTAATTTACATTCTGCCACATGTCTGCTTACCTCTGCTCAGGTATCTTGCATCTGTCCTCACATCTTCACCAATGAATCTCTCACACCTAGATATCCCAGATTCCTTACTGGCTGCCAGATGTCCACTTTCGATGCTATCCTTTCCTATGGGCCATACATGTTTTAGTGACATGTGTTGAATTGTAGAAAAAACAAGGTATTCTTTCTACATTTAGGCCTTTATAAAAACAACCCAGAAATAATTTTCTCAGGAAAAGGCATAACATGCGTGATAATGTAGAATGTCCTTAAGAATGCAACATGCAGAGGCTAAAACTTGAAAAACATAGCATGACAATGATCACAGCACTGGGCTCTGCTTTGTGAAAATGGTAATGGATGGATTAAGTAAACAGAATGAGCTAATTGGCCAGAAAGCTATAATATAAATACAGGTGTTTTTGCAAGTGGCACTGGATGGGGGAGGCAAGGAGAGAGGGTACAGAGATAGGGAAAAAGGGTGACCTGGAAACAGACTGACTGTTTTATATAGTGAATCTCTGAAAGAAGGGAACCTCTGCCCCTATGTAGAGGGATGGCCCCGCCAGCCACACCCTGCAACAGGATCTAACAATGACAAACAGCTGTGCTGGCTTCATGAGATTCTTTTTATGACATCAGAAAATGACTATAGTCCCTCAGATGTACTTCAACATATGTTCCTGCATCTCTTCTAGCTCCTCCATTTCCTAAAGAAGACCCTACAGAAAGATCGTGTGAGAGATCATATCATAATGGATGGGAAAAGAGACTTAGATTCAGAGTATGACATTTTCAATATTTGGAATTTTCCAAAGGGCATGAGATTAAAGGTCAAAGTAGGAACCTTCTCTCCAAAGACTCCTCAGGGTCAGCAGTTCTCTTTAACTGAGCAGATGATTCAATGGCCAATACAGTTTACAAAGGTGAGTTATGACATATATCACCGCTTTGACCTTTCATAAAAGTAAAAATAATTCTCAGGAAAATGATACTTGGACATTTATTTCATACCAACCCATATACAATTAACAATAAGAATCTACTCATAGGATATCCAACATAGACTAATTTCTCATTCCCTGACTCTGATCAATGGAAAAGTTTTTCCTAAAGTTTATTCATGCTTATACAGTTCTTATGAATAGAGTGTCTTTTAGATTTCTGTTACTGTCTCCAACAATGATAAGAGGCTTATATTTGTCAGCAGATGAGTATATTTCAAGTGAAGGGTAAAATGGCATTTTTGTTTTGTATGCTTTTAAAAGGTAGGATAGCATGTCAAGTGTGTGTGTGTGTGTGTGTGTGTGTGTGTGTGTGTGTGTGTGTATTATACTTGCTTTGCTACATCAGATAAATAGTAACAAAAACAAGTAAAGGATTACAGGCTTGAAATAGATGATACTCTTAGCATGTTTTTATATGTTAGTGCAGAGAGAATATTTTAGGTGTCAGAAGAGGTGATTACATTACAGTCAGGGACCAAAGAATATGGCTGCTCCTATCTCCTTTTCATTTTGTCGGTCACAGTAGACAGTGAAATACTGATGCCCATTTTGTGGGTGCTCTTTCCACCTCAAGTAAATATCTCATAAAACTCCTCACAGATGCCTAAGATATGTTCCCATGATGAACCCAAACAATGTAAAGATGTCAATCATTATTGCCAACCATATAGAATATAAAAGTCCCCACTAGGAGCCAGTAAGTACAGAGACAGGTTCACCAAAATCATACTATGACCTGCTAGAACACCACTTTAATGACTTAATCTTAACAACAGTTTTGTGGCATTGGACCAAGATTTAAGCATGTGGCCTATGCAGAATCAAAGCCGCTGACAAAATTAATAATACCAAGACACATTACTTTTATTTGCCAATGTAAGCATTTGCAAATTTACTATTGATGATACTCATAAAATCTCTATTTACTCTAAATGTTCACAAAAGTCCAGAGCATTTTCTAATAGCTGTTATTTCTCTCAGACCCCTCAGTCTGTGTGCAGTGAGAGCTGTAGGCCTGGATTCAGGAAAGCTGCCCAGGAAGGCAAGGCTGCCTGCTGCTTTGATTGCATTCCTTGTGCAGACAATGAGATTTCCAATGAGACAGGTAAAATCTTGTTTACAGAGAACTCTCAGACTTGATCACAGGAGTCTGCAATACTTAAGAAAAGGAGAGGGATGGGAGAGAAGTAAGAGATAAACTTTGGTTCCATGACTATAAAATTTGAGCATTGCTGTTACTTTTCCTTCCTTTGAAGAGACACAGGCTAGACACTGAAATCATCTTGACTTACATTGTTGCTCCATTGCAGACACTGTTCCCTCAGGTGACCTGTTTTGCACTAAAATTAGCAGTCTGCTTTATTTCACCAAGAATACAGTGTTTATCACAACATTTCTTTATGTTTTCAAGCCATGCTTAATTACATGTAGTATTCTTTTAAGGTTTGGATTTCTCACATTCTCTTTCTGATTATTCCCTGTACAGGTTTAAATTTTTACACAGTAGGTGACTGAAGAGTTGTATTTATTTCCCTATTACATATAATTTATTTCACAATGACTAAGTTTCATTTGCTTAACTGAAGATAGATTTCCTGTAGTATGTTCTTTTTAAATCTTTTTCCCTTTTATCAACCATAGACTTTTCTCTAATACAACATAATCTGCATATAATTTCCTCTCCATACACTTCTCTCAGTTCCTTCCCATCTCCTTTTTATGTGGGTTCATAATGCCAGGTACAAAATACTGTTTTGATAAATATTTATCCTTTGCACATTAGCTATAATGTGTGTTCATAAATATTGTCAATATGCACAGATAGTAGCAGTTTAGCCATGGATACAAAATCCTACAGGGTTTTGTGTTATTGACTATATTATTTATACTTGTAAGACAAAGTAGGGGGAAAACATACATGATAAAACTTTGAAATTTAAAATATACTGATGCAATATTGTAGAATAAGGAATTTATATAAATTAGTTAATGAGATATATAGCATGTACCTTAATTAAGTCAAAATCTATACTTGAAGCATACATTCTCCTATAGAAAAGAAAACAAAACATTCAAAATAAAAGAATAAGGTGTGAAAGCGTGATAAGCATGAGAAAATATCTGAAGAAAAATTCATTAGAGTTCCATGATTAATAAACAAAAATCACCCAAGTTATTAAATGAGAATTTGATTCTCATGAAAAACAAACTTAATAAATGTTTTGCTCAAACAAGAAAATAGACATATGTATTGATATGGTGATAAGATTTAGAAACACACAAAGATTTAATTGAAATGTGGCATTAAAATCCAAGGTGTATAAGTTTTTGTTTTGTTTTGTTTTGTTTTTTTTACATCTCTCCTCTGCTCCAGTCACACATTCCTCCTTCCTCTTCTATCCTGCCTCCCCTACTACTCAGAAAAGGGAGCAAGCCACCCAAACCAACACAGGGCTGCGTAACAAGTCACATCAGGACTGAATGCATCCTCTTCTGCTGAGGCTGGGCAAGGCAGCCACACCAGAGGGACGTTATCAGAAAGAAGGGGAGATAGTACGTCAGAGAAAGCTCCTGCTTGCCTTCCTAGGGAGCCCATATAAATACTAAGCTGCCAATTGGGTACATGTGTGTAGGTGGCCTAGGTCCATTCCAGACATGGCCCTTAGTTGGGGCTTTAGTCTCCATATGCCCCCTGGACATATATTAGTTGACACTTTGTATTCTTGGAAAGTTCTTATCCCCCAGGTCCTTCTGTCCTAACCCCACCTGTTCCATAAAACTGGCCATGCTCTGCTAGATGTTTGGTGGTGAGTCTCAGCATCCATTTAGAGCTGCTGTTGTGTGGAGCTTCTCCAAGACCAGTTATACTAGGCTCCCTTCTACAAACATAGCAGAGTCTCATTTACAGTTTAGGGGTAGGTTTCCTCTCATCAGGTGTGCCTCAGGTTGTGCCAGGCATTGGTTAGACATTCCTTCAATCTCTGCTCCAACTTTGTCTCTGACTATCTTATAGGCAGGGAAATTTTTTGGTAAAGTTTTGGTGGTGAGTTGGTGCTCCTCTCCCTCCATCAGAAGTCCTGTCTGGATAGAAGGTGGCCTTTTCAGACTCCATGACTCGTGATACTAGGAGTCTTAGCTACAGTCCCTCCCATTCCCTCTCAGGAGCCTACGCTATCACAGGGCTCTAGGTTGTTTCAGTGATGCCCACCGCAGGTTCTCCTCCCTCTAAGACTTGTGGCCTCCCACCCTCACCTCCCCACATCTAATCCCCACCCTCAGTTTCCACCAAACTCACCCTTCTACCCTGTTTGCCTTTTTCAACCAGTTTTGTGTTATATTCTGTTTCTCCTTCTGAATGAGGTTCAAGCACCCTGCCTTGGAGGCTCCTTCTTTCTTAGCTTCTTATGGTCTGTGAATTGTAGTGTGTCTGTCCTGTTCTCTATGGCTAGAATCTGTTTATAAGTGCGGACATGCCATGTGAATCTCTGGGTCTAGGTTACCTCACTAAGGATGATCTTTTCTAGTTTCACCCATTTGCCTGCAAATTCTATCATTTCCTTTCTTTAAATAGCTGAGTAATATTTCATTGTGTAAATGTACCACATTTTCTTTCATCATTCTTCAGTAGAGGGCTATAGGGATTATTTCCAGTTTCTTCCTATTATGAATAAAATTTCTATAAACATAGCTGATCAAACATCCTTGTTGTGTGGTGGGGCATCTTTTGGGTATATGCACAATTGTGGTATAGCTGTGTCTTGAGGTAGGGATATTCCTACGTTTTTGATAAAGCACAAGATTGACTTCAAAAGTGGCTGGACAAGTTGAACCTCCACCATCAATGGATGAGTGTTCTCGTTGTTCAATATTATGGTCACCATGCAGTGTCTCTTGAGTTTTATATTTTAGCATTCTGACAGGTGTAAGATGAAACTTAGAGTAGTTTTGATTTGCATTTCTATACTGACTAACTATGCTGAGCATTCCTTTAATCTTTTCAGGGATTCAAGATTCCTCTGTTGAGAATTCTGTCTAATTCTGTGTCCCATTTTTAATTGGGTTATTTCATTTGTTCCTTTTTTGTTTTTAGAGTTCTTTGTATATTTTGGATATTAGGCCATTGTCAGGGGCAGGATTGGTGAATATCCTTTCTAATCTGCACCCTACCATATTGTTCAAGATAAAAGTGGTTGCAGTCAACATACAAGTCAAAATATTAGCAACAGAGTATACAAAATTTGATGTGAATAACTAGAAATATTTCAAAAGTTCTCTCCCTATATATTGAAAATTATAATGCTATAGTTAAATATAACAACATATTATTAGTGAAGGATTTAAAGTTCAAAAATATAAGGGTATTTTTTATTTCAAAATCATTCAGAGTATAACCTAAATTAGAGAAACAAAGGTATTTTATGAAAATAAGTAAATATGGATCCCAAATCTGCACCTTTTGAGAAAGGAATTTCAAAAATATTATAGCCATAATGTACAAAATACATATCCAGAGTTGTCATCATTTCATAATATTATATCATAATAAAATGATAATTATACAATGTACTTTTAAATTATATTTATGAACTATAAAATAGATGCAAAAAAGTCACAAATTCATTCTACGCATGAAGCATCCATCAGTTGTACTGAGATGTCATCTCTCCTCTCCTTTGAAAGTTCTGACAACTATTTATAACCGACCTTCTTCTTAAGAACTGTACTTGAGGGTGTTAGATCAAGGTTGTAAATTAAAATCTACAACAAGAAAAAAAAGTCACAAATTCAGGGAAAGTACACACACAAAAAAGGAAAAGCAATGAGCTTCTTTGATTTTGTCACCATAGGCAAATAGGGCTGTATTAATTTGAAATGATTCACAGAATACTTAAAATTTGATACTAAAAAAAATAAAGCAAGCCATTCAAGAAGCATTTCAGGGCTGGAGAGATCGCTAAGAGGTTAAGAGCCTCATCTGCTCTTCCAGAGGTCCTGAGTTCAATTCCCAGCAATTACAGGGTGGCTGACAGCCATCTATTATGTGATCTGATGCCTGCTTCTGCAGATAAAGCACTCATATGCAAAAAATAAAATAAATAAATCTTTTAAAAAAGAAGCATCTCAATGATCTGAAGCTGAATAACAGCTTAAGCAGAAAAAAAAACCCTGAGGATTAATTCAAAATAACTCTTCTTTCTGAACAGATATGGATCAATGTGTGAAGTGTCCAGAAAGTCATTATGCTAACTCAGAAAAGAACTATTGCCTCCAGAAATCTGTGAGCTTTTTGGCCTATGAACACCCCATAGGGATGGCTCTCACCACCACAGCACTGTTCTTCACTGTACTCACAGCTGTGGTAATTTTCATCTTTGTGAAGCACAGAGGCACACCCATTGTCAAGGCCAACAATCGGGGTCTCAGCTACACTCTGTTATTGACACTCATCGCCTGTTTCCTCAGTTCCCTGCTCTTCATTGGACAGCCCAACACAGCCACCTGCATCATGCAGCAGACAGCATTTGGAATTTTGTTCACTGTGGCTCTCTCCACAGTCTTAGCCAAAGCTATCACAGTGGTTCTTGCATTCAAGGTCACTGTTCCAGCTAGAATGGTGAGGTGGTTAATGGTATCAAGGGCCCCTAACTTCATCATTCCCATCTGCACACTGATCCAAACTGTTCCCTGTGCAGCTTGGCTGTTTACCTCTCCACCCTTCATTGATCAAGATGCTCATGCTGAACATGGTCACATCATCATTGTGTGCAACAAGGGTTCAGAGGTTGCCTTCCACTGTGTCCTGGGATACCTCTGCTCCTTGGCACTTGGGACCTACACCATGGCCTTCTTGTCCAGGAATCTTCCTGACACTTTCAACGAAGCCAAGTTCCTGTCATTCAGCATGCAGGTATTCTTCTGTGTCTGGGTCACCTTCCTCCCTGTCTACCACAGCACAAAGGGGAAGGTCATGGTGGCTATGGAAGCCTTCTCTATCTTGGCTTCCAGTACAGCTCTCCTTGGCTTGATCTTTGCCCCAAAATGTTACATCATTTTGTTAAGGCCACATAAGAACTCTTGTGACATTAGACACAAAACACACTCAGGAAGGAATAGACATATAAAATTCATTTTACAATGAACTTAATCTATGTTAGTAAATGTAACACAATGATTTGAACTAGTGCCATACTGTGACACTTTTAATGTTCAGGTGTAATATGATTTGATTATGTGGGTCCATAAGTCTTCATCCATTGTACTGAAGTATCTTTGTACTGGAACCATTAACTTTATCTTATGCTTGAGAATCATGTTATACTTTCTTAATGTAATAAGAATTCACTTTGTATCCTTCCTTGTCTTGAAGGCCCATTGGTAGACCAGTGTGGCATAAACTCATGGAAATCTGCCTTCTTCTGTCTACCAAGTGCTGATGGTGAAGATGTGTCATTGTGTTCAGCCATGCTGTTCTCACTTTGTCCTTCTATGATAAAAGATTAAATGTCATGTGATTGCTTTTATTGATTTTGGACTCAGGAATATTTTATTATATTCTACTGTATAAATTGAACATTACTAGGGCTGATTGTCTTTCAAACATTAGTTTAACAGGTTCTCATTTTCAATTATTTCAGGTGAGTATTCAAAGTTTGAAATTATAGTAAAACATTCTATTTTCATATTTCATTATTTTGGCATATGGAAGAAAATGAATCCTCTTCTTTGGGGACCTACACAAATAGGTAGTATTTGATAACTAGTAATTGCTTAGAAACCTAGAGCTCAGGAATAGGATGTGCATGACCGATCGTGTAGTACATAGGCTATTATTAAGACAAGGCTTTGCCCATTTGTCCACAAATTTAGGGATTCCTTGTTTTTAATAGCTGAGTAGCATTCCATAGTGTGAACTAGAAATGATCATAATGAGTGAGTTAACCCCAAGGCAGAAAGAGTCAAATGGTATATACTCACTTATATCTGGACACTAGCCCAAGGGGCTAGCCCCATGGAAGTCTTCACTTACCAGAAAAGTGGGACACAGGAGAGGACATCCTATTGGGACTCTAGGTGAGAGAGGCATGAGAGAATGGGGAAATAACAGGATCTAGAGGGTCCTAGAAACCTATAAGTAGGAAATTATGATGGGTGGATCTGGGTCCGAAGGTCCTGCTCAAACTAGGGCACCAGCCAAGGACAATACATGCAATGAACTTTGGACTCTTACTCAGATCTAGCCAATGGACAGGATATTCTCCACAGTAGAGTGGAGACTGGGGACTGACTTTCACGTGAACTCTAGTGGCCCATATTTGACCACGTCCCCTGGTTATGGAGGCCTGGTGGCACTCTGATGAAGGATAGCAAGCTACCACGAAGAGACTTGATACCCTATGAGCATATAGAGGGGTAGGAGGTCGGCCTCAGTCACAGTCATAGGGGAAGGGAGCAGGGGAAAGTGGGAGGGCTGGAGAAATTGGAGGATATAAGGGATGGGATAACAATTGAGATGTAATATGAATAAATTAATAAAATATATATTAAAAAGCAAGTATTTGTGTAAAAGTATATATTTTGTTTTGTTTTATTTTCATTTGGTTTGGTTTGGTTTGGTGTGGTTTTTCAAAACAGGGTCTCTCTGTGTTGTCCTTAGCTGTCCTGGACTATTTTTGTAGACCTGTCTGGCCTCAAAGTCACAGCGATCACCTGCCTCTGTCTCCCAAGTGCTGGGATTAAAGGTGTGCACCACAACACCCAGCATTTGCCTGATGTAATTGTCTTCTTGGAAGCTTATTGCCTCTGTCTGTTAACCTAGGCCTTGTCCTGGAAGCTCCTAGCCTCAGTACAAACTAATAGACATAATTTTTTTCAGTCTATGGGACTAACTTCTGGATAAGCTCACCCTTTCTTGTTTCTTCTGAACTCTTGCTGCCTGGTTCAACTCAGTTGTTCTGGTTCAAAATCCACTCCAAGCTGGTTAATTCAATTTGGCTTCTCTCAGCATCTGACTAAACTGCTCTGTTGGCTTCAAACTAACTCCAACAATCTGTTCTAATCTTCTGGTTCCTTCACATTCTTTTGTTCATTCCATCCTCACCTGTGTCTAAATTGTACTCTCAACAATCTGTCTCTGTAAAACTTTCCTGGTAAAATTGCCTCTGAATTCCACTAACTAAAATCCCACAAATTCGATTCCACTGCACTACCTGTCCACTCACTGAACCATGCTGAGCTCAGTTAGCAACAAGCTTTGCTGGATGCATGGAGTAATTAAGCCTCTACAGCAAAGGTTTGAACATTATACACATAATTATGAATTAAACTTCTTTCCTAGAGAAGTAGAAGCAATGGATGTTCAGATGGAATCTCCAGTTGCCCTCCCCTCCCCCACATGGTCCAGTTCCCCTTGAAGGAAAGCATCCATATACCTGGCCTTCCTAAGGACAGCCCCACCCCCTTCACCTGCAGCCACCATCTCTTCAAGCCCAGCAGGAGGCAGACACATCATGTTCCTTCAACTGCAATTCTTAAAAACCCTACCTACCATAGTTGAGGTGTGACTTCTTCTGGCCCTGACCTGTGAGGGTGCTGAATTCACACAGGAGCCTCAGTTATCCAATAATCCTGTCCTTTTTATGCTTTTAATCTGGCTTTGATTAGCATATAACATTGGCAGAGACAACCCATAGGTGGATAATTCACAATGGAAGTGAAAATATAATTTTAAATGATCTCAGGGAACGATCTTGAACCTGATCATAGGAATCATGTTTGGATAGTGAGTATCCCAGAAGAAAACTTATGGCTGTATGAAAACAGGGGGTTTTAGAGTCTCTTATTCTAATAACATCCTAAATGCCATCTGTATGAGTCAGCATTAGCTGATGTAGTTTGGACAGGTGCATTCCATTATTGGTTTGTTATCTTTTTGATGTGGTTGAAAAGCTGGGCTTCTCAGAGGTGGGATAGAAGGTTTTAATACCATGGACCCCTTTCTGAGGTTATGTAGACAGAGAAAAGGCAGAAAGGTGTTGGTCTGCCCTCAGAAGTAAAGACTGTTTTATTCCTAATATAAGGAAAAGATATTCTACAGTGAGAAAAATGAGTATTGTGGACTCTGCTAGATAAAGTTGAAGTCTGACTTCTCCAGATAGCTGTTTCATGCTTGGTCTGTGAAGACAGACTCTCTTTTCTTAACAAGTTTCTCACTCCATTTGGTCTGGTATCCCCAGACTTTAGATGGACAGTTGCATAGCCCTCAGGGATGATTAGAAACCAAACCCTTTTCTAATAAGGAACTTCACCAGCAAGCACAGGAGATTCCTGAGCATACTCCAACCCATGCTGAGAAGATCCTAACCTCCAGAAACTGAGATTTAATTATACCTAGAAGTCACTTCATAGACAATAGATAATTAAGTATTATTTTATTCATCTTAGGATAGGGTCCAGGCTACTGATTATAAATGAGAGAGCATACCACTTTAAGGAGATTAAGTGTCCTGGCACCCTTACCCATAACAAATCAGACACTTTGACTCTTGAAACACCTTGCCAACAGCCCAAGGTTTATAAACAAAGACTGGCTCGCTTGCTGGAGGTGGGAGGCACTTGCTGTTTTGCTCACCATTCCTGCACCATGACCATCTGAGACCTCATTTATTCTGGAGGGAACCATCATTGGAAGCCCCATGATCAGGTTGCAAGGGTGAAACTCCCTTTGCAGCTGCTGGAACCTGGTTCACCACCGCCAATACGTTGGTGCTGACCACAGGTGAAGCACTACCAGGCCTGCATGACAGCATACCAGCATCCCACCCAGCCAGGAGGTTTCAGAAATAAGCCTGCCTCGGCTGTGGTTGGCACAGCAGCTCAAACAAGGAGTTGTAACAAGTATAGCCATCACAGGCTTGTGGAAATCCTAAGTCTTTACTGCCGTCTTAGACCTGCAGCCTCACTCTATAGAGATGTAAGCTGTGACACCCAATGGAAACTCATTTTCCACATCTCTAGAAGGCATATTGCCCAGGCAATATGCCTCACCCTAAAGTGGCCTAGCCACCCCTGAGCAAGAAAGTTCTCATCCAGAGGCAAGCATTGCCTAGAACAGCCTGAAGGATGATGGACCAAGGCCAGCCTCATCTACCATAAGGACAGCTGGCTCCCACCTTATGGGGGAAAAACAAACAAACAAACAAACAAAAAACCCAAACAAACAACATCCAGGTAGAGCAAAAAAAGGAGAGAGTTCTCAGGCCTAAGGAGGCCTCCACACTCTGAGGGACATGTCACTATTTATTTTCTAGTTTGCTTTCAGTAGGTGACTGAGCAAGGTATCAGATATGTTTTGCAGAACAACTAAGGCTCTTGGTTGTGGTCCTCCATGTTATACCCAACCTGGGTATAGGAGATTGTATTTTAGCCTTTCAGAAAAAAAAACCAAAAAACTTGTGTACTGTGGTCACTTGCAAGTCATTAGGATGGCTGCCAAATTCTTAACTCTCGGCATGATTGTGGTTGTGGGGCATGCCAAGCCCTCTTGGAAAACTGCATTTAGAACATTGACCATCACCAATCTTTATATATCACCATGGGGAACAGTTTATCACATAAGAAAGACCCTCAGGTTATAAAGATATGTAACCTTAAATTACATGGCATAAACTTCAACAAAACCAAATCTCCTTTCTTTGGGAGGAGGTGCTTCACGTAGCACCTCACATGGCCACAGGTTTTTTTTTGTTTTGTTGTTGTTGTTATTGTTGTTGTTTTTACACTGATGATGGGCCGAAGTTGAATCTCTTATGCAACAATAATCCTAACAATCAAGGAGGAAAAACTTCTCCCAACTTTCAGCTCATCTCAGCCCTAGTCTGTCAGGGCCCAGAACTAATTGCATACCCTGCCATAAATGCTGCTTCTTCCAGGCCAACCGAGTATGAAATCAGGGCCATAAACTGCAGCCAACCTCAGACCTAGAAGCCCTCATTGAATCCCTTTGGGAAGTTACAACTGATATCCTATGGGACTGTATATTCTTTTACGTTTAGATAGAATTGTCTGTATATATTTAATAGGTCCAATTGACTGATAACATCAAATAGTGTTTTTATTTCTTTGTTTAGTTTCTGTCTTGATGATCATGCTTTGATGAGAGAGGTGTGTTGAACACTCTTACTGTTAATGTGTGGGATTCAATGTGTGTTTGAATATTTATTAATTGTCTTTCTTATGAATGTGGGTGCCCTTTCATGGAGCATATGTTTTCAGTATTGAGGTGTCATCTTGTTAGATTTTTCCTTTGATGAGTATGAATAAACCCTTCTCATCTCTTTTGATTAATATTGGTTGAAAATCTATTTTATTACATATTAGAACAGTTACTCCAGCTAGATTTTTCTGTCTGTTTGCTTGGAAAACATTTTTCCAGGCCTTTATTCCGAGGTAATGTAAATCTTTCTGCCTGAGGTGTATTTCTTATATACAACTGTTTGATGGGTCTTGTTTTTCAATCATTCTCTTAGCCCGTGCCTTTTTGTTGGTGAATTGAGACCATCAATGTTGAGGGATATTAAAGACCAAAGATTGTTAATTCTTGTGATTTTGATGTTGGTGGTATTTGTAGGTATTTGTATGTGCTTTTTTTCTTTTTCATTTGAGGGTATGGAATTATTTATTTCCTGTGTTTGTTGGGTGTAATTTACCCTTGTTGTCATGAAGTTTTTCTTCTAGTATTTTCTTTATGGCTTGATTTGTGGATAGGTATTGATTAAGTTTGGTTTTCTCTTGGAATATATTGTTTTTTCTACCAATGGTGATTGAGAGTTTTTGTAGGCATAGTAGTCTGGACTAAAATCGTTGGTCTCTTAGGGTTTACAAAACATCTGTTCAGACTCTTATGGCTTTTAGAGTCTCTGGTGAGAAGTCATGTGCACTTTTGAGAGGTCTGCCTTTATATGTTACTTGGCTTTTCCCATCGCAGCTTTTAATATTCTGTCTTTGTTCAGTAGATTTAGTGTTTTGATTACTATGTGGCAGGAGTGTTTTCTTTTCTGGTACAGCCTAATTGGTATTCTGTATCCTTCTTGTATGTTTATAAGCACCTCTTTCTTTATGTTTAAATGTTTCTTCTATGGTTTTTTGAAAATATTTTCTGGTCCTTGGAGCCAAGACACTTCTTCTATTCAAATTAGTTATAGGTTAGAGCTTTTCATAGTATACAAAATTTCCTGGATGATTTCTGTCAGGAATTTATTGGCATTCACATTTTCTTTAACTTGTGTGTCTATTTCTTTTATCATTTTTTCTGTTCATGAGATTCTTCCTTCCATTTCTTGGATTCTGTTGGAGATGCTTCCTATGTTATTCCTGTTGTCTTCCCTAGGTTTTCCATATCCAGATTGGCTTCAGATTGTGCTTTGTTTATTGATTCTGCTTCCATTTTCAGGTCTTGGACAGATTTATTCACTTCTGTAAACTGTTATATTGTTTTTTTCTGTATTTATTTATAGGATTTATTAATTTCTTCTTTTAAATCCTTTATCATTTTCATGAGACTACACTTAAGGTTGTTTTCCTTAGCTGTATTGCAATATCCTGGTCTTGCTGTAGAAGGACTCATGGGTTCAGGTGTTGACATGTTACCAGGGTTTTGTTATTCGTAGTCTTATGTGGGCCTTTAGCCATCTGCTTGTCTCTGGTAGAGACTGCTGGTCACTGGGGATCTCCTGTTTCCAGGAATGCATACAGGTGTGAGTTCCAGTGGATGGAGGGTGCAGTGGAACAGGGGTAGCTCCCCTCTGCTATTTTTGCTCAGCGGTCTGGTTTTTGTTGGGGGCTGTAGGCCTCTGTCTTTGCCAGGCGTCTACTGAGGGCCTTCAGGGATTGCCAAGAGCCACCCCGTTAAGGGAGCTCACTAGGCATACAGGCTGTCTAGGAGGTTATCTGTATTTTTCAAGATCTTTACTGTGATGTACCCCAGTATTGCTTCCAACCTCTGACTACCCTGTCAAATGTACATTGCTGCATCTCTCTAAAATCTGGTATTAGAGCTGGGCTTGGTGGCACATTTCCTTAATCCAACACCCAGAGAGGCAGAGGCATGTGAATAACTGTGAGTCTAAGGCCAGCTTGGTCTACAAAGTGAGTCCAGGACAGCCAGGCTTACACAGCGAAACCTGTCTGGAAAAAAACAAAAGAAAAAGAATCTGGTATTGGTGTGAACTGTCACTTTCTGGGTATTCACCAGCTCTGATTGAGCAGGCTTCTTACATGAGGATGTACTATTTATTGTTCAGATGAATTAATCCCTGATTATTGATTTCCTGATTTAATTCAAATAGTTTTAGAAGTTAAATTATTTTTGATCTTCTCAAACAATTTTAGATAGTTTATGGCTACAATAATTACCTTTGTGGACCTTCAGATGCCTCACTAGGGGTAGCCTTATGGCAGATTTGTGGGTTCAGATACGCTTCTACTCCAGAGGGCACCATGAGTATGGGTATTTTACAATAAATATAGACAAGTTGGTTTAAACTTCCCATGAACCCTCGTTTGAATGACACTACCTAAAGATGTCTTAATTTACTCTGTTTCTTAGAATGAAAGGCAGATAAAATTATTGTCCTGAAATCATTACAAACTAAGAGATAGCTGGATAATGTATAGTTAGGTCATTTCTAATTGATAAGTCGTATACTCTTGTAACTTTTAGGTCTTGTTATCCTGACCTCACTATAAACTAATCTAATGGATACTTAGATAATAACTGTTCAGATTCAAAACATGTAACCTGTTGTATTTTAGAATTCATCTGTTTTTGTGATTAATTGCCTTTTTTTGACTATGAGGTAATTCTCTTTTCTCAGAAGTATAAGTACGGTGACCAACAATAAACAACGTTGAAATTGGGAAGCTTAACTTCATCCAGTTGAAGTTAAGATGCCTAACTTCATCCAACTTTTCTCTTGAGTGAATGTGTCGAAATTGGAAACATGACTTCAGTTGAAGTTGTAATGCATAATTTTATCCATCTTATCTGTTGAATGGATGTGTGACAGTAGTTTATTTTTTATCTCTCTCTTATTTCTTATTTTTCTGTAGATTTGCAAATAAGTTAGCAGACTCAGTGCCATTTTTTACCCGACCCTAAGTTCACATTAGCTTTACTGGAGACCTACACAAAAAGGCCTATCTACAGATCAAAGAGCCTCCTTTTATGACAATCCCACCACATGCAGTTTCTGGCTAAAGCCGCTTTTATAGCCTCAGTTATATGAAGTTGTGGTCACTTCAAATTATCCTCCTTGACCACAGTACAGTCAGTCCCTAGAGAAGAAACCCTGGACTCCCTTCCCTCCTTGTTCTTTTTATCCTGATCAGTTTCCTGAGCCATCAGCTGTGGTGACCCAGGAAATGAAGCAAACTGGAAGGGCATCTGTATCCAGCACCTGAGACCCTACTCTGGATGTCTTAGGGCAGCAGCCAGGCATTAACAACTGGCGCCTGGACAGGGACCTTGGATAGATAAGTAGATGTGGACAAGCTCATCCTGAGAGCCTAAAAAAGATAGATGAGAAAACAAAGAATCGTGAGTCTTGATATAGAGAAAGAAGTGTCAATGCCAGTCTTACTGGTCCCACAAAAGAAAGAGTCATCAGGCTTAGTCTTTCAGATATAGAGAAAAAAATGCCAGTCGCTAGTCTAACGGGCTCCAGAAATGAGAGAAAGAAACAGAGAAAGATTCGGCAGTCTTAATTCCTCAGATACAGATAAAGAAAACACCAGTCACCAGTCTAAGTAGCTCCAGAAATGAGAAAAAAGAAACAGAAGGAATCATCAGTCTTAGTCGTGCAGATACAGAGAACTAAGCGTCAGTTGCCAGTCTAACTGGACCCCGAACAACAGAGAAAGTAACAGAGAAACAAAAGCTAGTCTCAGTTGTCAGTCTTAGAGTTGAATTCACGTGCTGCCATCAGCACAGGTCGATAATGTACATGCCATCAGCACCCAGCTGCATTTGTGGTACCAGCAGTACCAGATTTGTGTCAGGTGCCATTAGCTCTCATTTTGTTGTGTATACCCCTTACATATCCCTCAAGATGGGATAAGGTAAATCCAGAGATAGATGGATTTTCACCCATATTATCAAAAGTACTCTTAAGAAAAAAGATAATATAGAAACAGACATTTCAATCCAATTCAAGGCGTCTGGAGGTAAAGGCCTGCCAATGACATTGTTTACTAGATGGAATGTGCTTCCACAGGCATTAGCAGATGAAGGAGAACCCCCACATAAATCAGAATCTCTAGCCTCTTTTCCTCATGAAGGAACTCCATTTATTGAAATCCCACACAAGATCTAGGAACACTGTTGATCATTTAGTAGAAGAGCCCCAGCAAAGCAGTTCAGAAAAAGATATTGATGAATCAGGATGGGAAAATTTGGCCTCAGAGGAAAAACTTGATTTAGAAAGGGGAAAAAAATATACCATGAACCAAAGTGGCCTTCTGTGCAGCACTTGGCCATAAGCCAAACCCCCAGCATCCCCTAAAAAATGTAAAAGGAAGACAAAATGTCCGGTGAGCTTTGCTGTTGCTGTTAAGCAGTCCCAACAACAGAGTGAACTTCTAAGATGCTTTCCTGTGGTTATGGGTGATGAAGAACAAAATGAGGAGCCTTCCTGGCATCCTCTGCCATTTAAACATCTTGAGGAGCTAAAACAGGCTACATCTGCCTATGGACCCACATCTCCATACACTCTCATTCATGTGGAAAGTTAGCCTCCCTGGATGACAACTTTTGATTGGTTCCAGGTGGCTAAAGCCTGCTTAGGAGGAGGCAGTATTTTACTTTGGAAAGTTGAATATGAGGACTCAGTTCATGACAAATTATCTAAGATGACTAAAATTGCCTACAGAAGCTTTACTGATAGTTATAGTGGCTGCTGTAGAAACATGTAAACACATATCTGTGGGAGATACAAATACCAGACATCTCTCTAGTATAACGCATAAGACAGAGGAACCTTTTGAGGAATTCATTGCTGGACTAAGAGAAACAGTGGAGAGAATGGTTCCTACCCCTGAGACAAAAATATCTTTTAAAACAATTGGTCTTTGGAAATGCTATGCCTCCATGTCAGTCATTGGGGAGGCCAATAAAAACTCTGAAATATTTCTGACTTTATTAAAGCCTGTGCCCAGATGTCCAGCAAGGGACTCCAGGAATTGAGGTGCTGGTGGTCCCTCTGGGCACCTGGCATTGGGGAATGATGTCCTGAGATGGTGGGTACAGGAGTTGGGTGGAGCTCACTGTTCCTGTGTTTGCACAGTGGCTTGATGCAACCAGAAGGCTGGTTCATAGAGATCTTGCCTGTCTTTGCCAGGTAGCCACCTAGGTCATTCAGTGCAGGGATGGATGTGTGCCTAAGGTCATTTTGTAGTTTAAATTCTGATTTTCTGTATAAATGTTCCCTCTGTTATGTCAATAAAGCAGAACAGGGGTGAGAATAGTGCTGGACTTCCTGCCAGCCAGGATAGGAAGATTAGAAAAGGAGCCACGGGGAGAGGGAAAAGGAAGATGAGGAAAGAGCTGGAGCCTAGAAAAGCTACAAGATTGCCAGTATCTCTGGGATGTTTGCTGGGAGTAAGACAAAATTGCTTACAGGGTTAAGTACAGACATAAACTGCTCAGATTGTGTTGTGAAGCCTTGTATTATATATATTAAAAAGGCATCTCCAGGAAGCCAGAGCAAGACACAGACTGAAAGGCTTCAAGCCTCTTACCTGGGAAAGTCTAGAAGAGCAGCTGGGTCTAAGAAAGTGAAGTCCTTAGGAAGGTAATATACTTTGTTGGTCCCTCCACATAGGAGAAGAACTGAAACTGCCTGAGATATGAAAATATCTCCAGCCAGGATATTAGTTATGCATGGCAATAAATCTTTGACTACTAATTCCACAGCACTTATTGTGCCAATCTGTTAAATGGCACAGATAAAATGTTATTTTACAGAGAATCATCTTTAACCAAACTGTGCTCAGTGCACATATGTATATGTATGTGTCTATGTACAACTATATATATATATATATATATATATATATATATATGTGTGTGTGTGTGTGTGTGTGTGTGTGTGTGTGTGTGTGTGTGTGTATATATATATGTATATGTATGTATACTACCATTGAAAGTTAATATATTTTGCACAGCAAGAGGACCAGACACCAAAAAAGACAAGATAAGTAGCCCAGGTGATTCTCCCTCTAGATGTCCTCAATGACAGTGTTTCCTTGAAAGTCTTCACCTGGGACAATTTCGAAATGGCTACCTAGATGACCCAGCATCACAGACTGTTCCAGTCATGAATTCAGTTGAGCTGGGAACTTTCTCAGCATTTAGAGACTGGATAGAATATTTTTCAACTAGTTTTTTTTGACTGGACAGTACCACACATTTCTTCCTCCCACGCAAAAGAAAACTATGTCCCATTCCTTTGTCAGTGTGGTGGTGGACTGTTTTTTGTCATACTATGGGTGACAGATTTTTGTGTTTGCTTAAAGGAGTTGGTTATAAGGATGATAAGTAAAAGGTTAGATTATTGAATCTGCTTATAAACCAAAGAATATTTTAAACCTAAAATCTTATATTTATTTAGATCTTTGTATTATAGTTTGCTACAACATGCTAAAGTATTGTACCTAAGTAATTATTAAAACTGCAATATTAAATTCTAGTCATTTTGAAAGCTGCTATTGTGAACTGTTTAAGACAAGTATGAAATCTATGTTAGTCTGAAAATCAAACTCATATTCATGTTAGATACTAATTTATTTAATTATTAAAAACATGTTTCCTAGATTGACTGATAAAATTAGCTAGAAACAAGCAATTCAGATAAAATAGATACATAGATGGTCTTCAAAAAACCTCAGAGATCTACAGAATAAGCAGTTTAAAGATGGTAGTAACTTAAGGCTTTTTTGACCTAAGACAAGACTACTTCTGGCAACATCCCATTCTACTTCAGGGAGCATGAAAGGCTTCTTCATATTTGGCAAAATAGCCACTGGGTTAGAAAAGGCAATTGTGTCAATTACATACAGAATACAGTCCAAACACGCGAAACTGGATGTAGGAGGGTTGACTGTCAAGATTTGCAGGACAAGGTAGGTAAGTCTTAATAATTCTTGCTTCACAGAAAAACTGTCAAGTATTATGGCTCAGAAGACTGAATATGAGGCTCTAACATTATAGAAAATTTTGAATGACTGTCCAGGCAGCTAAATATCTCTATCAACACTACGCTTTTGGAAGCTGCTTACTTTCACCTCCTACATAATTAGATAATATATATTCCTTGGTGAATCTCACTAGATAGTTACAGTCTCATACTTAAACTTAACTTATTTAGATGATAAAAAATTGATGGATAATAAAATATGTTTGTTTATACAAATTTAAGTCTTACTTAATAATTTTTATGATTGTATATAGTTTGTTAATGTAATAAAAATAGCCTTTTATTATATTAAAATGGAGAAATGTAGGCATAAAGTTTTGTATAGTTTAAATTCTGATTTTTCGGTATAAATGTGTAAACTCTGCTTCGCAATTGTCCCCTGATATGTCAATATAGCATCTTCAAGCCAATCAGCGAACAGGCCAGAGAATAGGGCTGAACTTCTTGCTAGACAGGAAGAGGGATTAGGGAAGGAGTGAAAGGAGAGGGCAAAGGAAGTTGAGGAGGAAGAAATTGGAGCCAAGGAAAGCTACAAAATTGCAATTATCTCTGGGATGTTGGCTGGGAATAAGACAAAATAACTTAGAGGGTTAACTACAGACTTAAACTGCTCAGATTGTGCTATGAAGCTTTGTATTATAAAAGAGAGTTAATTATTTGGGTGATAGCTTGGTTAAGAAATAAGCTAAGAAAAACAAACACAGTTGCATAAAATAAATTCAACAGATGAGACCCTGGACCTAGAATTTATTCCCATTGATATTTAACCACAGGATGTTTTAACACCAAGAGATGCTCTAAACAATCACTTGAAATCTAGAAATAAGCTTTGTTACCTCCATTGAAGAGATGCAATTCAGTTTCCCCTTGGTAAGATTGGTCAATAACTCTCCTGAAACTTGTAGTTTTTTCTTACTGTATCAGCTTAACACCATCAGAAACCGACTGTTGCCTTTGAGGAAGTGTGAACTTCAAATTTATTAGAATATTTGTTGTGTCTCCTAGCAGGAACAATTCTTGCTCTTGAAAAAATATTTCTAGGCCATAGGATCTCAAGATTTTCCGGAACAGGAAGCATAATTTTCCTAAGGGTCACTAGAGATGATATTGGAACTATTCCCCATTTCTAATCCCTTATTCCTGCACTAGTAGATCCTAGCTCTGGAATAAATGGAATATATTGCACACTTATTCAGAGCATATACCACCCTTCTGGAGAACCCATCTCTAACCTTCAGGTTATTGCTATCAATGGATACTGTAACCGTGTTTCCAAAAGGCCATTTCAATTCCAACAAGGCAGGTGCATCAGAACAGGAGATAATTGGGCAGGACCAGTGAATTCCATGATTGTGGTCCTGTTGTCTTACTTCTCTGGCTGTGAAATGTGTATCTTGGTCCCCTACAATATTCTGTGGGATACCACAATAGTGAATAAAGCATTCTGTACATCCATGGATGGTAGTTTGGGCACAAGCATTATGTGCTAAATTGCAAATCCATAATCATAATAAGTATCTATGCTGTTAAGGACAAAACATTTCCCTATGGAGTAAGCAGCCCAGAGTAGTCATCTAGGCACCTGATCATCAGCTAGTCACCTCAGGAAATAGTTCCATGTCTGTTGCTCAATGTGGGTCTCTGCTGTTAGCATATCTGGCACTCTGCAGCACCTTTAGCCAGGTAAGCACTGGTGATTAGATGTTCATGTTGTTAAGGTCATGCATAGCCCCTGCCTCGGCCACCATGACTATTTTGTTTATGACTCCATTGGGTAATGACAGGATAGGCTGGAGAAAGAGGTTACCTGTCCACAGATTGTGTCATCTTATTGACTTGACAACTGAACTCCTCCTCCTCAGATGAAATCACCTTTTGATGTGCATTTTCACTGAAAACAAGGAACGTCAAACTCTTGGCCCATTTCGAGAGATCTATGCACATACAACTTTTCCAGATATATTTCTCACAAATTTACCAATCATTCCCTTTTAAAGTACCTGCTAGTTGAGTTAGGGAACCACTATTGTGAGTTGAATTTTGGCCCAAACTCTATTAACCACCTGACCTTTAAAAGGCTTTACTTTATCTGAAGTGTAACAACATTTCTTGCGATCTCCTGGAATCCATATTTATTCAGAACTGGTGTCCAATGAACACAGAAATCTCAGGTTGGTTTCTATTCCCCTTATATAATTACTCTTCTATTATGCAGCAGGTCTATCTCGATTATGTTCCTAGAAGTTAAAAAGTAAAACTTTTTTAGAAGTTTTATCAAGATCTGTCCTCAAGGAAATCTGGCAGTCTTTTCTTAAGAGGTCCTGGATGTGAAATCACCTCAGGTCAGGATGTTGACTCAGTTGCTTAGATTCCTTTTTATCACTATTTAATACAGCATTTTTTTTCATTTGTTTGAGATGTTTTCCACTTATACAGACCCAACAATGACTCAGTAGGCTCCTTATCTATTATGCTGGAGTAGACAGCATCCATGGTCTCAACAATCATAAAATTCACTTGGAATGTGCTGATTGTGATGGATTAGACCATTATAGACATTCTCTGTCTCTGTTTCCCATTAGGATAACTATGTTCACCTTGCCTTTGCTGACTGCGTCCTGTTACCTGTCCTGCACCACCTCAGGGCCCAATTAAACCCACTATATTTAATTCATTCTATTGAGCAGCAGCATCTCCAACACCAAGATGTGGCACACACACACAAAACATTAATAAAAAACCTCTTCAATTATGCTGGTGCCCTCTTTCAATTTTCTGTCTTTCCTACTACACCTGCTCTGAAAACCACAGATCTTGTAAGGAGTATAACATAATCCTCAAGGAAAATTACAAGGCCAAACTTTTCCTGATATGGAACTTGCCCAATAAGCACAGTGAATTTCTGGAAATACCCAACTCTATGCTGAGGAGATCAAAGCCTTCAGAAAATGACTTCTAATATTACCTAGAAGATATTCCCTTCACCCGTAGGATAATTGAGGACTGTTTTCTCCTTCTTATTATAGGACCGCATGTTACTACATGTAAATGATATACTGTACCGTTCTATGTAGATTAAGTATCCTGGTACCCTTAGCCATAACAAATCAGACACATTGACCAACAGAATCCCTCCATTTTGTGCAAGGCTTATAATTAAAAGCTGGCTGGCATGCTCCAGATGCTCACTCTCTTGCTCACCATTCCTCTACGATGAATGTCTGAGACTCCATTTATTACAGCAGCATCAGTGACAGGGTGGACCATCAATGGTGAAAGTGCCTTTGTATCCACTGGGCCTTGCTACCACTGCTGCTAGCTCAGTACTGACACCCAGTGTGAACAAGAATCTGGCCTAGCACCTAGGCAGGCCTCACCCTGAAGTGCGCTATCTCCCTCTAATCACAAACAGGACCATTGGACCCTTGATCCCAAAGTCTGTTTTTGTCATGAAGTAACCAGTGCCTGGACCAGCCTGCAGGATGTGGGATCCATGTTGCTCCCCAGGACATCTCTAGGAACAGTAAACAGGAGAGAAGACAGATCGATCCACAATAGAGAGAACTGAGAAGACAGTGGACAACTGGTTAAGGAAAATCAGCTGTTAGTTGACAACTAGCTAGAGGAACTAGTTGTTGAAGAGAGGTTGAGGAACAGAGGAAAAAGAAAGGAGGTCTCTGGAATTTGTCAAGCAAAGCCTCTATGACTTATCATGTCTGTGACAGATCCTGACCACCCACTAGCCAGATGCTAAATGACAGCTGATGCCACCAATGTGGGGTCACCAGAACCTCATGTTAGGGTGAAAAGAGGTGAGTGTCTCCCAGCCTAGAAAAGTCTCCAGACTCCGAGGGAGGTGGTTCTATCTATTTTCCTACTTTGTTTTTAGTCAACACCTTTGTGAGGCATTCGGTAGGTTTGTGGAGCATCTGAAGTCTCTTGGTAAGGGTACTCCTCAATTTTGCTCAAAGATTCCCTTACTCTCTTTATGGACCCTGACAGACAACCTGGGTGTAAGCAATGATTTTTTAACATCTCAGAAAAAAAAAACAGAAACAACTGGTAATGTAAAGGCCTCTTAAAAGTCCTTAGGACAGCTGCCAGATTCTTAAATCTGTGGGCAGGCTAGCATTGGTGGGGTATTCTAACCACTCCTGGCAAATTTGTCTCAAAAATATTGACTGTTACCACAATATTACCTATCTTTATCTATCATCATGAGGAACAATTCATCATATAGGAAAGGCCCTCATGTTAAGTGGATATGTAACTGCTTAAAAGTACATAGCATAAACAGACAAAAACCAAATCTTCTCATTTTGGGAGGAGGTACTTCAGGCAGCACCTCACAAGGCCATGGTTATGTTTATGACTCTGACTTGTTGACCCAGTCTTATCTCTTACCCAAAATTAAAACAATCAGGGATGAAAAACCTCCCCCAAATTTCAGCTCATCTTTACCCTAATCTGTCACCACCTAGAACCAACTGCATGTCCTGCCAAAAATGCTGCTTCTTCCCAACCAGTGGAGTCTGAGAATCAGGGCTTTAAACCTTTTCCTGACTGAGATCTTGCAGCCCTAGCTGAATCCTTATGTGAATTTAAAACCAAATATCTCTGAGTTTTCAAAATTATATACCCACCCATAACAGCCTGTAAGTTCTGGGGTGTATCTGCAAACCGTTGGCCCTACCCTCCCTAGTTCCTTAATTCAACAGCCCAGATACCTGCAGGACTCCATAATAAAAGTGGGCAACTTTTCCCCTCCCAGTCCTCTACCTCCTGCCAAAGCAGAGGAAACAGTCCCTGCTTCTGCTTCTCATAGGCAACAAAACCACACTCTTAAAAATCCCACTAAAAAGTACAAAAAGAGAAGCTAAATAACTCCACAGTTTTCACCTACAACCCATCCTCTACTATGCATCATCTTTGCAATCTCTGTGAGTCTGTTGTAAAAACAAAACAAACAAACTAAAAAACAAACTCAAATCAAAACCCTGGGGAGCTCGTGACTCCAATTTGTAGCCAGAAATTGAGGAATCCCAAGGATTCCCAGGTAATATCATCCCTATGAGAAATCAGGACCCAGATGACATCCCATGGGGACTTGATAAACTTTTAACCAGGAACCCTTTTCTACAGAACAGCACAGGACATGACCAACATGTTTTTGTGAACAGAGGTCTCTGTGCAATTCAGGCAGAGAATAGAGCAATTCCCTTCTTCTGGCTCACAGACACCACATGACCAGTGGTTGTGAGTTCCTTATAACACCACTGTGTGTGCAAGATCACAGCAGCCATCTTTTTATGCCTCTTGGCACACCTCAGTGCATATCTGCAGTAGCACAGCTCAATCTACCACAGTGCCAGTCTGAAGGATCAGGCATTCAGCTCTTCCTGAAGCAGACATTTTTGTCCACCTGAACAAAACCAGGCTCCTTCCTCTGTTTCTATCTGTTTCAGGGCTCCCTGCCAGTAACCTCCCCCATTACCAGATGCTCACAAAACAGCCACTGATCTGCCCAAGTTACAGCAGGCCATTCTTTCTATCTTCCTTGGGCTCCACTCAGGCCTTAACACTTTTCTGCCATTTCCCACCACGCAGCTAAGACAGGGACAAGGAACAAAGGCCCAGCCCTGCTTGCACCATCCTCAGCCTCACTCACAGTCCTTTATGCTGTGTACATGAGTATCAAGCCTGTTATGTGACATGGGCAAGAAGGCACCATGGCACATTGTCAGCTCTTTCCCAGGTTACAGCATTGATGTCAGTGGCAACAGCAACGGACTCAAACCAGGCCCTTTTCATAGATTGTACTGGAGGAAGGAGGATGTTAGAATCTCCTGGGAATCCTGACTACTTCTCCATTTCCAAGTTTGAATTGGGGTGAAGACACCAGGCTGCAGGTTTCCCAAAAGTTTGTTAAAATACTTATTTTCCCTCACAATTCATCCCTTTGATCTCAAATTGCTTACAAGGCTTGAGAGGCCCAATTGAATACATTGAGCATGGGTTCTCCACACGAACAGCTACTCTGTGCCTCAACCATCTGTATCAGTGTTGCTTAGTTAGCAATAGAACAGACATCCCACCCAATGTCCTTTCTTATGTAACAGATATCAAAGATTGTTTTTTCTATCCCTTTCCACCATCAAGACTGTGAATACTTTGCACTTTCATTACCCCCACCCTCATTAACAGGGACAGAGGAGACTCAAGCTAACAGCCCAATCCTTTTCCAGGAAGCTGTGGTCAATGCATTAAAACCTCACTTAGAGAAAGGACTCGATATACATCTTGGTATGGGGAGGTCCTTCCATCTCCCTACTCACAAGTTACCAACCAACTATTACCTTCCCTGTCTACCCTAGGATATAAAATACCATACCTCACAAAATACCACTTATTTCACCCATCACATTTTACAAAACAGATATTATCCTCACCTCAGGAATCCACCTTAAACCCACTCTTCTCTCAGAGGGACTGGATAACTCAATTGAAGGCCAAGGGATCAATTTCTGCTACATCATTATTCAGGTAAAGGGATATAAGGCATTTACCTGCACATTATATAGCCTGTACATAAAAACTGGATAGCCAACATCAAATTAAATGGAGATAAACTCAAAACAAGTACATTAAAATCAGAGACAAGGCAAGGCTGCCCACTCTGGACATATCTCTTCAATATAGTACTTGAAGTTCTAGCTAGAGCAGTAAGACAACTAAAGGAGAACAAGGGGATACAAATCAGAAAGGAAGACATCAAAGTGTTACTAATGGCAAATGATATGATAGCACACATAAGTGGCCCGAAAAATTCTACCAAAGAATTCCCTCAGCTGATAAATATTTTTAGCAAAGTGGATGGATACAAGATTAATTTTAGAAAATCAGTAGCCTCCCTGTACACAAATGACAAACAGACTGAGAAAGAAATTAGGAAACTATACCCTTCACAGAAGCCACATGGAATATAAAATATCTTGGTATAACGATAATCAAGCAAGTCAAAGACATATATGACAAGATCATCAAGTTTCTGAAAAAAGATATTGAAGATGAGATCAGAAGATGGAAAGATGAAGGACAGTAAAACAGCATACTATTTTTTTCTTATTAAACAAAATCTCTTTTTTATTTACTTTTTCTTCTTTTTTATTTTTTTACTTTTACATATACATTTATAATATTAAACATATGTACAATAAAATACAAATAGCAAGAAGGAAAAAGAAACAATTGGGAATTATATAAATGTTACATTCACAGTGTTTTGGCTATTTGTATCTGGCAACCTTGGAAAAAACATCTTTCCTGTCTTGGTGAGTCTACAACTCTGAATCTAAATCAATATCCATCATAGCTCATCTGTATCCACCTAAATACTGCTTTCTAGACCTAAAGATATCTTAACCCCTAAACAACTAAGCTTAACTGTAAAGCTAAGCTGATTGTTTTTCAACCCCATCAGAGACTTGAGAAGGATAAAATTATTACCTAGTAAACAGGAAGTGCAAGTTAGTAGCTTTTAAAAATGAGAAAATGACAGAGACAGTTCTCTGCCTAGACAGTCATCCCAAAATCTATAGAACATTGGAGCATCATCTTCAGCCTTTTGGCCCATTATATCTAGCAGTCATGTTTGTGAAGCAGGAACTATTGAGGACTTGTTTAGCCTGTCTTGGTAGAGTTTGTCCATCAACTCTGCCTGCATCCAATCTTTCCCAGTTTTAGGAAAATGCTGTCTATAGCAGAAACCAGGACATTGTCCTCAGTGGCCTTTTTTGCCACTTTTGAAGCCCTCTCCATAAGGAGGTTTTCTGATGCTCATTATCTTCTCTGTGGTAAGCTTGGTGTTGCCAGATGTTAACCTCTCTGACTATCAAAGGACCCTTAAATCATAAAAAAAAAATCTTTAAATGCCATAGTCTGTAAGTCTCTGAGGTTCCTGAAGACCTTATCTAACATTTTAACTTACCTATCTATCGAATCCTATCTATCTGTTAAACTTTTCATGAAAATAGATTAATAATTGACATGACCATGAGTTGAGCAACTAACAATTAACTTGTCTTACTAAATTATGCTAAACAGCCTACAATAACACCTTCAAAGTATTGAAAGTAAATTTTGGTAATATACTTGAGTTGCATGGGTACATGATCTCCTATTAATGGCTCAATATATTTAATGTGTGTGAAGAATAATCTTGCATTTGAATTCTATAACAAGGTTTCAAAATTGAACTTATTTTACATCAATATACAAAAGTCTATACCAAAGAATTAAAAATAACCTTGTTTGTGAGTACCTGTTAAGGCCTTAAGTTGAGGAGTAGGTACACAAATCTACTTTTTGACCTCACATCCCTATATATTTCTATATTCCCCCTTCTTTTCTTCTTTTTTTCCACCATTAGCTCTATTTCTAAAAACTGAGAAAAATAGATAGAACTGAGAAAAATTTCTCTCACACACTAGTTTTTTCAGAGCATGGTAAAAAGTGGATGAACACACTGCTCTATATGAAGGGGTGGGTCTTAAGGACACCTGTACTCATAGATTGATACAGGATGAGTTAAGTACACAATTTGGAAGTAATCAATGTGCAGGACTATTGGCCTTTTCCAAAGTGAGTAATAAAAAATTGTAATAGCTTCAGACATGTTAGTGATCCTCTGACACAACTACATCATAGAATAAAATTCTGAGGCACTTATACTCAGGAAAAAGAGGGGACTTCACTGGTTGTCTTTGGTTTGGAAAAGCATGGCCCACTGATTTTGTCTGTGTGTGTCTGCCATGGGCATTTCAGACATTCTCACAATTCACCTACCATGGCAACCTCTGATGCTGTTTTCATCAGCCAAAGTTGTTGTCACATGAAAAGTTTCCTGCTTCAATTTGGCCAAAACAGCCCAATAATTAAATTGATGCCTGAGCTCTGATGTTTGTCTTCTTGGCTGAAGTCATGATGCCTGTGGCTAGAGAAGAAAATACAAAATAGAGCTTCCAACTTATTGTTAAGCAGAAAACAAGGACTCAGATGTAGAGAGAGCCTAAGGGAAAAAGTGTTTCCAAACTCTCAATGGCAGTGGAAGAAGTATCACGAAAAACCGTGTGCTGATTAATGTGACAGCTGCACCCATCAACAAAGTGAGAAGCACACAGGTTCACAAACACTTGAGATCAATATATACCTGATGGACATCATTAGGTATGTATCTATCAGTCTTGTGCCTGGGCAGACAACATGTTAATAGGATGTTCTGGATTTTCATCTTTGGGCTTCTGTATATTCCCAATTTTGTGTGTGATTCAACTGACAGTCTCTGCTATGCAACAACTAAAGATTATCTTTCCCGTGAAGGAGATATGATGATTGGTGCATTTATTCCTCTTGTTGATTTCCATGTAGAAAAGTATATTAGAAATGAATATGTGCCACACCGCTTCCAGAACCTTAATGTATGGTAAGTACAATTATATATTCTCAGAGTTGGGGATTCCTAAAACTTAAACAATGTATGGATTAAGACTTTCTTGGGTTTTTCACAATTACTCTCTCTGAGTCTCAGATCGCTTCAAGCATATTTTCATATGTGCTTTTTTTCCTCTTTCAAGGAAACGTGACAACTTTGATGCTACTCATTGTGCTTTCCACATATGAATTGAAAACTTGTGATCTTCTGTTGTCATGCTTGAGAATGTTAAATGATGTGAATGTTATCAGTGTTAAGGTTTCAAAGTGTGGATAATTTAATCTAGTATAACCTAATACTTCTAGGCTTTTATTACATCCAGATGTGCTCTTGCGAGAAGAGATGATGTCATTGAATGCAGAGACTCCTGAGTGCCTGGAATGTTGCTAGAGTGACTATGTTACATGCAGCTGATCTCAGAACAGGATTGTTATCATTTCATTTGGGATCACTTTGTTTCTCTACACATATCTTTGCCTATATCATTTTCTATTTTTTTAAAGATTTATTCACTACATATACAGTGTTCTGCTTGCATGTACTCCTGCACACCAAAAGAGGGCATCCGATCTGATTATAGATGCTTGTGAGCCACTATGTTGTTGCTGGGAATTGAACTCAGGACCTCTGGAAGAGCAGCCAGTGCTCTTAACTGCTGAGCCATCTCTCCAGTCTCCCATTTTATAAAATTTCAATATTGCTTTGTTAAATGTGTTATTCTCAAACAGATTTTAAATATTTTTATTATTTTTTATTTTTTACATATATATTTATATTATTACATATATATACAATAAACTACCTATAGCAAGAAGAGCCATGACAAAATCAGGAATTATATAAATGTTACATTCTTAGTGTTTTCGTTATTTGTATTTGGCATCCTTGAAGAAAACATCTTTCCTATCTTGGTGAGTCTACAACTCTGAATGTAAACCAATATCTATCATATCTCATCATTATCAAATTAAAACATCTATCTAGACATAAAAACATCTTAATCACTAAACAACTAAGGATAATTGTAAAACTAAACTGTCTGGTCTTCAACCCCAACAGAGGCTTCAGAAGGAATAAAACTGATTATCTGAATATGCCAGGAGTGCAATTTAGTAGCTTTCCAAATGAGAACATGACAGATACAGTTTGTAAGATTATTCTTTACATAATATATATATATATATATATATATGTGTGTGTGTGTGTGTGTGTGTGTGTGTGTGTGTGTGTGTGTGTGTGTGTATGAACAAATTTTAATGTATACCGGTTTGTCATATATCTTTCCAGTGCCTTCCTTCATTTATATGGATGTGATCACAAAGATACTCTTGATGGGAGGGTGGCCACTTAAGGCTTTTTTTTTAGCTTTTCTGAAATATGCACATAAAGGAATAGTGTCAAGAGAATGCTGATTCGTATAATAAATAATGACAAATATTCAAGTGTGTCTCCTTATAGAGAAAATATAGTGTGGCTATCTTTAATACCCAACATCCCAAATCTCTAGGGATAAATGTAAAAAATTGAAATAGAGCAATACAGCTTGAATATGTCTTTAAACACATAAGAAAATTGGTAGGAAGACAATAAGTAAAAATTTATGAGAAAAATATCCTCTTTAAGGTAAATTGTGCTCTGTGTGACAGTAATGTTTAATTCTTACCACCATGGTGATGTGTTAAGTAAAACTACAAGATGGTGGAGGAAGAAATGTGTTCATACATAAAATTCATGGGATGTTTGGTGGTCTTGACACACTACATTGGAAACTAACATAGCAAAGATGGTCACGGTACCAAAATTTTACATCTGGATAAATAATTTGTATCTCAACGCAATAATTAAAATTAGATCCAAATTCTTAAGGATCATATCTCAAATAAGATCACAAATTTGTCTGATTAACCTAGCAGGCTGAGGACTTTGGATGCTGGTTGGAGCCCCTTCTATACATTATAATTAATGCCTCTTGTTACTCTCTTTTTTCATCTGCCCTCTGTGTTTTCAGTAGCTCAGTCACAAATGTACATCTGTATGATTTTTTCTTTAGGTTATGCTGCAACAAGCCTATATATGAAAATAATATACTTTCAGTTATGTGATCCATGAGTGTCTGGCTTGTCCATGATCAGTATAGAATTGTATCAAAAAATTCACCTTTGTATTTTAAAGTATTTGTTTTATTTATTAAGTCTTCAAATATTCCATACATTATGCTTTGATCATATTCATGCCCCTCTCCCATCTCCTCCCAGATTCACCCCCATTCCTTGCCCACCCAACTGTGTATCACTATTTTCTGTTCTGTTTTGCTTTAAATGCATCCATTGAGCCCAGGTAGCACTACCAGAAAACACTGTTGATGTGTGATCATCCACTGAAGTGTGCTAGAACTGTCAAGGATCACACCCTTAAAGGAAAATGATTCTGTTCTTCTCATCAGCAATGGGTGGCCAAAAGCTCCCCAGTTGTGGGTGGAACTTCATTCCAGACCACCTGCCAACTTTCCCTCTTCTTCATGGGATTCTGTCAGGTTTCATGTTTTTCAGGTCACAACAGAGTTCATATGAGCAACTGTTTTGTTGTTTCTGGAAAACACTCTCTCCCTTTAGTCATTCTGTCTTCTTCTTACAGCCTTTCTGACCCATCTTTTGCAATCATTCTAAGCATTGGGATTGGGTGATGTGATATGACAGCCCCATTTAGGGCTGAACATTCTGTAGCCATTTATTGCCAATACCTTGACCAGACCCAGAGAGTCAGGAGGCTGAGACAGGAAGACTACTTGAATCCAGGAGTCCTTGGCTGTAGTTCACCATTCAGATCAGGGGTCCAAACTAAGTTTGGAATGAATATGGTGACCTCTCATGGATGAGGGACTACCAGGTGTCCTAAGAGAGGTGAACTAGCCCAGGTCATAAACATTCAACTTTTTATATCTTTCAAAATATAATCAAAATAGATCATGAAAGGAAAATGGTATTTTTGTCATAAAAGATTTAAAATCTTTTCTTATAGAATGCAATTCCCAAACATATTTTCTACATACTCTTAAACAAATTTTTATTACATTTTCACCCAGAATTAAAAAAAAAAAAAAGATTGAACGAAGCAACTACAAGTGTTCTGGAACATTTGCTCCAGTGTCTAAAAATCATACTGGATTGATTTCTCCATTTTTAATCCTTCTGTGTACCAGCAGTGAAAATGGTTCCACCCCCAACTCTATCTCAATCCTGAGCACATTTCTCCACTCTTGCCTGTGGCCTTATAATTTAAGTCTCTATTTCTATGAATTGCAGCCCCGTGGTCATTTCTTGGTGTACAGTCAGAATAGCTATTGAGTGTCCTCTAAATATTTAATGGAGGGCTACCATGTATCTGGCCTGTAATCATTCACTTCAGTAGTATGACTTTGGTGTCTGTTTCGTTGTTGTTACTGCTGCTGTTCTTTGTTTTGTTTTGTTTTTGTTTTTGTATCAACTGATCTTCCTTCATCTCCAGGTTGTTCTTTAATTGGAATTCTGGTTGTAGTTTTTAGCTCCCCTTTTCTCAGGTCAATTAACAAAGAGGCAGTAATGTGTAGAAGAGTTTTTTCAGCATAGCCGGAAACACAAACACAAGCATCCCATCACCTGTACACCAACCTCTCTGATGTAAGGGATTTTTGTCAGAATCTGGCTGAGGACAGACCAAAGGCAGTCATTCTCAATACTGTGTGATTTGTTCTACCATTTATCTAAACACATATAAAGAAATAGTCATGAACTCAAGCCTTTATATATTAATTTTCTGTTAAACTAATTAAATGAAAAGTATTTATTTTATGGTGTTCCAACTTTATCTCCTCTAATTGAAGAAGTACATAAGTCATGATATATTTTCTGGTTTTCAATGTAAGTTATCTGATGCAGTTACATTTACAAATAATACAAAAATTTTCTCAGATTTATGCCCTTTCCTACTAATTTCTCTGCATGTTGTTACTACCATTATCCTAACAAGAATGTTGTATATGACCACATAAGATTAATTTTTAGGAAATCATTATTTTTACTTTAAAGTAGTATTATCAATTTCTTAACATTTGATTTTTCGTCTAATATTTCTTTCTGTGCTGGCTAGTTTTATCTCAACTTGAAACAAACTAGAGTCAGTAGAGAGAAGGAAGACTCAATTGAATAAATGCCTCAAAAAGATCAGGCTCATAATATATGAAGGTACCATGTAAGCTGCAGGGGCATAAAAGTCCCACCTATTGTAATTCCTATGAACCGCAATAATGACCAAAGTGGCCAGATATCATTAAAGGTCAATAGTGGCACTTCTGTCCTAGGAGTAACCGATAATCAACATCCACCAAATTCAGTGGTTCCCAACCTTCCTAATGCTGCAACTCCTTAATACAATTCCTCATGTTGTGGTGACCTCCCCTACCATAAAATTATTTTTGTTGCTTCTCCATAACTGTAATTTTCCTACTGTTGTGAATTATAATGTAAATATATGATATGAAGCAAAAAAAAGTTCAGGCTATAGGCAGTCCTGTGGTATTTCTTTAATCATTGATTTAGTGGAGGGACCCAGCCCATTGTGGGTGGTGCCACCTCTGAGCAGGTAGTCCTGGGTTCCATTAAAAAAAAATCAGACTGAGAAGGCCACAGTGAGCTAGCCAATAAATGGTTTCTGGGTCACAGCTCTTGCCTACAGGTCCTGCCCAGCATGAGTTCCTATTCTAACTTTCTCAAACAAAGGACAGGGCTGAAGTATATGCCAAATGCACTGCATAGATGCATATCAACTTGAGACTTGCTAAAGCTATCTGAGAGAAAGGAATATCACTTAAGAAAGTTCTTCCATAAAATTGGGTTATAGCCAAGCCTATGGGGCATTTTGTCAATTAGTGATTGATGGGGGGTGGCCCAGAACATTGTGGGTGGGGCCACTCCTTTGCTAGTAGTCTTCAGTTCTATAAGGAAGAGGGCTAAGAATTCCATTATGAACAAACCAGTAACTATAAACATTCCATGGCCTCTGTATCACCACCTCCTACTTCTACATTTTGACTTTGTTTGAGTTTCTGCCCTGATGTCTTTCAGTGATGGAGTAAAATGTGGAATAAAAGCTTGTCTCCCTATCTTACATTTGGATGTGGTTATTTCATCACAGCAATAGTTAATATGATGAAAAAAATGCCAAATAAATCTTTTCCTCTGCAATTTGCTTTGGGTATGGTGTTTCATTTAAGTAAACTAATTAAAATACTTTTTAAAAGTAAGTGTGTGTGTGTGTGTGTGTGTGTGTGTGTGTGTGTGTGTTATGTGCTCCTTCACTCCTTTTATTTTTATTTTTCTGAAACAGGGCCTCTCTAAGTCACATAGCTTGCGGTCCTGGAATTCACTCTGTAGATTAGGCTAGCCTAGAACACACAGAAAGACCTGCCTTCTGAGTTCTGGGACTAAAGGCATTTGTTACCATACCCAGATAAACATTTATATCCCTTTCTCTTCTCTCTCTCTCTCTCTCTCTCTCTCTCTCTCTCTCCTCTCTCTCTCTCTCTCTCTCTCTCTCTCTCTCTCTCTCTCTCTCTCTCTCTCTCTCTCTCTCTCTCCTCTCCTCTCCTCTCCTCTCCCTCTCCATTTCCCTTTCTTCTTCCTTTCTCTCTTCCTTCCTTTCTTTTCTTTTTCTTTTTTTGGTTTTGTGAGATAAGGTTTCTCTGTGTAGCCTTGGCTGTCCTAGACTTGCTTTGTAGACCAGGCTGGCCTCAAACTCACAGTGATCCACCTGCCTCTGCCTCCCGAGTGCTGGGATTAAAGGCATGTGCCACCATGCCCGGCTTTCCTTTTTCTTTTCATGAGACAGGGTTTCCCCATGTAGCCTTGACTGTCTTAACACTGTATGTACAACAAGCTGTGCTGGAGTTTTAGAATTTGCCTGAGAGAGGAGAGAGAGAGAGAGAGAGAGAGAGAGAGAGAGAGAGAGAGAGAGAGAAGAGACATGAATCTGGATAGATGAAAAGATGGATACAAAACAGAAATGAGGAGAAAAAAATTCTGTCTTAAAAGAAAAATTATATTACATGTGTTCACAAATATGTAGATGCTTCAAATTTATTAATCAAGACAAAGATTTAACCAAAGTATAGCATGCATATTTCAAACTCACTGTAAGAAAAGAATGAGAAAGTATCAAATAAAATTCTGTTTAATTTTAAACAAAGTTTTAATTATCATATATGAATCATATAACTTTTTTACAAACAATGTGTAGTCAAATATGATTCTAAAAACAGGAATGAAGTCTTGGTTATAAAGATTTCATTTTCTCATTGTTTCTTTGTGTTTGGATACTTGTAGCCTCTCTTCTGCTTTATCATGAAATATGTAGCAGAGATTGCACTCTGTACTGTGGTTTTAAGCCTTTGCTTACATGCATTAAATTGTCAAAACAATACATATTATTACTATTTTATTAATATATTAATTTATTCATAATACATATAAATGGTTATCACATCCCTTGTATCCTCCCATTCCTCCCTCCCTACCACTTTCTTCCTACTCCCCTCCCCTATGACTGACTGAGGGCGACCTCCTCCCCCTGTATATGCTCAATATTATTAATACTTTATATATGTATACATTTTAAAATATACCATCCAGAAGCAAAATATACTTATTTCTGTTGTTTCTCACTATTCTGACAAATGTCCCTCCACTAGACATAATTGTATTTTATTTTGGCCTATAAAAGTATTTATTAATTCTTAATAATTTCACACAAACATTTTGAACATATTCACCTGTACCATCACACCTTCCATATTCACTGTCTCTAACTTTAGCCTCTACCCAAGTAAGTGTTTCTTTTTTTCAAGTCAAGTACATTTTGTTTTCTAAAAGTACTATTGTAGTTGGAGTCTTCCCTTATGTGGGTTGATCTCCTAGAAGTGACAACAGTGAAGAACCTGACCATCTCTCCCCCAGTAACTATGGAATCTCAATAGCATCTCTGCTAGGGGTTAGATTTCATGTCCATCTCCTTCTCCATGCTGGCATTTTGTCATGTTTAAGCATACATCATCTTGTACATACTTTCATAATCATTCTAAGTTAAAGGTGCAAGTACATGGACAGAAAATTTTCCTTCCTTGAGATTATCCCCCAAGCCTCTGTCCCTGACAATCTTCCCACTTCTCTTTAACCATGATCCATCAGCCTTTGGTAGCATGCATAGAACCTTCCAGCCAGGAAAGATAAAGCATCCAGGTGAGTGGCAGTTTTATTTCATCATGATACTTAATTCAAATACCTAGTATTCTCTACAGCATCCATTCTGGTACCTTCCTAATATTCGAATTTCTTTTCTATGTTTTATTTTATTTTATTTTTAATTTGTTCACTTTACAGCTCATTTGTAGCCCACTCCTTCATCGACTCCCAGTTCCACACTCTCTACCTCATGCCCTTCCCCCTCTCCCTCTCCAAGTATTCAGAAAGGGGAAGCCCCTCCCCCCACCCATCCTATGACCTCACCCTCTCAAGTCTCTTCTGGACTGCTTGTATCAACTTCTTCAGTATCTGGCATGGCTGCCTGCCAGGGGAAGGTGTTCAATGAGTGGTCATGAGAGTCCATGTCAGAAGTTACCCCTACTCCCCATAATATGGGAACCACAAGGCAACTCTGCTACCTTTGAACTACATCTGAGCAGAGCTCCTGGTCATTCATGGTCCTTGCTTGGTGCATCACTCTCTGCAGCAGCCCCCACCACTGGTCCAGATTTGTTGGCTTCTTTGGACTCTTTGTGGAGCTCCTGTCTACTCCAAGTTCTTCTATCTCCCAAATTGTCCATAAGACCCACTGCTTTCAACTCCAAAGTATGGCTGTGCATCTCAGCATCTTCTTTAATACCTTGCTTGTTGGAGTACTTCAAAGGACCTCTGTGGTAGGCTCCTGTCCTGCTCTGTCTCTTCAACTGCTTGTAGTGTCTAGCCTCTGTGCCCTTCTGAATGAGAATTAAGTGTTCTCCCTAGGGTTCTTCTTGTTATTTAGATTCTTTTGGTCTGTGTATTGTAGGGTAGTTATCCTGTATTATGTCACTAACATCTTATTACAAGTGGGTATATACCATTTGTGTTTCGGGGCCTGGGTTACCTCACTCAGGATGATCATTTCTACTTCCATCCATTTCCTGCAAATTTCAAGATTTCCTTGTTTTTAGTAGCTGAACAGTATTCCATTGTGTAAATGTGCCACAGTTTCTTTATCTATTTTTCAGTTGAGGGGCATCCAGCTTGTATCCAAGTCTGGCTGTTACTAATAAAACTGCTAAGAATAGTTGAGCAAATGTCCTTATTGTATGGTGGAACACCTTTCAGGTAAAAGCCCGGGTGAGGTATGGCTGTGTCTTGAGGTGCACTATTCCCAATTTTCTGAGAAAGCACTAGATTGCTTTTCAAGGTGGTTGTACAAATTTTCACTCCCACCAGCAATGGAGGAGTGTTCTCCTTTGTCCACATCCTGGCCAGCATGTGTTTTTGATTGAATTTTTCATCTTAGCCATTATGATAGGTATAAGATGGAATCTCTGAGTCATTTTGATTTGCATTTCCATGACAACATTGAGCATTTCTTTAAGTGTGTCTTGGCCATTTGGCATTTCTCTGTTTTGAATTATCTGTGTAACTCTGGACTCCTTTTGAAACTTAGGTTATTTGGTTTGGTGGTGTTTGATTTCTTGAGTTCTTTATATATTTTGGATATTAGCCCTTAGTGTCATGTAGGGTTGGTACAGATCTTTCCACAGTCTCTAGGCTTTCATTTTGTTCTGCTGGCACTGTCCTTTGCCTTATAGAAGCGTTTCAATTTCAAGAGATCTCATTCCTTAATTGTTGACATTAGACCCTAAGCCTTTGGTGATTTGTTCAGGAACTATTCCCCTTGTCCAATGAGTTCAAGGCTCTTGCAACATTTCTTCTAACAGATTTAGTGTGTCTGATTTTATATTGTGGTATTTAATCAATTTGGACTTTAGTTTTCATGGGGTAATAAATGTGGATCTATTTGACTTTTTCTATAGGTAAGCAGCTAGGTCAGCACCATTTGTTGAAGATGGTATCCTTTTTTCCATTGCTTGTTTTTAGGCTTCTTTTTTGAAAATCAAGTGTACATGGGTGCAAATATTTATTTCTGAGTCTTCTATTTGATTCCATTGATCAACCGGCCTATTTCTATACCAGTATACTATGCTGGTCTTTTTTTTCTTTTAACTGTTGCTATACAATATTATTTAAGACCAACAATAGAGATTCCTTCAGAAGATCTTTTATGATACAAGATTGTTTTAGATATTCTGAGGTTTTTGTTTTTCCCTACAAAGTTGAAATTAATTTTTCAAGGTCTGTCAAGGTCTTTCAAGAACTTTAAACATGAATGGGTGTTGGATTTTACGAATGCTTTCTCTGCATCTAAGGAGATGATCATGTGTTTTTTAATTTTCAGTTTGTTTATATGGTGGATAACACTGATGAATTTCCATATATTAAATCATCATGGCATGTGTGGCATGAAGCCTACCCGGTCATGGTGAATGATATCTTTGATGTATTCTTGTATTCGTTTTGCAAGTATTTCATTGAGCATTTTTACATCAATGTTCATAAGAGAAATTGGTCTGAAATTCTCTTTCTTTGTTGGGTCTTTGTGACGTTTAGGTATCAATGTGACTATGGCCTCATAGAATAAATTTCATAATGTTCCATCTGTTTCTATCTTTTTGAGTAGCTTGAAGAGTATCGGTATTAGCAAATCCTTGAAAGTCTGGTAGAATTCTGCACTGAAATCATCTGGACCTTGACTTCTTTTGGTTGGGAGACTATCAATGATTGCTTCTCTTTCTATATGGGAAATGGGACTACTTAGCTTGTTTATCTGTTCTTCACTCAATTTTGGCTAGTAGAATTGATCAAGAAAATCATCCATTTCCCTTAGATTTTCAAATTTTGTGGCATATGTTCCTTCAAAGTAGGATCTTCTGATTCTTTGTATTTCTTCAGTGTCTGTTGTTATGTCTCCCTTTTCATTTCTTATTTTGATGATTTGGATACCACCTCTCTTCCTTTTAGTTAGTTTGGACAATGGTTTGTTCATCTTGTTGATTTTCTCAAAAAACCAGCTCCTGGTTGTGTTGATTATTTGGACTGTTCTCATTGTTTCTAATTTATTAATTTCAACCCTGAGTTTGGTTATTTCCAGCCATCTACTCCTCTTGGGTGTTTCTGCTTTTTTCCCCTAGGGCTTCCAGCTGTGTCATTAAGTTGCTTATGTGGGATATTTCCATTTTCTTTTTAAAGACACTTAGTGCTATGAATTTTCCTCTTGTCACAGCTTTCAATGTAGCAAACAAATTTGGGTATGTTGTTCCTTCATTTTCATTGAATTTCAGGAAGTCCTTGATTTCTCTCTTTCTTTCTTCCCTGACCCAGGTGTCATTAAGCATATAGTTGCTTAGTTTCCATTTATGTGTAGACTTTTCATTATTTCTGTTGTTGTTGAAGTGCAACCTAAGACCATGGTGATCTGATATTATACAAGGAATTATTTCAATCCTTTTGTATCTGTTGAGGCTTGCTTCGTGACCTACTATGTGATCAATTTTAAAGAAGGTTCTATGCGATGCAGAGAAGAAGGTATATTCCTTTTTGTTTGGGTGAAAGGTTCTATAGATATCTCTTAGATTCATTTGATTCATGGCATTTGTTAATGGTATTTCTCAGCTTAGTATCTGTTTCAATGACCTATCCTTCAGTGAGGGTGGGGTGTTGAAGTCTCCCACTAATATTGTGTGGAGATCAATTTGTGTTCAAGCTTCATTAATAGATCCTTTACAAATGTGGGTGCCCTTGTATTGGGAGCATAGATATTCAGAATTGTGATATCATCTTGGTTGATGTTACCTTTGATGAGCATGATGTGTCCTTCTTCATGCCTTCTGATTAATTTTGGTTGAAAGTCTATTTTGTTTGATATTAAAATGGCTACACCAGCTTGCTTCCTGTGACCATTTTCTTGGTATTTTTTCCAGCCTTTTACCCTGAGGTAATGTCTATCTTTATGGGTGAGATGTCTTTCTTGAATGCAGAAGAATGTTGTATCTTGTTTATGCATCCATTCAGTTAGTCTGTGTCGTTTTATTGGAGAACTGAGACCATTGATGTTGAGAGAGATTAATGACCAGTGACTGTTAAGAGTCTTAATTTTTGATGTTGGTTACAGTAGAGTTTGTGTAGTTGTGTTTTAGTGATGGTGTAGATATCTATTTCCTGTACAATTTTGGTTGTGGCATGTCCCTTTGGGGTAGAGTTTTCTGTCTAGTACCTTTTGTAAAGCAGGATTTGTGGATAGGTACTGTTTTAATTTGTTTCTTGTCAACTGGACTCAACACTCAGGATGGGTGCATAGATGCTAACTGGACTCAGTGTGTATGTGGTTTGGGCCCCGTGACACTTACCTGGACTCTGTGAACAGTCTTGGTCCAAAAATGCTACCAGGAACCACAAGCCAGTGGAGCATTAGAGCTCCAGGACTAAGGAAATCTCAGGGAGACAGGGAGTCAAGTGGCTATCAGACCCTGTCCACCCGACCTGTTTCAGTCCCTGCAGAACTCCGGTGCAACAAGGGGACCCAGAAAGTTGTGGACACTTTGGCTTGACCCAGTGCACATTCTGAGATCCAAGATGATTACAAGACCCACAGTACAGGAGAGCTGGGGATCACTAGCTGTGAGAGACCCAAAATACAGGGCTGGCCTCCTGCCATTCAGAACAGAGAAACATCAGAGCTTCTAGCCTAGGGAAATCAAGAGAAAATGGGTGAATTTATCCTCAGACTCCCTCCATCCAACTCTGGAAGCTAACTCCCAAAACCGGAGATGGCAAGATGACTAGAGAACAGTGTAAAATCATACACACACACACACACACACACACACACACACACACACACACACACACAAAACAAAGCAAAACAAAACAATATGGCATCTCCAGATCCTAGCTATCCCAAAGAAAATGACCGAGAGTACTCAAAAATAACAGAAATACAAGAAAATGATCTCAAACCCATAATAATGAGGATGATAATTGAGGAAACAAATAAAATTCATAATCAAATACAGGAAGATGCAGCCGAACAAGTGAAAGACAAAAAAAGAGGCCTATTGAGAAGCAATGGAAAAATTCACGAAAATACAAACAACCAGATGAAGGAAATCAATAAAACTGTTCAAATTCTTAAGGCCTACAAAGAGTCAATGGAAGAAACTCAGGAATATACAAACAATCAGATGAAAGAAATCAATAAAACAGTTGAAGGTCTGAAGATGAAATTGGATTAAATGATAAACACACAGAAGAAAAACAGGAATGTGAGAGCTCAGAGAGGAAGGCGATTAAGCCTGTCTAACAGAATCCACAAGATGGAGGAGTCAATCTCAGGACTAGAAGATATATTCGTAGATCTTGAAGGAATCATTAAAGAAAATGCTAAATCTGGAAAAATTCTGACACAAAACTTTCAAAAAATCAAGGACACCATGAAAAGAAGAAATCTGAGGACAATAGATATCAAAGAAAGAGAAGATGCTAGACTCTAAAGTCCAGAAAATAGTCTCAACAAAATCATAGAAGACACCATCCCCAATCTAAAGAAAGAGATGCCTATAAACATACAGGAGGCCTACAGAACACCAAACAGAATAGACCAGAAAATAACTTCTCATCACATAATAATCAAAACACAAAATATATAAAAGAAAGAAAAATATTAAAAGCTGCAAGGGAAAAGGGCCAAATAACATTCAATTGTTAATCTATCAGAATTACACATGACTTCTCAGCAGAGACCATAAAAGCTAGAAGGGCCTGGACAGAGATCCTGCAAATGCTAAGAGACCACAGATGCCAGGCCAGACTAATTAAAATATTTTATTGCTAGTCTCTGCATTGTTTCTTTACTCTTTTTATTCTCTCACACTGGTCCTAAATGTTGTGGTTTTCATTTCATCCTGGTAAATACAAGTGAATCTGTTTGCTTGTTTGTTTGTGTTTTGTTTGAGACAAGGTTTCTCTGTGTAGTCTTGGTTGCCCTAGATACACTTTGTAGACCAGGGTGGCCTTGAACCCACAGTGATCCACCTGCCTCTACATCACAAGTGCTGGGATTGAAGGCATGGGATACCATGCCTGGCTACAATTGAATCCTTAGTTATTCATTTTTAATTATGATATATTCTATGTGTTTTGTTGCATTTCTTTTTGTGTGAAATTTCTAGAGAAATCCATTAATTTCAAAAGAAGCATACCTCATTGCATTCAATCTGTAAATATCAGCATCATCCTTGAAAAGGAATATAGAGAAAGGAATAAAACATAGAATTTTCTTTGAGCCAGCATGTGTGTCAGATATGTAGCAGACCTGTAACTATCAAAAGGGAAAAATGCTTGAAAAACAAGGAAAGAAATACAACAAATCAGAGATGCAAATATTTGTTGAAGCAAGAAAGCAAACCAACAAAGGAAAACACACTCTAAACATGAACAAAGCAAAAATAAAACATAAAAAATAAAAATATATATATGTGACTCAAAGGACAGAATTCTGAAGAAAAAATTATATCTAGAGATGCTCTGCCTCTTTTCTTTTCAAGTATGTTTAAGGTTGATTAGATATAGATAGATATAGATATATCCACCGATGTTGCTTTTCTATGAAACCCTGCAATATTTTAATATTGAATATTTTTATGCCCAACTGAAGGACATTTTACCAAATATAACCTTAAAGAGATTGTTTTCTGAACAGCACATTTTTATGGTAAAATGAAATTCCATTCCTTTGGGTGGGGGAGTTTTGACATCATAAAAAGTGTAAGTTTTTTTCCTCACCATGTTATTGTTAAACAGATCAAAAATTGAGTAATAACATAAAGTGCTGTAGGTACATGTGTGAGGACCTGGATTCATATCTCGCAGAGAGCATGCATATCCTCTTGTAATCTAATTGTTACAGAGAATAGAGAGAAAGGGAGAGATGACTCCCTACAAGGTTCTGGCTAGAGTGCCAGGCTTATGCACTGAGAACAATAAAGCAAATGTGGTGTCAGTTGATGTGCTATTCTCTCTTTTTCACAGCACTGAAGAAGGGAAGGCAGAAATAATCTTAGTAATTTCAAGTCCAGAGTATTGACTACATGGTCAAACTCTGTCTAAATCAATCAAATGAGTCAGTCAATCAGGCAGTTGATATTTAATTCAACTGGTCAAGAGACACTTTGTGAAATTATGTGGACAGCTTGGACTAACACTAAATGTCCTTCTCTCTTAGTTATTGACCTTTCATGTACTTATCTATGGACAGACTAAAATACACAGAATCAATTCACACATCTCACAAATATACGCAAAGGAAAATAAATTTGGATGGGGGTTCACATGAATTAATTCCACCAATGAAGAATCAGAGGCAGGAATATCTCCATGAATTTGAGACCAGAACACTCTACATATTATATTCTAGGACACTATTCAAAGATAAATCATAGAGATGACAACTGTGGATATATATCATTTGAATTAAGTTTGTGCTTTTTTAAAAATAGGAGATTGTCACAGAAAACAAGGTGATTGGAGAAAGATAAACTGATTTTTAAAAATAATTGTAGAGGCTGAAGATCCAAGATGCAGACATCAAAGTTCTGATGTTTTGTCAGACTCTAATTTTTTTTCAAGACAGGGTTTCTCTGTGTAGCCTTGGCTATCCTGGACTCACTTTGTAGACCAGGATGGCCTTGAACTCACAGCAATCCACCTGTCTCAGCCTCTGAGTGCTGGGATTAAAGGTGTGCACCACTACAACCAGCTCCAGACTCTAATTTTTGATTCATGGATAGGTTTTTGCACATAAAAGATAAATAAAGCAATTTAAAAATAAATTAAAGTCACAGAGCTCATAATTAATGAGTGCTACTACTGTGGAATTTTTTAAAAGATGTATTTACTTATTGTGTATACAGTGCTCTGCATACATGTACACCTACAGGACAGAAGAGGGCATCAGACATGATTGTAGATGGTTGTGAGCCACCTTGTGGTTGCTGGGAATTGAACTCAGGACCTCTGGAAGAACAGTCAGTCCTGTCAACCTCTGAGACATCTCTCCAGCCTAATACTGTAGAATTTTGCTTAATCCTACTTAATTATGCATTCTTCTAATTCTAGCCATTTATGAAAAGCTATTAAAAACTGGATTTTATAAAAAATATTGGGATTTGAATTAGAAAAGATATTGCACTAAATAGGAAGTTTCAATGGTCTATGTCTTTATACTGTGTAATTTTATGGAATTTGTGCAGGTATAATTTTAAGAACTACCAGGTGTTTCTGGCCCTGATATTTGCCATTGAGGAGGTCAACAAGAATCCATATCTTCTACCCAACACAACTCTGGGCTTTGATTTTTATACTGTTTTATACTATGAAGTAATTAGTTTTTATAGTCTCATGTTCTGGTTAACACGGGACATCAATCTCATGGTTAATTACCACTGTGGAGAGAAGAAAACATCACTTGCTGCATTCACAGGAACAGCAATGGCAACATCTTCCTATATTGTTTCACTGCTACAACTCTACAACATACCTCAGGTGGGTGAGGTGTCAAAGTCTGTCTTTGCTCTGGCAAGTCCAGGGTTGGATTTCTGGTACTGGATGCAGAATCTCCATTCACTTCATCGCAGGCAACTAATCAGGATTTAAGGAGGCATGACAGGAGGGAGTCCAGAGTGCCTTCTCTAGAGACTGGCTTTACCACAGCTAAAGAGAACTCAGACTCACCAAAAGTTTCCTTCATCCAGGGCTGTAAATGCAGATTCTAGCAAAAAAAACTGAGAGGGTCATGAAAAGAGGCACTTTGCTCTGTAGATAAGCTCTTTTGTGGAGATCCCTGGTAAGCTAAAATTTGCCTGTTTGTATGAGAGGGCTGTTGAGGAGCCCTGAGTCTATTCAATTATTTCTGAATTCACAGGTAAATAATCAATAAGAGCACTAGCCAAGAACAATACATGCAGTAAAATTCAAACCCCTACCCAGATCTAGCCAATGGACAGGACCTTCTCCACAGTTGAGTGGAGAGTGGGTTCTGACTTTCACAAAACTCTGGTGCCCCATATTTGACCATGTCCTCTGGATGGGGAGACCTGATGGCACTCAGAGGAAAGATAGCAGGCTACCAAGAAGAGACATGATACCCTATGAGTATATACTGGGGGAGGAAGTCCCCCTCAGTCACAGTCATGAGGGGGGAGAGTAAGGGGAAAATGGGAGAGAGGAATGGGAGGATACAAGGAATGGGATAACCATTGAGATGTACTATGAATAAATTAATAAAATATTTAAAAATGAAAAAATAGAAATAGAAAATAGACACACACACGCACATGCATGCACACATACATTTATAGTGAATTCGGGACAATTATTTGATCTTTCTTTCTAAGAAACAAAGTAAATTTAAAATGTTAGCATATAACACCATAAAGTGACAGGGCATAAAGAATTATAACAGAACAATTTGTACATTTAGACATTAGATTTTATACTTTAGATATCTTCCAGGTAGCTCCATAATATTTTGGCTTCATGGGAAGTTTAAACCAACTTTCCCATATTTATTGTGGGCACCAACATACATGGTGCCAACTGCAGTGAAAGCTTATCTGAGGCCACAATTCTGCTCAAGACTGTTCCCTAATGAGGCATCTGTAGGTTCTCAAAGGTATTTATTGATGCTATTGTTTTAGAAGATCTAAAACAATTTCAAACTTCAAATTGTATGAATCAAATCAGGAATTCAATAAAGAGAAAATAGTTCATCTGAACAGCAGTTCATCTTTCAGTAAGATAGTGTACTCAGTTTGGTCAATCAGATCTTGTCAATACCGAGAATGCGAAGATGCAGCAGTGCACACTGATGGAGTTGTCAGACATCAGAAGCAATTCTGGGGTGCATCAAGGTACAGATTTGCAGAATACCAGATCCCTTCCAGAAAGTTCTCATACCTACAGAACAAGGACAAGAGAGATAAAGGTGAAGATAGAAGGAGCCAGAGAATAAGGAGCATGAAGATTATTACAGACTGCTGGAGTCAGTTTGAGGCCAAGCAGAGCAATTCAGTTAGAGTCAGAGACAGTACCCAGATTGAATCAGTCATCCTAGAAAGGAGTTTGATGCAGAACACCTGAGTAGAATCAGTCAGAAAGAACTCAGAATGAACGAGAAAGGGTGAGCTTATTCAGCAGTAAGTCTCAGGTTGAACTCATTCTATGCCTAATTAAGATTGTGTGAAGTCAAAAGGCTTTAAGAATGACGCCTAGGTTCCTAGGCCTACAATTACTTCAGGTGAAAAAAAATACTTTGATGTCAGGTACCAAAGAAAGTGTAAGGGTACTTGATATATCCACACTTCCAGGAAGGAGAGGTAGATGAGACCTGCAATTTTTGTGGAAAACATTGTAATGGGTTTGTATTAAAAATTACAATTCCATTCTCATTACGACTGTATCCACCTGTTAATTCAAGACCGAGCTTGTGTTTGATGTCTTTCTCTGGTTTCCCATTGTGTTTTCTCTTCAGCTCACTTTTGGGCCTTTCGATTCTACCTTGAGTGACCAAGGTCAGTTTCCTTCTCTCTATCAGATGGCTCCCAAGGACACACATCTCTCACTTGCCATAGTTTCTTTGCTGCTTCATTTCAGCTGGTCCTGGGTTGGTCTGATCCTCCAAGATGACCACAAAGGGATTCAGTTTCTGTCAGAATTGAGAGAAAATATGGACAATGGTAACATCTGTATTGAGTTTGTGAATATTTTCCCTGCCACTTCATATATAGACTCCAAAAACTTGGGGGAAAATCTGGAGATCATTCTGAAATCATCAGCAAATGTCATAGTTATTTATGGGAACATTGTTTCTTCACAAGGCTTAATGTTTCACATTGCAAAACTCTTAGTGACATGGAAAGTCTGGGTCTTGAACTTTCCATGGGATGTTGACAACCATTATGATTATTTCATGGTAGGCTCACTTCATGGGAGTCTCATATTTTCACACCACCATGAAGAGATGGTTGGATTTACCAATTTTCTTCACACACTTACTCCCTACAAATATCCAGAAGACACTTTTCTTCCTAAGTTTTGGGCTTTATTCTTCAACTGCTCATTTCATGGGTTTCATTGTCAAATTTTGGAGAACTGTCAACCAAATGCTTCTTTGGAGTTACTGCCCAGACATATTTTTGACACAGCCATGAGTGAGGAGAGTTATAATATATACAATGCAGTGTATGCTGTGGCCTACAGTCTTCATGAGATGATTCTTCAACAAATACAGACACAGCAATATGCTGATGGAGAAGAAATGGTATTCTTCCACTGGCAGGTAATATCCCTTCCTGTGTGTTGTAATATCAGCACTGTGACTTTCATTCTTTTCAATGGCACTCCAATAGGGCAGCATAAGTTTTAGATCATAAGCATACTGGATTCCCTCTCTGGAGGTAAATGCAAAACCATGTGTAAGTGTCTTTTATAAAAGGCATGGCAAGAATAGAGAAAAATTCAACATTAAATTCACATAACAAGTTGCCTCATAGTTCTCTTCATAATCTCTTTAGTGTGAACAGTTGAGATTTTTCATATATGCTTACAAATACCATGGCCATACAGTTAGGCTCTTCTCTTACTAGCTCATAACTTAAAATAATCGATTCATAGTGATCTACATTGTGTCCCATGGGTGGTTACCTCTGCTCAGGTTCCATACATCTCTCCTCCACACATCTTCAACAAAAATTATTTCACACCAGGATATCTCAGAACACTTTCTGTCTGGCGATGTCCCACCTTCTATCTATTCTTTCCTATAGTCCATAGATTTTTATCTACAGGTGTTGTATCCACACAACACACAAGATCTTCTCTCTACAGTACCCTTTTTATGTGCAATAAAAGGCTTTTTCTTCTAATAATCAACTATATACAATAAGAACAACTATGAGAAAATCAGGTAAGATCACAGTGTCAACTCCATATGTACATGGAGAAAGTGCTCTACTGTCTATTTATATTACATCTCAATTGTATCCTCCCATTGCTCCCTCCCTTGCGCTTTCACCCTATTCCCCTCCCCTATGTCTGTGACTGAGGTGGACCTCCTTCCCCTCTATTGGATCATAGTTTATCAAGTCTCTTCTTGGTAGTCTGCTATCCTTCCTCTGAGTGTGACCAGGCCTCCTCATCAAGGGAACGTGGTCAAATATGGGGCACCAGAGTACGTGTGAAAGTCAGACCTCACTCCCCACTCAACTGTGGAGAATGTCCTGTCCATTGGCTAGATCTGGTTAGGGCTTTGATGTTTACTGCACAGATTGTCCTTGGTTGGTGCCTTAGTTTTTATTATAGCTTTTATTTAACAACCTAAAATTTTTGGCCTAAAAATTTCTTCCTAAATTCTAAATAATTTAAGCTTAATTTTAAGTCTGTAACTGTCAAGTCTTCAAGCTCATCAAGGCCTGAGAACAAAATACTATCTTAGTATGTCAGAAATATAAGCAAGCATTTTACATAATAGAGAATTGACAGACAACTGGCTGCCATTATAGTCATCCAGAACTTATGTATAATGTTGAAACACCATCTTCAGCCTTCTTTCCCAGAATATCTGACACATATTTGTGAAGCAAGAATTAGGAAGGACTTGCTTACTCTGTCTTCACAGAGCTTAGCAGTTGACTTTGCCTGTGTCCAAGTTCTGCCCATTGTCTGCCGATGGAGTAAGGACATTTCTTTGCTCAGTTGCAGCTTGCCATTTTTTAAGCAAACTCCTGAAAATAATTAAACATTTTTAAATGCAATTAAGGCTGGTCTCTGAGGCCTTTGAAGACCATCTGTATATATGCACATATTTATATAGTGCTTAATAATTATCTACCTTTCTCTAGTATATCTCAATAGGCAAATGTTTTTTCCTAGCTACTTACTATGTGTTTAACCTAGGATGTATATTTATGTGATAAGCTAGACTAATATCTGACCTAGCCATGATTTTGATTGACTATTAACTTGCATTACCTAATTATCCTAAAGAGTTTCTAATAGCAGCTTTTAAAAGGACTGGAAGTAAGCCTTCTCTTTATGAATGAATTGTATAGATCCAATACATTATACAAAAGTTGAATCATATGCACCTATGTGTATCAAAATAACTTTAAATTTTTATCAATATACAATAATCAATACCAAGGTATAGGTATCAAAAGCAACCATAATTCAGTATCAAGGTTCAAAATTCCAAACGATTATAAGTAATAATAACCTTATATTTATATCAACATAGAAAATATTAGAGCAGTGTTAGATTATCAGTTCATAACATGATTTTTGGTTTAAGAGGAGATTCAATAATATACCTCCTTTTCCTATTAATCCTATATTATTCCTAAATCCTGCTCCCATTGCTTCTGAACACCTTTCCCAATACCTAATGAAAGAAAGGATAGAGAAAAGGAAAGATAAATCCCTGAGTCTGTTTCTATACCTTGTCTTTTCCCTAATCAAAATCATTAACAACTTGTAACTAAGCCCTTTTAATGATAAGCATCCATCAGCACTAAAACATGAGTTTAAATGTTTAGTTTAGTTTTGGGTCTTTTTGAGCTGTTTGACTGAGTCAGGATTTTTTTGGTGTCTTCCTGTGTTTGAACTTGGACCCAGCTTCCTGTGCTGTGCTGTGCTTGCTCATGCAAGGCTGTCCTCTCACACAGAGTTCAAGCCTTAAAGGGCTAAACCTTCTGCCATGACCTACCAGATAGGAAGGGGTGGTCCTGCAATGTTGTCAGCTGTTTGTGGGCTTCTCAGTGGGATCCCTGCTGCTCTGCTGGCTGCTCCAGATAATGTGGACTCTGCTGGCTGTGACTGAACTTCCTGGAGAGATGGCTGCACGCTCTGACCACTACCCACTGAGCTATGTGTTCACAGACCACTTTCAATCATTGGCAGCTTTTTAAAAATTGATATCCAGGAGCTCTGTTTAAAGAGGATGAGTTCTGCTTAACCTCAGCAATTTGCTGATCCTTTCCAGCTTTTTAGTTAGAAAAATCTTGTTTCCAGCTGCTTTTTTCTGGACCCATTTGTGTCCCTATTTTCAGAATTGTTTTCTCTTCAGGCCTCTTTTAAAAAAAATAGCTTTGAAGCTTTTTTTCAGGGGATGGGGACGCTAAGATTTCTCTCTCTGTACCGGACTTTTAGCATGTTAGTTTGGATTTTATGTCCCATGAATGGTATGTCATTATGTTGTGGGGTGTTTTCCTCCAAGGCCAATGCTGTGGGAATAAACAGACTTAAAATGTGTTTACAAAGTTCTAAACCATATAGCCAGTCTCTTCACTGACTAGCTCACAGCTTAAAATAATCTATTTATACCAATCTACATTCTGCCACATGTCTCCTTACCTCTGCTCAGGTATCTTGCATCTGTCCTCACATCTTCACCAACGAATCTCTCACACCTGCATATCCCAGAATCCTTCCTGGCTAACAGATGTCCACCTTCAATTCTATCTTTTTCTATATGCCATATATGTTCTTAGTGACAGGTGTTGAATTGTACAATACACAAGATACTCTTTCTACATCTAGGATTTTTCTAAAAAAAAAAAAACCCAGTAATAATTTTCTCAGGAAAAGACATAAAATGTGTCATATTGCATAATGTCCACAAAATGCAACATGCAGAGGATAAAACTTGAAAAACACAGAACAACAGTGATCACAGCATTGGGCTCTGCTTTGTGAAAATGGTGTCAGATTGATTAAATAAACAGAATGAGCTAATTGGCTAGGAAACTATAATATAAATATAGGTATTTTGGAAGTGGTATTGGAGATGGAAGAGAAGGCAAGAGGGTAGAGAGGTAGGGAAGAGGGTGACCTGGAACCAAACTGTCCGGTTGATATAGTGAATCTCAGAGAGAGGGGAAGCCCCGCCCCTATGTAGAGAGATGGCCCTGCCAGCCACACCCTGCAGCAGGATCTAACAATGACAAACAGCTGTGCTGGCTTCATGACTTTCACCATTTCCAGTGGATATAGTTGTGCCAACTGAGATTATTTTTACAACATCAGAAAATGACTATAGTCCCTCAGATGTACTTCAACATATGTTCCTGCATCTCTTCTAGCTCCTCCATTTCCTAAAGAAGACCCTACAGAAAGATCGTGTGAGAGGTCACATCGTAATGGATGGGAAAAGAGACTTAGATTCAGAGTATGACATTTTCAATATTTGGAATTTTCCAAAGGGCATGAGATTAAAGGTCAAAGTAGGAACCTTCTCTCCAAAGACTCCTCAGGGTCAGCAGTTCTCTTTAACTGAGCAGATGATTCAATGGCCAATACAGTTTACAAAAGTGAGTTATGACATATATCACCGCTTTGACCTTTCAGAAAAGTAAAAATAATTCTCAGGAAAATGATACTTGGACATTTATTTCATACCAACCCATATACAATTAACAATAAGAATCTACTCATATCCAACATAGACTAATTTCTCATTCCCTGACTCTGATCAATGGAAAAGTTTTTCCTAAATTTTATTCATGCTTATACAGTTCTTATGAATAGAGTGTCTGTTAGATTTCTGTTACTGTTTCAAACAATAAGAGCTTTATGTTTGTCAGCAGATGAGTATATTTCAGTGAAGGGTAAAATGGCATTTTTATTTTGTAAGCTTTTAAAAGGTAGGATAGCATGACATGTGTGTATGTGTGTGTGTGTATGTGTGTGTGTGTGTTATACTTGCTTTGCTACATCAGATAAATAGTAACAAAAGCAAGTAAAGGAATACAGGCTTGAAATAGATGACACTGTGAGCGTGTATTTATATGTTAGTGCAGAGAGAATATTTTAGTAGTCAGAGGAGGTGATTACATCACAGTCAGAGACCAAAGAATATGGCTGCTCCCCTTCTATCTCCTTTTCATTTTCTATGTCACAGTAGACAGTGAAATGATTATGCCCATTTTGTGGTGGCTCTTTCCACCTCAAGTAAATATCTCATAAAACTCCTCACAGATGCCTAAGATATGTTCCCATGATGAACCCAAACAATGCAAAGATGTCAATCAACATTGCCAACCATATAGAATATAAAAGTCCCCACTAGGAGCCAGTAAGTACAGAGACCAGTTCACCAAAAATCATACTATGACCTTCTAGAACACTACTTTAATGACCTACTCTTAACAACAGCTTTGTGGTATTGTACCAAGATTTAAGCATGTGGACTCATCAGAATCAAACCCACAGCCGAAATTAATAATACAAAAACACATTACCTTCATTTGTCAGTATAAGTATTTGCAAATTTACTGTTGATGATACTCATAAATTCTCTATTTACTCTAAATGTTCTAAAAAGTCCAGAGCATTTTCTAATAGCTGTTATTTCTCTCAGATCCCTCAGTCTGTGTGCAGTGATAGCTGTAGGCCTGGATTCAGGAAAGCTGCCCAGGAAGGCAAGGCTGCCTGCTGCTTTGATTGCATTCCTTGTGCAGACAATGAGATTTCCAATGAGACAGGTAAAATCTTGTTTACAGAGAACTCTCAGACTTGATCACAGGAGTCTGCAATACTTAGGCAGATTTGGGCACAGGGGTCCCGCTCAAACTAAGGCACCAGCCAAGGACAAAACAGGCGGTAAACCTTAAGCCCCTACCCAGATCTAGCCAATGGACAGAACACTCTCCACAGGAGAGTGGGGAGTGGGATACTACTTTCTCACATACTCTGGTGCCTCACCTTTGACCATGTCCCCTGGACGGGGAGTCCTGGTGGCAATCAGAGGAAGGACAGCAGGTTACCAAGAAGAGACTTGATACCCTATGATCATATAGAGGGGGAGGTAATCCCTCTCAGGAACAGTCATAGAGGAGGGGAATAAGGGGAAATTGGGAGGGAGGGAAGAATGGGAGGATACAAGGGATGGGATAACCATTGAGATGTAACTAGAATAAATTAATAAAAAAGGAAAAAAAAGAAGAGGGGTGGGAGAGAAGTAAGAGATAAACTTTTTTTCCTTGACTATAAAATTTGAGCATTGCTGTTACTTTTCCTTCCTTTGAAGAGACACAGCTTAGACACTGAAATCATCTTGACTTACATTGTTGCTACATTGCAGACACTGTTCCCTCAGGTGACTATTTTGCACTAAAATTATCAGTCTGCTTTATTTCACCAAGAACACAGTGTTTATCACAACATTTCTCTATGTTTTCACACCATGCTCAATTACATGTAGTATTCTTTTAAGGTTTGGATTTCTCACATTCTCTTTCTGATTATTCCCTGTATAGGTTTGTATTTTTTACACAGTAGGTGACTGAAGAGTTGTATTTATTTCCCTATTACATATAATTTATTTCATCATGACTAAGTTTCATTTGTTTAACTGAAGATAGATTTCCTGTAGTATGTTCTTTTTAAATCTGTCTTCCTTTTATTAACCATAGACTTTTCTCTCATACAACATAATCTGCATATATTTTCCTCTCCTTACTCTTCTCCCAGTTCCTTTCCATCTCCTTTTTATCAGACAGGCACACCTTATCTGTCTCTCAGGACAGAATTGGCTTATAAAAATTTTGTCATAGTTTATTCAGATTACATCCTTATTGTTATCCTCTCTCTTGCATCTTCCCATTCCCACTCTCCCTCCCCCTTCTCTCCTATTCCCCTCCCATAGACTTCTGACAGCAGATAGGATATAGGGAAAACTAGAGAGTGGAAGATTTGCAGACAATCTACCTGGTTTTCTGGCAAGAATGGCATACATTTGGTTTATTTTTGTCAAGCTCTCTATTTTATATTTTTCCATATGTATTCAATGTAACCAATGTACGATTCTCCCTATTAACACTTGTCAACTCATCTCATCCATAATTGTTCCTTTCCTCATTTCATGATTTTCTTCGTTTTTGTGTGTGATTTATTTTATTTATTTATCATCATCTTCATGGCCCTTGGATTCTGAGTGTACCTCAGGGCCTGATTTGGTCATCAGTTGTTACACAAGTGTAATAACTAACTTCTCCTTTTTTTGAATATCTTTGCAGGAGATAGTTTAGTAGGTAAGGTTAGTAAGATAGTTTACTCTTTCTTATTCATGAACCAGGGAACTTGTGTGTAATTGTACAGAGTTCCTTAGTGCAATGCATATGTTGCCTAGAAGAAGACAATTTGTAGTTCTCATCTCTTAATTGTTTACACCTTCATTTCCATTATATTTCTTGAACATTACAATGGGTGATATACAAATACTTGTTTATGAATGGGCATTAAATCATTAGTTATTCTCAGGATCTTCCAATCATATTTCTTGACTTTTGTCACAGATCATTGTAAGGAGAGGCTTCTTTGTGTAAGAATGAGAGTGTTGCTTGTCACTGTGCATAAACACAAAGATTTAAAAAGGTGTTTCACAATAATATCATTAAGCTAAATGGCATCATCAAGTTCTTCCTTGTGTGATATGCTCTCTCTCCCCTTCATATTGAACGTGGGTTCATAATGCCAGGTACAAAATACTGTTTTGATAAATATTTATCATTTGCACATTAGCTATAATGTGTGTCCATCAATATTGTCAATATGCACAGATAGTAGCAGTTTAGCTATGGATACAAAATCCTATAGGGTTTTGTGTTATTGACTATATTACTTATACGTGTAAGACAAGGTAGGGTGAAAACATACATGATAAAAGTTTGAAATTTAAAATATACTGATGCAATATTGTAGAATAAGGAAATATTTTTAAAGAGTAGTGTTATCCTTATATAAATTAGTTAATGAGACATATAGCATGTACCTTAATTAAGTCAAAATTCATACTTGAAGCATACATTCTCCTATAGAAAAGAAAACAAAACATTCATAATAAAAGAATAAGTTGTGAAAGTGCGATAAGCTTGAGAAAATATCTGAAGAAAACTTCATTAGAGTTCCATGATTAATAAACAAAAATCACCCAAGTTATTAAAGGAGAATATGATTCTCATAAAAAACAAACTTACTAAATGTTTTGCTCAAACAAGAAAATAGACAGATGTATTGATATGGTGATAAGATTTAGAAACACACAAAGATTTAATTGAAATGTGGCATTAAAATCCAAGGTGTATAAGTTTTTGGTTTGGGTTTTTTTTTATTTACATCTCTCCTCTGCTCCAGTCACACATTCCTCCTTCCTCTCCTATCCTGCCTCCCCTACAACTCAGAAAAGGGAGCAAGCCACCAAAATGAGCACTGGGCTGCGTACCAAGTCATATCAGGACTGAACGCATCCTCTTCTGCTGAGGCTGGGCAAGGCAGCCACACCAGAGGGACGTTATCAGAAAGAAGGGGAGATAGTACGTCAGAGAAAGCTCCTGCTTGCCTTCCTAGGGAGCCCATATGAATACTAAGCTGCCAATTGGTTACATGTGTGTAGGTGGCCTAGGTCCATTGCAGACATGGCCCTTGGTTGGGGCTTTAGTCTCCATATGCCCCCTGGACATATGTTAGTTGTCACTTTGCATTCTTGGGGAGTTCTTATCCCCCAGGTCCTTCTGTCCTAACCCCACCTGTTCCATAAAACTGGCCATGCTCTGCTAGATGTTTGGTGGTGAGTCTCAGCATCCATTTAGAGCTGCTGTTGTGTGGGGCTTCTCCAAGACCAGTTATACTAGGCTCCCTTCTACAAACATAGCAGAGTCTCATTTACAGTTTAGGGGTAGGTTTCCTCTCATCAGGTGTGCCTCAGGTTGTGCCAGGCATTGGTTAGACATTCCTTCAATCTCTGCTCCAACTTTGTCTCTGACTATCTTATAGGCAGGGAAATTTTTTGGTAAAGTTTTGGTGGTGAGTTGGTGCTCCTCTCCCTCCATCAGAAGTCCTGTCTGGATAGAAGGTGGCCTTTTCAGACTCCATGACTCGTGATACTAGGAGTCTTAGCTACAGTCACTCCCCTCCCCTCTCAGGAGCCTACGCTATCACAGGGCTCTAGGTTGTTTCAGTGATGCCCACCGCAGGTTCTCCTCCCTGTAAGACTTGTGGCCTCCCACCCTCACCTCCCCACATCTAATCCCCACCCTCAGTTTCCACCAAACTCACCCTTCTACCCTGTTTGCCTTTTTCAACCAGTTTTGTGTTATATTCTGTTTCTCCTTCTGAATGAGGTTCAAGCACCCTGCCTTGGAGGCTCCTTCTTTCTTAGCTTCTTATGGTCTGTGAATTGTAGTGTGTCTGTCCTGTTCTCTATGGCTAGAATCTGTTTATAAGTGAGGACATGCCATGTGAATCTCTGGGTCTAGGTTACCTCACTAAGGATGATCTTTTCTAGTTTCACCCATTTGCCTGCAAATTCTATTATTTCCTTGCTTTAAATAGCTGAGTAATAATCCATTGTGTAAATGTACCACATTTTCTTTCATCATTCTTCAGTAGAGGGCTATAGGGATTATTTCCAGTTTCTTGCTATTAGGAATAAAATTGCTATAAACATAGCTGATCAAATGTCCTTGTTGTGTGATGGGGCATCTTTTGGGTATATGCACAATTGTGGTATAGCTGTGTCTTGAGGTAGGGATATTCCTACGTTTTTGATAAAGCACAAGATTGATTTCAAAAGTAGCTGGACATGTTGAACCTCCACCATCAATGGATGAGTGTTCTCTTTGTTCAATATTATGGTCACCATGCAGTGTCTCTTGAGTTTTATATTTTAGCATTCTGACAGGTGTAAGATGAAACTTAGAGTAGTTTTGATTTGCATTTCTATACTGACTAACTATGCTGAGCATTCCTTTAATCTTTTCAGGGATTCAAGATTCCTCTGTTGAGAATTCTGTCTAATTCTGTGTCCCATTTTTAATTGGGTTATTTCATTTGTTCCTTTTTTGTTTTTAGAGTTCTTTGTATATTTTGGATATTAGGCCATTGTCAGGGGCAGGATTGGTGAATATCCTTTCTAATCTGCACCCTACCATTTTGTTCAAGATAAAAGTGGTTGCAGTCAACATACAAGTCAAAATATTAGGAACAGAGTATACAAAATTTGATTTGAATAACTAGAAATATTTCAAAAGTTCTCTCCCTATATATTGAAAATTATAATGCTATAGTTAAATGTAACAACATATTATTAGTGAAGGATTTAAGGTTCAAAAATATAAGGGTATTTCTTATTTCAAAATCATTCAGAGTATAACCTAAATTAGAGAAACAAGGTATTTTATGAAAAAAGTAAATATGGGTCCCAAATCTGCACCTAATGAGAAAGGAATCTCAAAAAAATTATAGCCATAATGTACAAAATACATATCCAGTGTTGTCATCATTTCATAATATTATATCATAATAAAATGATAATTATACAATGTACTTTTAAATTATATTTATGAACTATAAAATATATGCAAAAAAGTCACAAATTCATTCCACGCACAAAGCATCCATCAGTTGTACTGAGATGTCATCTCTCCTCTCCTTTGAAAGTTCTGACAACTATTTATAACCGACCTTCTTCTTAAGAACTGTACTTGAGAGTGTCAGATCAAGCTTGTAATTTAAAATCTACAACAAGAAAAAAAAGTCACAAATTCAGGGAAAGTACACACAAAAAAAGGAAAAGCAGTGAGCGTCTTTGATTTTATCACCATAGGCAAATAGGGCTGTATTAATTTGAAATGATTCACAGAATACTTAAAATTTGATACTAAAAAAAATAAAGCAAGCCATTCAAGAAGTATTTCAGGGCTGGAGAGATGGCTAAGAGGTTAAGAGCCTCATCTGCTCTTCCAGAGGTCCTGAGTTCAATTCCCAGCAACTACATGGTGGCTGACAGCCATCTATTATGTGATCTGATGCCTGCTTCTGCAGACAAAGCACTCATATGCAAAAAATAAATAAATAAATCTTTTTTTTTTAAAAAGAAGCATCTCAATGACCTGAAGCTGAATAACAGCTTAAGCAGAAAAACAACACCTGAGGATTAATTCAAAATAACTCTCCTTTCTGAACAGATATGGATCAATGTGTGAAGTGTCCAGAAAGTCATTATGCTAACTCAGAAAAGAACTATTGCCTCCAGAAATCTGTGAGCTTTTTGGCCTATGAACACCCCATAGGGATGGCTCTCACCACCACAGCACTGTTCTTCACTGTACTCACAGCTGTGGTAATTTTCATCTTTGTGAAGCACAGAGGCACACCCATTGTCAAGGCCAACAATCGGGGTCTCAGCTACACTCTGTTATTGACACTCATCGCCTGTTTCCTCAGTTCCCTGCTCTTCATTGGACAGCCCAACACAGCCACCTGCATCATGCAGCAGACAGCATTTGGAATTTTGTTCACTGTGGCTCTCTCCACAGTCTTAGCCAAAGCTATCACAGTGGTTCTTGCATTCAAGGTCACTGTTCCAGCTAGAATGGTGAGGTGGTTAATGGTATCAAGGGCCCCTAACTTCATCATCCCCATCTGCACACTGATCCAAACTGTTCTCTGTGCAGCTTGGCTGTTTACCTCTCCACCCTTCGTTGATCAAGATGCTCATGCTGAACATGGTCACATCATCCTTGTGTGCAACAAGGGTTCAGAGGTTGCCTTCCACTGTGCCCTGGGATACCTCTGCTCCTTGGCACTTGGGACCTACACCATGGCCTTCTTGTCCAGGAATCTTCCTGACACTTTCAACGAAGCCAAGTTCCTGTCATTCAGCATGCAGGTATTCTTCTGTGTCTGGGTCACCTTCCTCCCTGTCTACCACAGCACAAAGGGGAAGGTCATGGTGGCTATGGAAGCCTTCTCTATCTTGGCTTCCAGTACAGCTCTCCTTGGCTTGATCTTTGCCCCAAAATGTTACATCATTTTGTTAAGGCCACATAAGAACTCTTGTGACATTAGACACAAAACACACTCAGGAAGGAATAGACATATAAAATTCATTTTACAATGAACTTAATCTATGTTAGTAAATGCAACATAATGATTTGAACTAGTGCCATACTGTGACACTTTTAATGTTCAGGTATAATATGATTTGATTATGTGGGTCCATAAGTCTTCATCCATTGTACTGAAGTATCTTTGTACTGGAACCATTAACTTTATCTTATGCTTGAGATTCATGTTATACTTTCTTAATGCAATAAGAATTCACTTTGTATCCTTCCTTGTCTTGAAGGCCCATTAGCAGACCAGTGTGGCATAAACTCATGGAAATCTGCCTTCCTCTGTCTACCAAGTGCTTATGGTGAAGATGTGTCACTGTGTTCAGCCATGCTATACTCATTTTGTCCTTCTATGATAAAAGATTAAATGTCATGTGATTGCTTCTATTGATTTTTGACTCAAGAAGATTTTATCTTATTCTACTGTATAAATTGAACATTACTAGAGCTGATTGTTTTTAAAGCATTAGTTTGACAGGTTCTCATTTTCAGTTATTTCAGGTGAGTATTCAAAGTTTGAAATTATAGTAAAACGTTCTATTTTCATCTCTCATTATTTTAGTACATGAAAGAAAATGAATCCTCCTCTTTGGGGGACATACATATAAATACCTGATTGATAACTAGTAATTGCTTAGAAACCTAGAGCCCAGGAATAGGATGTACAGGACTGATCTGGTAGTTCATAGGCTATAATTAAGACAAGGTTTTGCCCATTTGCCCACAAATTTAGGGATTCCTTGTTTTTAATAGCTGAATAGCATTCCATAGTGTGAACTAGAAATGATCATAATGAGTGAGTTAACTCAGAAGCAGAAGGAGTCAATTGGTATATACAAATTTATATCTGGACACTAGCCAAAGAACTTGTCCCATGAAAAGCTTCACTTACGAGAAAAGTGGAACACAGGGGAGGACATCCTATTGGTACTCTAGATGAGAGAGACATGAGAGAATGGGGAAATAGAAGGATGCAGAGGGTCCTAGAAACCTACAAGAAGAACATTATAATGGGCAGATCTGGGCCCAGGGGGTCCTGCTCAAACTATGGCACCAGCCAAGGACAATACATGTAGTAACTTTGAACCCCTTCTCAGATATAGCCAATGGACAGGACATTCTCCACTTTTGAGCTAAGAGTGGGGACTGACTTTCACATGAACTCTAGAGGCCCATATTTGACCACGTCCCCTGGATATGGAGGCCGGTTGGCACTCAAATGAAGGATAGCAGGTTACCAAGATGAGACTTGACATCTATGAGCATATACAGGGGAAGTTGGTCCACCTCAGTCACAGTCATAGGGGAGGGGAGGGGGAAAAAGTGGGAGGGATGGAGAAATGGGAGGATATAAGGGATGCGATAACAAGTGAGATGTAATATGAGTAAATTATATATATATATATATATATATATATATATATATATGTGCAAAGCTTTGTGTAAAAGTATCTTTTTTTTTGAATCAGGGTCTCTCTGTGTTAGCCTTAGCTGTCCTGGACTATCTTTGTAGACCAGTCTGGCCTCGAACTCACAGCGATCCACCTGCCTCTGTGTCCCGAGTGCTGGGATTAAAGGTGTGCACCACAACACCCGAAATTTGCCTGATGAAATTGTTTTCTTGGAAGCTTATTGCCTCTGCCTTCTAACCTAGGCCTAGCCCGGGAAGCTCCTAGCTTCAGTACAAACTAATAGACATAATTTTTTCAGCCTGTAGGACTAACTTCTGGATAAGCTCACCCTTTCTTGATCCTTCTGAACTCTTACTGGCTGGTTCAACTCAGTTGTTCTGGTTCAAAATCCACTCCAAGCTGGTTAATTCAATTTGGCTTTTTTCAGCATCTGACTAAACTGCTCACTTGGCCTCAAACTAACTCCAGCAATCTGTTCTAATTTTCTGGTTCCCTCACATTCATTCCATCCTCACCTGTGTCTAAAATGTACTCTCAACAACCTGTCTCTGTAAATCTTTCCTGGTAAAATTGCCTCTGAATTCCACTAACTAAAATCCCACAAACTCGATTCCACTGCACTACCTGTCCACTCACTGACTGAACCATGCTGAGCTCAGTTAGCAACAAGCTTTGCTGGATGCATGGAGTAATTAAGGTAATTAATTCATAATCCTAGGTAATATGAACATTATATACATAATTACAAATTAAATTTCTTTCCTAGAGAATTAGAAGCAATGGATGTTCAGATGGAATCTCCAATTGCCCTCCTCTTCCCCACATGGTCCAGTTCCCCTTGAAGGAAAGCATCCATATTCCTGGCATTCCTAAGGACAGCCTCACCCCTTCACCTGCAGCCACCATCTCTTCAAGCCCAGCAGGAGGCAGACACATCATGTTCCTTCACCTGGAATTCTTAAAAACCCTACCTACCATAGTTGAGGTGTGACTTCTTCTGGCCCTGACCTGTGAGGGTGCTGAATTCACACAGGAGCCTCAGTTATCCAATAAACCTGCCATTTTTATGCTTTTAATCTGGCTTTGATTAGCATATAACATTGGCAGAGACAAGCCATAGATGGATAATTCACAATGGAAGTGAAAATATAATTTTAAATGATCTCAGGGAAAGATCTTGAACCTGATCATAGAAACCATGTTTGGATAGTGAGTATCCCAGAAGAAAACTTATGGCTGCATGAAAACAGGGGATTTTAGAGTCTCTTATTTTAATAACATCCTAAATGCCATCTGTAAGAGTCAGCATTAGCTGATGTAGTTTGGACAGGTGCATTCCATTATTGGTTTTGTTATCTTTCTGATGTGATTGAAAAGCTGGGCTTTTCAGAAGTGGGATAGAAGGTTTTTAATACCATGGACCCATTTCTGAGGTAATGAAGACAGAGATAAGGCAGAAAGATATTGGTCTGCCCTCAGAAGTAGAGATTGTTTTATTCCTAATCCCTAATAAGAGAAAGATATTCTACAGTGAGAAAATGAGTATTGTGGGACTCTGCTAGATAAGGTTGAAGTCTGACTTCTCCAGGTAGCTGTTTCATGCTTGGTCTGTGAAGACAGACTCTCTTTTCTTAACAAGTTTCTCACTCCATTTTGTCTGGTATCCCCAGAACTTAGAAGGACGGTTGCATAGCCCTCAGGGAAGATTAGAAACCAAACCCTTTTCTAATAAGGAACTTCAACAGCAAGCACAGGAGATTCCTGAGCATACTCCAGTCCATACTGAGAAGATCCTACCCTCCAGAAACTGAGATTTAATTATACCTAGAAATCACTCCACAGACAATAGATAATTAAGTATTATTTTCTCCTTCTTGTGATAGAGTCCAGGCTACTGATTATAAATGAGAGAGCATACCACTTTATGTAGATTAAGTATCCTGGCACCCTTACCCATAACAAACCAGACACTTTGACTCTTGAAACACCTTGCCAACAGCCCAAGGTTTATAAACAAAGACTGGCTTGCTTGCTGGAGGTGGAAGGCACTTGCTGTTTTGGTCACCATTCCTGCACCTTGACCATCTGAGACCTCATTTATTCTGGAGAGAACACAAGAAATGAAGCCACCTGGAAGGACATCTGTATCCAGCACTTGAGACCCTACTCTGGACCTCTTCAGAACAGCAGCCAGGCATTAACAACTGACACCAGGACAGGGACCTTGGATAGATAAGTTGACATGGATAAACTCATCCTGAGAGCTTAAAAAGATAGATGGAAAAACAGAGAATCGTGAGTCTTGATATAGAGAAAGAAATGTCAATGCCAGTCTTACTGGTCCCACAAAAGAAAGAATCGTCAGTCGCTAGTCTAATGGGCTCTAGAAAAGAGACAAAGAAACAGAGAAAGAATCGTCAGTCTAAGTTCTTCAGATACCCATAAAACACCAGTCACCAGTCTAAGTGGCTCTAGAAATGAGAAAAAACAAACAGAAAAAATCATCAGTCTTAGTCGTGCAGGTATAGAGAACTAAGCGTCAGTTGCCAGTCTAACTGGACCCGAAGAACAGAGAAAGTAACAGAGAAACAAAAGCTAGTCTCAGTTGCCAGTCTTAGAGTTGAATTCATGTGCTGCCATCAGCACAGGTTGATAATGTACATGCCATCAGCACCTAGCTGCATTTGTGGTACCAGCAGTACCAGATTTGTGTCAGGTGCCATTAGCTCTGATTTTGTTGTGTATACCCCTTACATATCCCTCAAGATGGGACAAGGTAAATCCAGAGATAGATGGATTTTCACCCATATTATCAAACGTACTCTTAAGAAAAACGATAATATAGAAACAGACATTTCAATCCAATTCAAGGGGACTGGAGGTAAGGCCTGCCAATGACATTGTTTACTAGATGGAATGTGCTTACACAGGCATTAGCAGATGAAGGAGAACCCCCACATAAATCAGAATCTCTAGCCTCTTTTCCTCATGAAGGAACTCCATTTGTTGAAATCCCACACAGGATCTAGGAACACTGTTGATCATTTAGTAGAAGAGCCCCAGCAAAGCAGTTCAGAAAAAGATATTGATGAATCAGGACAGGAATAATTTGGCCTCAGAGGAAGAACTTGATTTAGAAAGGGGAAAAAAATATACCATGAACCAAAGTGGCCTTCTGTGCAGCACTTGGCCATAAGCCAAACCCCCAGGATCCCCTAAAAAATGTAAAAGGAAGACAAAATATCCGGTGAGCTTTGCTGATGCTGTTAAGCAGTCCCACCAATAAAGTGAACCTCTAAGATGCTTTCCTGTGGTTATGGGAGATGATGAACGGAATGAGGAGCCTTCCTGGGAACCTCTGCCATTTAAACATCTTAAGGAGTTAAAACAGGCTACATCTGCCTATGGACCCACATCTCCATACACTCTCATTCATGTGGAAAGTTAGCCTCTCAATGGATGACAACTTTTGATTGGTTCCAGATGGCTAAAGCCTGCTTAGGAGGAGGCAGTATTTTACTTTGGAAAGTTGAATATGAGGACTCAGTTCATGACAAATTATCTAAGATGACTAAAATTGCCTAGAGAAGCTTTACTGATAGTTATGGTGGCTGCTATAGGAACATGTAAACGCATATCTGTGGGAGATACAAATACCAGACGTCTCTCTAGTATAACACATAAGACAGAGGAACATTTTGAAGAATTCATTGCTGGACTAAGAGAAACAGTGGAGAGAATGGTTCCTACCCCTGAGGCAAAAATATCCTTTAAAACAATTGGTCTTTGGAAATGCTAGGCCTGCATGTCAGTCATTGGGGAGGCCAATAAAAACTCTGAAATATTTCTGACTTTATTAAAGCCTGTACCCAGATGTCCAACAAGGGACTCCAGGAATTGAGGTGCTGGTGGTCCCTCTGGCCACCTGGCATTGGGGAATGATGTCCTGTAGATGGAGGGTACAGGAGCTGGGTGGAGCTCACTGTTCCTGTGTTTGCACAGTGGCTTGATGCAACCAGGAGGCTGGTTCATAGAGATCTTGCCTGTCTTTGCCAGGTATCCACCTAGGTCATTCAGAGCAGGGATGGGTATGTGCATAAGGTTAGAGTGTGGCTTAAAATCTGTATAATTGTTGTGTAAAATCTGCTTCTCAATTTTCCCTCTGTTATATCAATAAAGCAGAGCACGAGAGAGAATAAAGCTGGACTTCCTGCCAGCCAGGATAGGAAGAGTTAGAGAAGGAGCCATGGGGAGAGGGCAAGGGAAGATGAGGAAGGAGCTGGAGCCTGGGAAAGCTACAAAACTGCCAGTATCTCTGGGATGTTTGCTGGGAGTAAGACAAAATGGCTTAGAGGTTAAGAACAGACTTAAACTTCTCAGATTGTGTTGTGAAGCCTTGTATTACATGTATAAAAAAGGTCTGTCCTCGAAGTAGGAGCAAGACACAGACTGAAAAGCTTTCAGTCTCTTAACTGGGAAGGTCTAGAAGGGAAGCTGGGTCTAAGAAAGTGAAATCCTATAGGAAGGTGTTTTGAGATTAAAGATGATTATTTTCTGTGTTAAAAAGTTGGGAGAAATATTGACACAGTGCTTCTGGATTCCAGTTGAACTTGTTTCTCTTAGCCTACAAATATTTTTAAAAAACAATTGCAGTTTTGTATGTTCCCTTTAAGAGAAAGCAGAATAAGGCAGAGTTGAAGAAGCAAGAGAGAAATCAAGACCAATGAGAACTCTTCCTGATAAAGAATGGAAAATAGAGAGCAGATGGAGCTCAAGGTTCTGTAGCTACAAGATGCTTGTCAGCTACTTCTGCAAAGGGTCTGCCTGTAAGGCTTAACAATTAAATTCCTATATATATATATATATATATATATATATATATATATATATATATTGAACAGGAATTCATATCTAAAGCCTAAATTGGCACACTTACCCAAAACTTTTGCTTGACCTTTGTCTGATAGGTTTAAGTTACAATGATATGGACTTGAGAGGCAAATCTCTGTGAGTTTAAGGCCAGCCTGGTTTACACAGTAAGCAGTGGCATGACCCACTGCTGATAAGATAAACATCTTACAAAGACAGCCTAGGATTCAAAATGACAAATTTTTCCTTAAAATTACTTTGTAAATCCCTTTTTCTTAATATTTCCTTACTGATCTAAAAGATGGATCACATCAATCTTAGGTTTGTGTAAGGAGAGATGATGTCACACTGCTCTAAAATGGCCAGTCAATCACCTTGAAAGGTGTCCTTCCATGGAAGAGATGGCGCCAAAGTGTAACTGGCGTAATAGATGTGTTCTGTTGGTCAATATGAGGGCCAAGTTTCCGTAGGTACAAAGACATGCAAGCTGCATGCCTCCCAAGACAAAAAGCTTCTGTATGCTGACTAAGTTGAGGTGTCACTGCTCTAGAAGCTGGCTTATCCCTCTAAAAGTGAGTCACCTCCGTGGAGGACAGGTAGCAGTTGTGCCTGTTGCAAAGTGATCTTGGGGACTATACAAGTGGCAAAGTACACACTAGCCTAGTTAGGTCCCCCCAAAACTGAAAGGCTACAATTCATATGTTTGAAAGGCAGAACCATCCATCCCATATTAAGAAAACGGGTGAGAAAAAAATAGCCACAGCAAATGTATAAACCCAGGTACAGGTGCCTATGGTATGCTTAAACTCAAAAACTGAAAAAGTTTATATAAAGTTCATTTAAAACAAAATGTGTTTTCTTTTGCTCAGGGCAACTAGCCTGTCTCAAAACAGGCATGTGTTTTCTTGGGAAACAGGTAGTGGCCTGACCTAGATATCAGGCACCCTAGTCTTAAGAAAACTAGACAACATCCTAAATTTCTTGTGGCCCCGAAAAGATAACTTTGTGCCATATTCATGGGGCAACTGGTGGATGGCTTTGGGTCATACTACGGGTGATAGATGTTTGCTAGTGTTTAGAGATTGGTTATAAGAATGATAAGTAAAAGGATATATTATTGAATCTGATTATATACCAAAGAACATTAATAAAAAATCTTACATTGGTGTAGATCTTTGTATTATAGTTTGTTGCAACATGCTAAAGTATTGTACCTATGTAATTCTTAAAACTGTATGTTAAGTTCTAGTCATTTTGATAGCTATTATTATGAACTGTTTAAGATAAGTATGAAATGTATGTTAGTCTGAAGATAACTCTTAAGTTCAAGTTAGATACTATTCTAATTAATTACAAAAATATATTTTCTAGATTGACTGATAAGAGATAGCTAGAAACAAACAATTCAGATAAAACAGATACATAGATGGTCTTCAAAAACCTCAGAGGTCTACAGAATATGGTATTTAAAGATTGCAGTAACTTAAGGCTTTTTTGACATGACACAGGTCTGCTCCTGACAGCATCCCATTCTACTTCATGCAGCACCAAAGGCTTCTCCATATGTGGCAAGATGGCCACTGGGTGAGAAAATTCCACTGTATCAACTAGGCAGAATACAGTCCAAACTGCCTAACTGACTGCCGAGCTTTGCAAGGACAAGGTAGATAAGTCCTTTATAATTCCTATTTCACAGAAAAGTCTGTCAATAGTATGGGCCAGAAGGCTGACAATGATGCTTCAACATTATAGAAAAAATTTGAGGGACTGTCTAGGGACAAATATCTCTGTCCTTTATATACTTTTTGGAGATGCTTGCCTGTATTTCCTATATAACTAAATAATATCTATTCCTTCTTGAGTCTCAGATGGGGTTAAAAAATAGATAGTTATTGAAACATAGTTAAACTAAAGCTGTTTAGGAGATAGAAATAAATAGGTAGTAAAATACATTTATTTTACACAAATGTAAGTCTTACCTAATAATTTTCATAATTGGTATGTTATAATTTGTTATTGTAAGAAAAGAAGCCTTTTATTAGATGAAAAGGAGGAAATGTAAGCATAAAATTATTATGTAGTTTAAATTCTGAATTTTCTGTCTCACTGTGAAAACTCTGTCTCCCAATTGTCCCCCTGATATGTCAATAAAGCACCTTACATCCAATCATTGAGCAGGGAAAAAATGGGGCTAGGCTTCCAGCCAGACAGGGGGAGGAATTAGGAAAGGATGAAAAGGAGAGTGTGAGGTTGAGGAGGAAGGCGTTGGAGTAGAGGAAAACTACAAAAGAACAAGTATCTCTGGGATATTGGCTGGAAGTAAGACAGAAAACCTTAGAGGGTTAAGTGTACAGACTTAAATGGTTCAGATTGTGCTGAGAAGTCTGGTATTACTATTTTCTTAAATATTTATTTAGTTATTTATTTATTACATTTGCAGTGTTCTGCTTGCCTTCCAGCAGAGGGCACCAGATCTCATTATAGATGGTTCAGAGCCACCATGTGTTTGCTGGAAATTGAACTCAGGACCTTTGGTAGAGCAGACAATATTCTTACCCTCTGAGCCATCTCACCAGATGAAGCCTTGTATTATAAAAGAGGCTCAAGTATTTGTGTTATAGCTTGGTAAAGAAATAAGCTAAGAGAAACAAACACAGTTCCATAAATTAAATTCAACAGATGAGGCACTGGATCTGGAATTTATTACCAGTGATTTTAAATCACAGGACATTTTAACATTAAGAGATGCCCTAAATGATCAATTGAATTCCAGAAATAACCTTTGTTACCTCCATTGTGGAAATGAAATGCAGTTTACTAACAGTAAGATAGGTCAATAACCCTCTTGACACTTTTTTTCCTTAGTGTATCAACTTAACAGCATCACTAAATCACTCTGGCCTTTGATGAAGTGTGAAATTAAAGTTCATTGGAATATTTGTTGTGTCTCTTAGCAGAAACACTTCCTGCTCTGGAACCAAGATTTTTAGGCTAGAAGGACTCAAGATTATGGGCACAGGAAACATAATTTTGCAATTGGTCACTAGAGGAGATATTGGAACTGTTTCCCTTTTCTAACCCTTTATTCCTACACTAGTGAATCCTAGATCTTGTATAAACTGAATATATTGGACACTGATTCAAAGCATATACCACCCTTCTATAGAACCAGTCCCCAACCTCCAGGCTACTGTTACCTAAGGGTGCTGTAACTGTGTTTTCAAAAAGCCGTTTCAACTCCCTAACAAGGCACCTGCGTCAGAACCACAGGTAATTTGATAAGACCAGTGAATTACATGTTGTGGGCCTACTGTCTTACTACTCTGTAATTTTGCTGCAACATCAAAACAAATAAACAAAAAACAAAACTCAAATCAAACCCCTGAGGAACTCATGACTACAATTTGGAGCCAGAATATCAGGAATCCCAAGGATTCCCAGTTAATATTAGCCCTATTATAAATCAGGACCCAGACAATCCCCATGGGAACTTGATAAACTTTTTAGCCAGGAACAATTTTCCACAGAACAGCAGAGGACATTACTAGCAGTTATTCTGACCAGATAGATCTCTGTGCAATTCAAGTAGAGGATAGAGTAATCCCTTTCTCTGACTCAAAAGACAGAATAAAATTGTGAGACACTTATAGTCAGGAAGAAGAGGGGACTTCACTGGTTGTCTTTGGTTTAGAAAAGCATGGCCCACTGATTTTATTTGTGTGTGTCATCCATGGACATTTTCTGACATTCTCACAATTCACCTACCATGGCAACCTCTGATGCTGTTTTCATCAGCCAAAGTTGTTGTCACATAAAAAGTTTCCTGCTTCAGTTTGGCCAAAACAGCCCAATAGGGAAATTGATCCCTGAGCTCTGATGTTTGTTTTCTTGGCTGAAATCATGATGCCTGTGGCTAAAGAAGAAAATACAAAATAGAGCTTCCAACTTATTGTTAAGCAAAAAACAAGGACTCAGATGTAGAGAGAGCCTAAGGGAAAAAGGGTTTCCAAACTCTCAATGGCAGTGGAAGAAGTATCAGGAAAAACTGTGCTGATTAGTGTGACAGCTGCACTCATTAACAAAGTGAGAAGCACACATGCTCACAAACACTAGAGATCAATATATACCTGATGGACATCATTAGGTATGCATCTATCAGTCTTGTGCCTGGGCAGATGCATATGTTAATAGGATGTTCTTGATTTTCATCTTTGGGCTTCTGTATATTCCCAATTTTGTGTGTGATTCAACTGACAATCTCTGCTATGCAACTGATGATTATCTTTTCCGTGAAGGAGATATGATGATTGGTGCATTTCTTCCTCTTGCTGACTTCCATTTAGAAAAGTATATTAGAAATGAATATGTGCCACACCGCTTGCAGAACCTTAATGTATGGTAAGTACAATTATATATTTTCAGAGTTGGGGATTCCTAAAACTTAAACAATGTATGGATTAAGACTTTCTTGAGTTTTTCACAATTACTCTCTCTGAGTTTCAGATCGCTTCAAGCATATTTTCATCTGTACTTTTTTCCTCTTTCAAGGAAACGTGACAATTTTGATGCTACTCATTGTGCTTTCCACATATGAACTGAAAACTTGTGATCTTTTGTCATGCTTGAGAATGTCAAATGATGTGACTGTTATTAATGTTAAGGTTTCAAAGTGTGGATAATTTAATCTAGTATAACCTGATACTTCTAGGCTTTTATTCCATCCAGATGTGCTCTTGAGAGAAGAGATGATGTCATTGAATGCAGAGACTCCTGAGTGCCTGGAATGTTGCTAGAGTGACAAGTCTTGACTATGTTACATGCAGCATATTTCAGAACAGTACTGTTATCGTTAACATTTGGAAGCACTTTGCTTCTCTACCCATATCATTGTCTATATTATTTTTTAAAGATTTATTCATTACATATCCAGTGTTCTGCTTGCATGTACACCTGCACACCAAAACCAGATCTCATTATAGATGCTTGTGAGCCACCATGTCATTGCTGGGAATTGAACTCAGGACCTCTGGAAGAGCAGCCAGTGCTCTTAACTGCTGAGCCATCTCTACAGCCCCCCATTTTTTAACATTTCAATGTTGCTTGTTAAATATTTTTATTAAATATTATTATATATATATTTATATTATTACACACATATACAATATACTACCTATAGCAAGAAGAACTATGACACAATCATGAATTTTATAAATGTTACATTCTTAGTGTTTTGGTTATTTGTATTTGGCATCCTTGAAGAAAACATCTTTCCTATCTTGGTGAGTCTACAACTCTGAATGTAAACCAATATCTGTCATATCTCATCATTATCAAATTAAAACATCTATCTAGACATGAAAACATGTTAATCCCTAAACACCTAAGCTTAATTGTAAAACTAAACTGTCCAGTCTTCAATCTCATCAGAGACTAGAGAAGGAATAAAATTGATTACCTGAGTATACCAGGAGTGCAGGTTAGTAGCTTTCCAAATGAGAACATGACAGATACAGTTTGTAAGATTATTCTTCACATACATTATATATATATATATATATATATATATATATATATATATATGTGTGTGTGTGTGTGTGTGTCTATGTATATATATGTATATATATATACACATATATGTACAGATTTTAATGTATATCTGTTTGTCATATATGTTTACAGTGCTTTTCTTCATTTATATGGATGTGATCACAAAGATACTCTTGATGGGAGGGTGGCCACTTAAGGCATTTTTTTCAGCTTTTCTGAAATATGCACATAAAGGAATAATGTCAAAAGAATGCTGATTCCTATAATAAATAATGACAAATATTCAAGTGTGTCCCTTTATAGAGAAAATATATTGTGGCTATCTTTTATACACATCCCAAATCTCTAGGGATAAATGTAAAAAAATGAAATAGAGCAATACAGCTTGAATATGTCTTTAAATACATAAGAAAATTGGTAGAAACACAATAGGTAAAATTTTACAAGAAAAATATCCTCCTTAAGGTAAATTGTGCTCGGTGTGACAGTAATGTTTAATTCTTACCACCATGGTGGTGTGTTAAGTAAAACTACAAGATGGTGGAGGAAGAAATGTGTTCATATATAAAATTCATGGGATGTTTGGTGGTCTTCACATTACATTGGAAACTAACATAACAAAGATGCTCACAGTACCAAAATTTTACATCTAGATAAATAATTTGTATTTCAGTGCAATAATTAAAATTAGATCCAAATTCTTAAGGATCATATCTCAAATAAGATCACAAATTTGTCTGATTAACCTAGCAGGCTGAGGACTTTGGATGCTGGTTGGAGCCCCTTCTATACATTATAATTAATGCCTCTTGTTACTCTCTTTTTTCATCTGCTCTCTCTGTTTTCAGTAGCTCAGTCACAAATGTACATCTGTATGATTTTTTCTTTAGGTCATCCTGCAACAAGCCTATATATGAAAATAATATACTTTCAGTTATGTGATCCATGAGTGTCTGGCTTGTCCATGATCAGTATAGAATTGTATCAAAAATTCACCTTTTTATTTTAAAGTATTTGTTTTATTTATTAAGTCTTCAAATATTCCATACATTATGCTTTGATCATATTCATGCCCTTCTCCCATCTCCTTCCAGATTCACCCCCATTCCTTGCTCATCCAACTGTGTATCACTATTTTCTGTTCTGTTTTGTTTTAAATGCATCCATTGAGCCCAGTTAGCACTGCCAGAAAACACTGTTGATGTGTGATAATCCACTGAAGTGTGCTAGAACTGTCAAGGATCACACCCTTAAAGGAAAATGATTCTGTCCTTCTCATCAGCAATGGGTGGCCAAAAGCTCCCCAGCTGTGGGTGGAACTTCACTCCAGACCACCTGCCAACTTTTCCTCTCTACCATGGGATTCTGTCAGGCTTCATGTTTTTCAGGTCACAACGAATTCATATAAGCAACTGTTTTGTTGTTCCTGAAAACACTCTCTCCTTTTAGTCATTCTGTCTTCTGCTTCTTACAGCCTTTCTGACCCAACTTTTCCAATCATTTTAAGCATTGGGATTGGAGGATGTGAAATGACAGCCCCATTTAGGGCTGAACACTCTGCAGCCATTTATTTCCAATACCTTGACCAGACCCAGAGAGTCAGGAGGCTGTGATAGGAAGACTGCTTGAATCCAGGAGTTCTTGGCTGTAGTTCACTATTCAGATCAGGTGACCACACTAAGTTCGGCATGGATATGGTGACCTCTCAGGGATGAGGGACTCCCAGGTTGCCTAAGAGAGGTGAACTAGCCCAGGTCATAAAAATTCAACTTTTTATACCGTCAAAAATATAATCAAAATAGATCATGAAAGGAAAATGGTATTTTTGTCATAAAAGATTAAAAATCTTTTCTTATAGAATGCAATTCCCAAATATATTTTCTGCATACTATTAAACAAATTTTTATTACATTTTCCCCCAGAATAAAAAAAAAAGATTGAATGGAGCAACTACAAGTTTTCTAGGACATTTGCTCCAGTGTCTAAAAATCATCCTGGATTGATTTCTCCATTTTTAATCCTTCTGTGTACCAGCAATGACAATGGCTCCATCCCCAAATCTATCTCAGTCCTGAGCACATTTCTCCACTCTTTCCTGTGGCCTTATAATTTAAGTCTCTATTTCTATGAATTGCAGCCCTGTGGTCATTTCTTGGTGTACAGTCAGAATGGCTATTTTGTGTCCTCTAAATATTTAATGGAGGGCTATCATGTATCTGTCCTGTAATTACTTACTTCAAAAGTATGACTTTGGTGTCTGTCTTTGTTGTTATTGTTACTGCTGCTGTTGTTTGTTTTGTTTTGTTTTTCTTTTTATATCAACTGATCTTCCTTCATCTCCAGGTTGTTCTTTAATTGGAATTCTGGTTGTGGTTTTAACTCCCCTTTTCTCAAGTCAATTAACAAAGAGGCAGTAATGTGTAGAGGTGTTTTTTCAGCATAGCCGGACACAAACACAAGCATCCCATCACCTGTACACCAACCTCTCTGATGTAAGAGATTTTTGTCAGAGTCTGACTGAGGACAGACCAAAGGCAGTCATTGTCAGCACTATGCAATTTTTTCTACCATTTATCCAAACACATTTAAAGAAATAGTCATGAACTGAAGTCTTTATATATTAATTTCCTGTTAAATTAATTCAAGGAGAAATTATTTATTTTCATGGTGTTCTAACTTTATCTACTCTAATTGAATAAATACATTAGTCATAAAATATTTTCTGATTTTCAATGTAAGTTATCTGATGCAGGTACATTTACAAATAATACAAAAATTTTCTCAGATTTATGCCCTTTCCTACTAATTTCTCTGCATGTTGTTACTACCATTATCTTAACAAGAATATTGTATATGACCACATAAGATTAATTTTTAGGAAATCATTATTTTTACTTTAAACTAGTATTGTTAATTTCTTAACATTTGTGTTTTTGTCTAATATTTCTCTCTGTGCTGGATAGTTTTATCTCAAATTGACACAAACTAGAGTCAGTAGAGAGAAGGAAGACTCAATTGAACAAATGCCTCAATAAAATCAGGATATAGACAGTCCTTTATGGTATTTCTTTAATCATTGATTTAGTGGAAGGGCCTAGCCAATAGTGTATGGTGCCACCTCTGAGCAGGTAGTCCTGGGTTTCATTTTTAAAAGCAGGCTGAGCAGTCACAGTGATCTAGCCAATAAACTGCATTCCTCCATGGCTTCTGGGTCAGAACTCCTGCCTACAAGTCTTGCCCAGCATGAGTTCCTATTCTAACTTCCTCCAACAAAGGACAGTGGTGAAGTATTATCCAAATGCACTGCATAGATGCATATCACCTTGAGACTTGCTAAAGCTATCTGAGAGAAAGGAATATCACTTAAGAAAATTCTTCCATAAGACTGGGTTACAGCCAAGCTTATGGGGCATTTTGTCAATTAGTGATTGATGGGGGGTGGCCCAGAACGTTGTGGGTGGGGCCGCTCCTTTGCTAGTAGTCTTCAGTTCTACAAGGAAGCGGCCTAAGAAATCCATTAGGAACAAGCTAGTGACTATAAACATTCCATAGCCTCTGTGTCATCTCCTACTTCTACATTTTGGCCTTGAGTTCCTGTCATGATGTCTTTCAGTGATGGAGAAACTGTGGAATAAAGGCTTTCCTCTCTATCTTGCATTTGGATGTGGTTATTACATTACAGTAATAGTTAATATAAATAAAATGTCCTATAAATTATTTCCTCAGCAAATTGCTTTGGGTATGATGTTTTATTTAACTAAACTAAGTAAAACACTTGGTGTGTGTGTGTGTGTTGTCTGTTATGCGCTCCTTCACTGCTTTTATTTTTGTTTTTCTGAAACAGGGTCTCTCTCAGTCACATAGCCTGGCAGTCCTGGGTTCACTATGTAGTTTGGCTGACCTAGAGCATACAGAGATCTGCCTCCCTCTGCCTTCTGAGTTCTGGGACTACAGGCATGCAATACCATATTAACTAAACATTTATATCCTCCACTCTCTCTTCTCTCTCTCTTCCCTCTCCCTCTCCCATTTCTCTCTTTTTTTTCTTTACTCTCGTCCTTCTTTTCTTTTTCTTTCTTTTCTTGAGACAGGGGTTCTCCTTGTAGCCTTGACTGTCTTAACACTGTATGTACAACAAGCTGTGCTGGAGTTTTAGAATTTGAGAGAGAGAGAGAGAGAGAGAGAGAGAGAGAGAGAGAGAGAGAGACAGAGACAGAGAGACAGAGAGAGACAGAGACAGAGACAGAGACAGAGACAGAGAGAGACAGAGAGAAAAGCATGAATCTGAATAGATGAAAAGATGGATACTAAACAGAAATGAGGGGAAAAATTCTATCATAAAAGGAAAGTGATATTACATGTGTTCACAAACATGTAGATACTTAAAACTTATTAATCAAGACAAAGATTTAAGCAATGTATAGAATGCAGATTTCAAACTTACTGTAAGAATGAGAAAGTATCAAATAAAATTGTGTTGAATTTTAAACAAAGTTTTAATTATCATATGTGAATCATACAACTTTATTACACACAATGTGTTGTCAAACATGTCTCTAAAACAGGAATGAAATCTTGGTTATAAAGATTCCATTTTCTTATTGTTGCTTTGGATGCTTGTAGCCTCTCTTCTGCTTTATCATGAAATATGCAGTACAGATTGCACTCTGTACTGTGGTTGCAAGTCTTTGCTCACATGCATGAAATTGTCAAACAAAACATTTTATTAATATTTTTATTAATATATATTAGTAATTTATTCATAATGCATCTCAATTGTTATCACATCCCTGTATCCTCCAATTCCTCTCTACCTCTCACTTTCCCCCTACTCCCCTCCCCTATGACTGTGACTGAGGGTGACCTCCTCCCCCTTTATATGTTCAATATTATATATAAATATTTTATATATGTATACATTTTTAAATATACCATCCATTAGCAAAAACTATACTTATTTCTGTTGTTTCTCATTATTATGACAAATGTCCCTCCACTAGACATAATTGTATTTTATTTTGGCCTATAAAAGTATTTATTAATCCTTAATAATTTCACACAAAACATTTTGAACATATTCACCCATACCATCACACCTTCCATATTCACTGTCTCTAACTTTAGCCTCTACCCAACCAAGTGCTTCACTTGTTTTTTGAAGTCAAGTACACTTTGTTTTCTAAAAGTACTATTGTAGTTGGAGTCTTCCCTTATGTGGGGTTGATCTAGTGACAACAGTGAAGAACCTGACCATCTCTCCCCCAGTAACTATGGAATCTCAATAGCATCCTTGCTAGGGGTTAGATTTCATGTCCATCTCCTTCTCCATGCTGGCATTTTGTCATATTTAAGCATACATCATCTTGTACATACTTTCATAATCATTCTGAGTTAAATGTGCAACTTCATGGACAGAAAATATTCCCTCTTTGAGGTTATCCCCAAAGCCTCTGTTCCTGACAATCTTCCCACTTCTCTTTAACCATGATCCGTCAGCCTTGTTTGTACAGTTGTGATATATAAGCCACAATTATGGCTGAGAATCTGATAGTCTTTTATTATCTGTACCATGATCAGTCTTCAGTTTCTGTATTATTTCCCATCTACTGCAAAAGGCAGCTGCTCTGGTAAGGGCTGAGGGATGCACTAATTAATGATAAAGCAATAAGGACATTAGGAGTTGATTTCAACTGTGTCCATTTAGAAGACTAACAGTATTAAGTTCTCCCCTTGGGTCTATGACCTACTTAGTAACAGACTCTGGCCATTTTTATGATGCCAAGCATTGGTTCCATACCATGTGGGGGACTTTAACCAAATCAGATGAAGGTAGGTCCACATATATGATGTGTGCCCATTTTAACATCAGACAGAATATCATATTAAGCCTGTCATTACTGGATCCCGCATGGTTCACAGATGAGTGACAGTGATGGTTACCTTTATTTTCTTTGGTAGCATGCATAGAACCTTCCAGCCAGGAAAGATAAAGTATCCAGATGAGTATCGGTTTTATTTCATCATGTTAGTTAATTCAAATACCTAATATTTTCTACAGGATTCAATCTGGTACCTTCCTAAAATTTGACCTTTTTTTCTATGTTTATTTTATTTTTAATTTGTTCACTTTACAGCTCATTTGTAGCCCCCTCCCTCATCGACTCCCAGTTCCACACTCTCTACCTCATGCCCTTCCCCCTCTCCTTCTCCAAGTCTTCAGAAAGGGGAAGGCTCCCCCTACCCTATCATGTGACCTCACCCCCTCAAGTCTCTTCTAGACTGCTTGTATCAACTTCTTCAGTATCTGACATGGCTGCCTGCCAGGGGAAGGTGTTCAATGAGTGGTCATGAGAGTCCATGTCAGAAGTAACCTCTACTCCCCATAATATGGGAACCAAAAAGGAGACTATGCTTCCAATGAGTTACATCTGAACAGAACTCCTGACCATGCATGGTCCTTGCTTGATGCATCACTCTCTGCAGCAGCCCCTAACACTGGCCCAGATTTGTTGGCTTCTTTAGACCCCTTGTGGAGCTCCTGTCTAATCCATGTCCATTTATCTCCCAATTTGTCCATAACACACCCGGCTCTCAACTCCAAAGTGTGGCTGTGAGTCTCAGCATCTTCTTTAATACCTTGCTGGGTGGAATACCTCAGAGGACCTCTATGGTAGGCTCCTGTCCTGCTCTGTTTCTTCAACTGCTGGCAGTGTCTAGTTTCTGTGCCCTTCTAAATGAGAATTAAGCATTCTCCCTAGGGTTCTTCTTGTTATTTAGATTCTTCAGGCCTGTGTACTATAGGATAGTTATCCTGTATTATGTGGCTAATATCTTATTACAAGTAGTTATATACCATTTGTGTCTCTTGAGGTCTGGGTTACCTCACTCAGGATGATCATTTCTACTACCATCCATTTCCTGCAAATTTCAAGATTTCCTTGTTTTCAGTAGCTGAGTAGTATTCCATTGTGTAAATGTGCCACAGTTTCTTTATCCATTTTTCAATTGAGGGACATCCAGGTTGTTTCCAAGTCTGGCTGTTACTAATAAAACTGCTATAAAAATAGTTGAGCAAATGTCCTTATTGTATGGTGGAGCATCTTTCAGGTAAATGCCCAGGTATGGTATGGCTATGTCTTGAGGCAGCACTATTCCCAATTTTCTGAGAAAGCACCAGATTGCTTTCCAAAGTGGTTGTACAAGTTTTCACTCCCACCAGCAATGGAGGAGTATTCACCTTTGTCCACATCCTGACCAGCATGTGTTTTCAATTGAATTTTTTTATCTTAGCCATTATAATAGGTATAAGATGGAATCTCTGAGTCATTTTGATTTGCATTTCCTTGACAACTAACAACATTGAGCATTTCTTTAAGTGTGTCTTGGCCATTTGATGTTCCTCTGTTTAGAGTTCTCTGTGTAACTCTAGACTCCTTTTGAAACTTGGGTCATTTGGTTTGATGGTGTTTAATTTCTTGAGTTCTTTATATATTTTGGAAAGTAGCCCTCAGTCTCATGTAGATTTGGTGAAGATCTTTCCACAATCTATAGGCTTTAATTTTGTTCTGCTCACACTGTCCTTTGCCTATAGAAGCTTTTCAGTTTCAAGAGATCTAATTTCTTAAATGATGATCTTAGACCCTGAGCTCTTGGTGCTTTGTTCAGGAACTATTCTCCTGTGACAATGAGTTCAATGCTCTTCTCACATTTTCTTCTAACAGATTTAGTGTGTCTGGTTTTATATTGTGGTGTTTAATCCATTTGGACATTAGTTTTCATGGAGCAATAAATATGGATCTATTTTACTTTTTCTATAGGTAAGCAGATAGGTCAGCACCATTTGTTGAAGATTGTATCTTTTCTCCCATTGTTTGTTTTTGGCTTCTTTTTTGAAAATCAATTGTACATAGGTACAAATATTTATTTCTGAGTCTTCTATTTGATTCCATTGATCAAACAGCCTATTTCTATACCAGTATGGCATGCTCAGTTTTTATTTTGTTATTATTGCTATATAATAAAACTTAAGACCAAGAATGGAGATTCCTCCAGAAGATCTTTTATGGTACAAGATTGTTTTAGATATTCTTGTGTTTTTTGTTTTTCCATACAATGTTGAAATTAATTTTTCAATGTCTGTAAAAATGTAAAAGTATTTCGAAAGGGTTTGCATTGAATCTGTAGATTGCTTTTGGCAACATGGCCATTTTTACTTTGATGATCCTCATGATCCACAAGCATAGGATATTTTTCCACCTTCTGGTATCTTCTTCAAATTCTTTCCTCAGAGGCTTGAGGTTTTTTTCATTAAAGACTTTAAATTGCTTGTTTAGACTTACAGCAAGACATTTTATGCTATTTGTGGCAATTGTGAAGGATGTACGTTCCCTAATTTCTTTCTCAGCCCTTTTGTCATTTTTATACAGGAGAGCTACTCATTTTTGTATTATTAATCTTGTATCCAGTCCCTTTGCTGATGGTGTTTATCAGATGTAGGAATTGTGTAGTGGAATTTTAGCAATCATTTATGTATGTTATCATGTCATCTGTGAAGAACTATACTTTGACCTCTTCCTTTCCAATGTGGATCACCTTGATCTCCTTTTGTAATCTTATTGCTCTATCTGGAACTTCAAGTACTATATTGACAAGATATGGAGGGAGAGGGAATTCTTGTCTAGTTCCTGATTTTATTGGAACTTCTTTGAGTTTCTCCCCATGTAATTTGATGTTGGCTATCTGATTGCAGTGTAAAGTCTTTATTATGTTTAGGTATATTCCTTAATCTCTCTGAAACTTGAATGGGTGTTGAATTTTGTCAAATGCTTTCTTGGGATCAAAGGAGATGATCATGTGTTTTTTTATTTCAGGTTGTTTATATGGTGGATTACTTTGATGGACTTCTATATATTAAATAATCCCTGCATGTCTGCTATGAGGATTACTTGGTCATGGTGAATGAAATTTTTAATGTGTTGTTGGATGAAGTTTGTGAATATTTTATTGACTATTCTTGCATTATCTTTCATAACAGAAATTGGTCTGGAATTCTCTTTCTTTGTTGGGCCTTTGTGTGGTTTAGGTATCAAGGTGACTATGGCCACATACAATGAGTTTGGTCATGTGCTTATATTTAGGGCATAGATGTTCAGAATTGTGATGTCATCTAGGGTGAGTTATCCTTAGATGAGTATGTTCTTCTTCATCTCTTTTGATTAAGTTTGGTTAAACGTCTCTTTTATTAGATATAAAATTGGTTACTCTAGCTTGCTTTTGTTAGTTTTCTTGGAAGACATCTTTCCAGCGCTTGACTCTTAGGTAATGTCTATCTTTGTGGCTGAGGTGTTTTTCTTGTATGAACCAAAACATTGGGTCCTTTCATTCATCAATCTGTTAGTCTGTGTCTTTATTGGAAAGTAGAGACCTGGGATGTTGAGAAAGATTAATGACCAGTGACTGCTAGGTTCTTTTATTTTGATATTGGTTGTGGTACTGTGTTTATGTGCTTTTCTAACATCTGTTTTGCTAAAGTGAAGTTATCTGTTTCCTGTATTTTCCTAGTTGTAGTAAAACTCCTTGGGTTGGAGTTTGCATCATTGATGGCATTAGTTAATAATGTTATTTCTCGGCTTAGTTTCTGTTTCAATGACCTATCCTTCAGTGATAGTGGGGTGTTGAAGCCTTCCACTATTATTGTGTGGAGATCAATGTGTGGTTTAACTTCATTAATAGATCCTTTACAAATGTGAGTGCCCTTGTATTGGGAGCATAGATGTTCAGAATTGTGATGTCATCTTTGTTGACATTACCTTTGATGAGCATGATGTGTCCTTCTTCATCCCTTTTGATTAATTTTCATTGAAAGTCTATTTTGTTTGATATTATAATGGCTACACCAGCTTGCTCTTTGCCAACATTTTCTTGGTATATTTTTCCAGCCTTTTACCCTGAGGTAATGTCTATCTTTATGGATGAGATGTGTTTCTTGAATGCAGAAGAATGTTGGATCTTGTTTATGTATCCACTCAGTTAGTCTGTGTCTTTTTAATGGAGAATTGAGACCATTGATGTTGAGAGATATTAATGACCAGTGACTGTGAAGTCCCTTAATTTTTGATGTTGGTTACAGTAAAAGTTTATGTAGCTGTGTTCTTGTGATGGTGCAGTTATGAATTTCCTGTGTAGTTTTGGTTGTGGCCTGTCCCTTTAGGGTAGAGTTTTCTGTCTAGTAATTTTTGTAAAGCTGGAATTGTGGATAGGTACTGTTTCAGTTTGTTGTTATCATGGAATATTTTGTTTTATCCATCAATGGTTATTGATAATTTGGCTGGGTATAGTAGCCTGACTTGGCATCTGTGGTCCCTTAGGGTTTGTAGGACCTCTGTCCAGGCCCTTATGGCTTTTATGGTCTCTGCTGAAAAGTCAGGTGCAATTCTGATAGGTTTTCCATTGTATGTTGCTTTGCCTTTTTCTCTTGATGCTTTTAACATTTTTTTCTTTGCTCTGTATATTTTGTGTTTTTATTATTATGTGGTGGCAAGATTTTATTTTCTGGCCTTTTCTATTTGGTGTTCTATAAGCTGCTTATATGTTTATTTGCATTTCTTTCTTTAAATTCGGGAAATTTTCTTTTATGGTTTTGTTGAAGATATTTTCTGGGCCTTGGAGTTTGGTCTCTTCTGTTTCCTCAATGCCTATTATTCTCAGGTTTCATCTTTTCATGGTGCTTTCTTGGATATTTTGTGTCAGGAATTTTTCAGATTAGCTTTGTCTTTGATGGTGTACGGTTTGGGCCCAGAATTCCTGGCTGAGCATGGTGGGTGGTTTGGGCCCAGAGACTCTAGCTGAGCTTGGTGCACGGTTTCAGCCCAAAGACCCTAGCTGAGCTCAGGGAGCAGTTTTGGCCCAGAGTCCCTAGCTGAATTCAGTGTGCAGTTTGGGTCTAGAGAACCTAACTGAACTTGGCTAGTAGTTTGGGCCCAGAGACTCTAGCTGAGCTTGGTTCATGTTCTGGGCCCAAAGATTACAGGTGAACTCAGTGAACTCAGTGTGCAGTTTGGTCCTGAGACCCTGGTTGGACTCCATGATAAATGGACTAAGTGTGTGGATTAGGTCCCATGACCTGTTTTGGTCCAGAGACACTAATTGGACTGAACACTCAGGTTGCATCCATAGATGCTAACTGGACTCAGTGTGTATGTAGTTTGGGCCCCGTGACACTTACCTGGATTCTGTGAGCAGTCTGGGTCCCAAAATGCTACCAGGAACCACAGACCAGCAGAGCATCGGAGCTCCAGGACTAAGGAAATCTCAGGGAAACAGGGAGTAGAGTGGCTATCAGACCCCGTCCACCTGACCTGCTTCAGTCCGTGCAGAGCTCCAATGCAACAAGGGGACCCAGAAGACTGTGGTCACTTTGGACTGATCCAGCACACTTTCTGAAACCCAGGATGATTACAGGACCCACAGTACAGGGGAGCTGGGGATCACTGGCTGTGAGAAACCCAAACTACAGGCCTGGCCTCCTGCCATCCAGATCAGTGAAGCATCAAAGATTCTGACCCAGGTAAATCATGAAAAACCCTGTGAATCTATCCTCAGACTCCCTCCACCCAACTCCAGAAGCTACCTCCCAAAAATAGAGATGGCAAGATGACTAAAGGACAGCATAAAATCATACACACACACACACACACACACACACACACACACACACACACACAAACCAAAACAATATGGTGTCTCTAGATCCCAGCTATGCCAAGGAAAGCAACCCACAGAGCTCAAACATAACAGAAATACAAGAAAATGACCTCAAATCCTTAGTAATGAGGACAGTAATGGAAGAAACATAAAATTCATAATCAAATGCAGGAAGACACAGCCAAACAGATGGAAGACGTAAAAGAGGCCTACAGAGAGGCACTGGAAAAATGCAGGAAAATTCAAACACCAGATGAAGGAAATCAATAAAATTATTCAAGCTCTGAAGGCCTATAAAGAGACAATTGAAGAAACTCAGGAATATATGAACAATCAGATGAAAGATATCAATAAAACAGTTGAAGATCTGAAGATGAAAATGGATTCAATGATAAACACACAGACCAAAGAAAAACTGGAGCATGACAGCTAAGAAAACAAGGTGAGCATCACAGAGGCAAACCTGTCTAACAGAATCTAAGAGATGGAGGAACGAATCTCAGGTCTAGAAGATACTATTGTAGACCTTGAAGCAACCATTAAAGAAAATGCTAAATCTGGAAAAATCCTGACAGAGAATATCCAAGAAATCAAGGACACCATGAAAAGAAGAAATCTGAGGAAAATAGGCATCAAGGAAAGAGAAGATGTCAGACTCTAAGGCCCAGAAAATATTCCTAACAAAATCATAGAAGAAAACTTCCTCAATCTAAAGAGAGATGCCTATAAACATACAAGAGGCCTACAAAACGCTAAATAGACTAGACCAGAAAAGAAAAACTTCCTGTCACATAATAATCAAAACACAACATATACAGAACAAAGAAAAAAATATTAAAACCTGCAAGGGAAAAAGGTCAAATAGTATTCAATAGCAAACCTATTAGAATTATACCCGACTTCTCAGCAGAGACCATAAAACTAGGGAGAGCCTGGACAGAGATCCTGCAAACCTTAAGAGACCACAGATTCCAGGCCAGACTAATTAAAATATTTTATTTCTAGTTTCTGCATTGTTACTTTACTCTTTTTATTCTGTCACACTGGTCCTAAATGTTGTGTTTTTTATTTCATCCTCATAAATTCAAGTGAATCCTTCTGTTTTTTTTTTTGTTTGTTTCTTTGTGACAGTGTTTCTCTGTGTAGTCTTGGCTGCCCTAGATACACTTTGTAGACGAGGCTAGCCTTGAACTCATGGTGCTCCACCTGCCTCTACATCCCAAGTGCGGGGATTGAAGGCATGGGATACCATGCCTGGCTACAATTGAATCCTTAATTATTTGTTTTTAATTATGATATATACTAAGTGTTTTGTTGCATTTCATTTTGTGTGAAACTTCTAGAGAAATCCATTAATTTCAAAAGAAACACACCTCATTGCATGCAATCTGTAAATATCAGCAACATCCTTGAAAATGAGTATAGAGAAAGAAATAAAACAAAGAATTTTCTTTGAGCCAACATGTGTGTCAGATATGTAGCAGACCTGTAACTATCAAAAGAGGAAAATGGTTGAAAAAGATGTAGGGAAACATGGAGAATCAGAGATGCCAATATTTTTTGGAGCAAGCAAGCAAGCAAACAAAGGAACACACAATCAAAACACAAACAAAGCAAAAACCAATAAAATAAAATAAAAACAAATATATGTGTCTAAAGGGACAGAATTCTCCAGAAAAAAATTATATCTAGAGGTGCTCTGTCTCTTTACTTTTCAAATATGTTTAAGGTTGATTTAACATCTTATTCTATATACCTTTGCAAAATATACCCATAATGTTGCTTTTCTATGAAACCTTACAATATTTTAATATTGAATATTTCTATACCCAACTGAAGAACATTTTACTAAATATAACCTTAAAAAGACTGTTTGTGAACAGCACATTTTGATGGTAAAATGAAATGCCATTACTTTGGATGGGGAGTTTTGGCATCATAAAAAGTGTAAGGTTTTTTCCTCATCATGTTATTATTTAACAGATCAAAAATTGAGTAATAACATGAAATGTTCTAGGAGCACGTGTGAGGACCTGGATTTACATATCCTAGACAGCATGCATGTCCTCTTGTAATCTATTTGTTATATGGAGGATAGTGACAGGGAGAGATGGCCAGAGTGCCAGGCTTACGGACTGAAAACAATAAAGCAAATGTGGTGTCAGTTGATGTGCTATTCTCTCTTTTTCACAGCACTGAAGAAGGAAAGGCAGAAATAAACTTAGTAATTTCAAGTCCAGATCGGTTTCAGAGTGTTGACTACATGGTCAAACTCTGTCTAAATTAATCAAATGAGTCTGTCAGTCAGTCGATATTCAATTCAACTAGACAAGAGACACTTTGTGAAATAATTTGGACAGCATGGTCTGACGCTAAATGTCTTTCTCTCTTAGTTATTGACCTTCATGTACTTATGCATGGACAGACTAAAGTACACAGAATCAATTCACACAGCTCACGAATATACACAAAGGAAAATAAATTTGGATGGGGGTTCACATGAATTAATTCCACCAGTGAAGAATCAGAGGCAGGAATATCTCCATGAATTTGAGACCAGAATACTCTACATATTATATTCTAGGACACTATTAAAAAATAAATCATAGAGATGACAAATGTGGATATATATTGTTTGAATTAACGTTGTGTTATTTTTAAATAGGATATTGTCACAGAAAACAAGGTGATTGGATGAAGATAAACTGATTTTTTAAAATAATTGTGGAGGCTGAAGGTCCAAGATGCAGACATCAAATTTTGGATGTTTTGTCAGACTCTGATTTCTTATTCATGGATAGGTTTTGCAAATAAAAGATAAATAAAGCAATTTAATAATAAATTAAAGTACCAGAGCTCACAATTAATGAGTGCTAACTCTGTGCAATTTTTAAAAAGATTTATTTATTTATTGTGTACACAGTGCTCTGCCTGCATGTATACCTGCAGAACATAAGAGGGTATCAGACTGCAATTTAGATGTTTGTGAGCCACCATGTGGTTGCTGGGAATTCTTGCCATTCATGAAAAGATGAAAAACTGGATTTTATAAAATTATCGGGATTTGAATTAGAAAAGCCATTGTACTAAACAGGAAGGTTCTATGGTCTATGTCTTTATACTGTGTAATTTTATGAAATCTGTGCAGGTATAATTTTAAGAACTACCAGGTGTTTCTGGCCCTGATATTTGCCATTGAGGAGGTCAACAGGAACCCTTATCTTCCACCCAACACAACTCTGGGCTTTGATCTTTATTGTACTTTACATTCTGAAAGGGAGAGTTTTTATTATGTCATGTTCTGGTTAACACAGGCCATCAATCCCATGGTTAATTACAACTGTAGGGAAAAGAAAACATTACTTGCTACATTGACAGGAACACCAATCTTCCCATATTGTTACATTGCTACAACTCTACAACATACCTCAGGTGGGTGAGGTGCCAATGTGTGTCTTTGCTCTGGCAAGTCCGGAGTTAGATTTCTGGTACTGGATGCAGAATCTCCATTCACTTCATCTCAGGCAACTAATTGGGATTTAAAGAGGTACAACAGGAGGGAGCCCAGGGTGCCTTCTCTAGGGACTGGCTTTAATGCAGCTAAGGAGGACTTAAATTGACCACAAGTTTCCTACATCCAGGGCAGTAAATGCAGATTCAAGCAAAAAAAAAAAAAAAAACCTGGGAGAGTCATGAAAAGAGGCTCTTTGCTCTGTAGATAAGCCCTTTTGTGGAGATCCCAGGTAAGCTAAAGTTTCCCTGTTTGTATGAGAGGGCTGTTTGGTAGCCCTGAGTCTATTCACTTATTTCTGAATCCACAGGGAAATAATAAATAAGAGAAAAATAGAAAATACACACACACACACACACACACACTCAAGAGAAAATATGGATGAAGTTAAACATCTTAATTTCAATTCCATTTATTGTTGGTCATCATATTTATACATTTAAAAATATTTTATTAATTTATTCTTGTTACATCTCAATGGTTATTCCATCCCTTGTATCCTCCCATTCTTCCCTCCCTCCCATTTTCCCCTTATTCCACTCCACTATGACTGTTCTTTGGGGGGTTACCACCCCCTGTATATGCTCATAGGGTGTCAAGTCTCTTCTTGGTAACCTGATGTCCTTCCTCTGAGTGCCACCAGGTCTCCCCCTCCAGGGGACATGGTCAAATATGAGTCACCAGAGTTGGTGTGAAAGTCATACCCCACTCTCCACTCAACTGTAGAGAATGTCCTGTCCATTGGCTAGATCTGGGTAGGGGTTTAAAGTTTATACTTATAAGAAAAGGAATTGCCTCATTGTAAAAAAGGCAATTAATCACTAAAAAAAAACCCAGATACATGCTAAAATACATCAGGTTACATGTTTTAAAATTAAAAATTTGTTCTCTATGTGTCCATTACATAATCTCATAGTGAGTTCAGAATGACAAAGTTTGTCAAAAAATAAAGCTTAACACGGTCTAAAATTTCCAAGAATATGTGTCTTTTCCAGTAGGACTGACCTGACCACCCATTTTCTATTTATCTCTTAGTTTATAGTGAATTCGGGACAATTATTTTTTCTTTCTTTCTTTCTTTCTTTCTTTCTTTCTTTCTTTCTTTCTTCAAGGCATAAGGAATTATAACAGAACAGTTTGTACATTTAGAGAGTAAATTTTATACTTAATTTAGACATGTTCAGGTAGCTCCATCATATTTTGGGTTCATGGGAAGTTAAAACCAACTTGTTCATATTTATGATATGTGCCAAGATACATGATGCCATCTGGATTGAAAGCTTATCTGAGGCCACAATTCTGCTTCAAGGTTGTTCCCTAGTGAGTCATCTAGAGGTCCTCAAAGGTATTTATTGATGCTATTGTTTTAGAAGATCTAAAACAATTTAAGCTTTTAAAACTGTTTGAATTGGAGATCCAAGATGGCGGCAAGCGGGGTGGACCTTGCTTAGAAACCAGAGTAATCGAGTCAGAGATTTGGACTGTTTTCTTAACCAGGAATACCGAGCTTCTGAGTCCACCACAGTGGGAGAATTCCACTGTTCAACAGAAATAAACTACAGAAGTCCTGCAACCCCAGAACACATGGAGAGCATGGACCAACTGGCAAGGAACTGCTGTGGTGGCAGCAGTCGCACAAACAAGTAGCCGGGGATACAGGCAAGATCCCACCTGCAGAGTGGTTTGGCGCAGTGTCTGGAAGACCTGGACAGTAACAGGTCCAGGGGGATCAGGGAACATGCTGCTGGGTGATCACAGTGAGACCCTGATCCTATGCAGAGCACAGACCCCCTAGAGAGCTGCCGCTGCACCTGCAGACATTCAAATGGGTAGTGCACATCCCTGGCAAGGCCCTGCCTACTGAGGTGATTGCCAGGGAGTCTGGAAGAATTGAACAGAAATAGGTTCAGGGGAAACAGATAGCATGCTTCTGGGGGTCCACAGTGAGACCCTGAACCCGTGAGGAGCACCGACCCCCTAGAGAGCAGCTGCTGTGCCTGCGACACTCAGATGGGTAACGGAGGTCGTTGGCAAGGCCCCGCCTACTGAGGTGTTTACCACGGAGTCCAGAAGATCTGGACAGTAACAAGTCTAGGAGTAACAGAGAGCTTGCTTCTGGGGGTTCACAGTGAGACCCAGAACCGGCTAGCAGCCACTGCGGCTGCAGACTCTCAAGTGGATAGCCTGGAGTATACAAGGTCCTGCCGGCTGAGGTGATTGGCATGGTGCCTGGAAAATCTGGACAATACTAGGCCCAGTAGGAACAAAGCATATTTCTGGGAACCCACAGAAAGTTTTAGAGCCCTGGCAGAGAGCACAGACCGCCCTGAAGAGTAGACACGAGGCCTGCAGCCACCCAAGTGGCTAAACAGAAGCAAAGACAAGACCCCGCCTACGGAGGTGATTAGTGTGGTGACCTGCCTACAGGTGTGATTGATTGGCACGTTGTCTGGAAGATCTGGACCATACTAAGTCCAAGGGGATCAGAGAGTGTGTTTCTGGGCCCACCAGTCTGCAAAGAGTCCCAGAGCCTGACAGGAGACCAGGCAGGTGGGGATACACCCACCAGCTACAGCGCTAAAGCTGTGCTTACAGCTTGTCTGTTCTGTTCTAAGAGTTTAGAGGAAGGGTGTACTCTTCCCAGCAATGGGACAGGTGCCTGCCATCGTTAACCTGGAGCTTTGTATCTAGACTGAACTGTGGGTGGTGTATCTCTACTGTCCCGGGAAAAACACAAAAGAACAGGTGGCTCTGACACCAGACCAACCCACTAGACCTGAGAAAGCCCCAGGGGCCAGTGTCCAGGTGAGCAGAGTGCAAAACCTAAAGCCAGAGCTGGGGGTGTTAGCCTCACCTGCGCCCCCTGTCTTCCTCTCAGACCATTCATGGGCCTGTTGCCCCAGGGGGAACAGGAAACGTGGATCTGAGCCTTTCAGTCCACAGAGAAACCCAGGACCATCACAGGGGACCAAGCAGCTGTGGTTATTCCCCCCCCCCAAGACACAGCGCTAAAGTGGTACACCCAGATGGTTTAATCTAAGAACCTGGAGGAAGGGTGCACACTGCCCAACAACTGAACAGGTTCCCGCCAGTGATAACCAGGAACTTGGTATCTGAGACTGAACTGTGGGTAGTGTAACTGCAGACTGGGGCTACTAGCTCAGGAAAACAGGTGGTTCTGATCTCAGAAAAACCTGCAAGTCCTGAGAAAGCCTCAGGGTCTGGAAACCACTGCAGTGTGAGCACAAAACCAGAACTCTGAGCCAAGGGTTTTTGTATCAATTGTGCCCCCTGTCTTCCTCCCTGACCACCTGCAGACATGGCAGCCCAGGAGGAATGGAGAGTGTGTATCAAGCACACCAGCCCTCAGAGAGACCCAGGGTCCACACAAGGTCACAGGCAGCTGCAGTCACACCTCCAGCCACAGCTTTAAGGCTTCCCACTGCCAAGCAGGCATGCCTGTGGGCATTTCACACTTGCCTACCCTCTGTCTCCCTCTCTCGATGCTCAGTGGGCCTGTTGGTCCAGGCGGAAAAGAGAGGGTGGATCAGGGCCCCAACTTCAGAGACAGCAAAATGACTAGAGGTCAATGCAAACCTTAAAAAAAAAAACCCAAAAATATAGCATCTCTAGATCTCAACTATCCCAATGAAAACAACCCTAAGAACTCAAACCCAATTGAAATTCAAGAAAATGACCTCCAATTTATAGTAATGAAAATGATAATGGAGCAAATGAATAATATCTGAAAACAAATGCAGAAAGATGCAGCGAAACAAATTGAAGACATTAAAAAGGCCTATAGAGAGGAACTAGAAAAAATTCAGGAAAAGACAAACAGCCAGATGATTGAAATCAATAAAACAGTTCAAGATCTGAAGGCCCATAGAAAATCACTGGAGGAAACTCAAGAAAACACAAACATCCAGATGAAGGAAATCAATAAAATGGTTCAAGATCTGAAGATGAACATGGAAACAATGATAAAAACACAGACAGAAGAAATATGGGAACAAACGAACTCAGAGAAGCATGCAAGTAATACAGACCTAAGCTTCTCTAACGGAATTCAAGAGATGGAGGAACGAATCTTGGCAGTAGAAGATTCTATCGTAGAACTTGAAACAAACATTAAAGAATATGCTAAATCTGAAAAGTTCCTGACACAAAACATCCAAGAAATAAAGGACACCATAAAAAGACAAAATCTGAGGATAATAGGAGTTGAGGAAAGAGAAGATGCCTGGCACCAAGGACCTGAAAATATCTTCAACAAAATCATAGAAGAAAATTTCCCCAATCTAAGGATGGAGGTGCTAACAAACGTGCAAGAGGCCTACAGAACACCAAATAGAATAGACCGGAAAAGAAAATCCTCCTGCCACATAATAATCAAGACACAAAATATACAGAATAAAGAAAAAATATTAAAAGCAGTAAGGGAAAAAGAACAATTAACATTTAATGGCAAACCTGTCAGAATTAAACCTGACTTCCCGACAGAGACCATAAAAGCCATAAGGGCCTGGACAGAGGTCGTGCAAACCCTAAGAGACCATAGGTTCCAGGCAAGACTATTCTACCCAGCAAAGCTCTCAATAAATATTGATGGAGAAAACAAGATTTTCCATGATAAAAACAAATTCAAACAGTTCCTAACCACTAATCCGGCCTTAAAGGAGTTAATAGAAGGAAAACTCCAAACCAAAGTGACAAACTACAACCAAAACTATATGGGATTTAGATAACTATACTGTTGCAAAGACAACCACATTAGTACTCTACTGCAACCAACATCAAAATCATGGGACTTAACAGTCACTGGTCACTAATATCTCTCAACATCAATGGTCTCAATTCTCCAACAAAAAGACACAGACTAATCGAATGGATGTGTCAGCATGACCCAATGTTCTTCTGCATCTAAGAAACACATCTCACCCACAAGGATAGACATTACCTCAGGGTAAAAGGCTGGGAATAAGTATTCCAAGAGAATGAACAAAAGAAGCAAGCTGGTGTAGCAATTTTAATATCTAATAAATTAGACTTTACACCAAAATTAATCAAAAGAGATGAGAAGGACACTTTATACTCATCAAAGGTAAAGTCAAAGAAGATGACATCACAATTCTGAACATCTATGCTCCCAATACAAGGGCACCCACATTTGTAAAAGACCTATTAACAAAGGTCAAGTCACACATCGATCCTGGGACACTAATAGTGGGAGACTTCAAAACCCCACTTTCACTTAAGGATAGGTCATTGAAACAAAAACTAAATCGAGAAGTAACAACATTAACCAATGTCATGAATCAAATGGATCTAACAGATATCTATAGAACTTTTCACTCAACCACAAAGGATTATACCGTCTTCTCAGCACCCCATGGAACCTTCTCCAAAATTGACCACACAATAGGTCACAAAGCAAGCTTCAACAGGTTCAAGAAGATTGAAATAATACCTTGTATACTATCAGATCACTATGGTCTGAGATTGGACTTCAACAACAACAGAAACAATAAAAAGCCTACACACATATGGAAACTAAACAACTCTCTACTTGATGACACCTGGGTCAGAGAAGAAATAAAGAAAGAAATAGAAGGCTTCCTACAATTCAATGAAAATTAAGGAACAACATACTCAAATTTGTGGGACACATTGAAGGCAGTGCTAAGAGAAAAATTCATAGCACTAAGTGACTTTAAGAAGAAAGTGGAAACATCCCACATCAGCAACTTTACGACACAGCTAGATGCCCTAGAAAAAAAAAGAAGCAGAAACACCCAAGAGGAGTAGATGGCTGGAAATAATCAAACTCAGGGCTGAAATCAATAAATTAGAAACAAAGATAACAATTCAAAGAATCAACAAAATCAGGAGCTGGTGTTTTTAGAAAATCAACAAGATAGGCAAACCACTAGCCAAATTAACTAAAAGGCAGAGAAACTATCCAAATCAACAAAATCAGAAATGAAAAGGAAGACAAAAGAACAGACCATGCTGAAATACAAAGAATCGTAAGATCCTATTTGAAAGGCATATATGCCACAAAATTTAAAAATCTAAGGGAAATGGACAATTTTCTTGATCGATTCCACTTGCCAAAATTGAATCAAGATCAGATAAACAAATTAAACAGTCCTATCTCTCCTATAGAAATAGAAGCAATTATTGATAGTCTCCCAACCAAAAAGAGCTCAGGGCCAGATGGTTTCAGCACAGAATTCTACCAGACCTTCAAAGAAGAGCTAATACCAATACTCTTCAAGCTACTCCAAAAGATAGAAATGGATGGAACTCTACCAAATTCATTCTATGAGGCCACAGTCACTTTGATATCTAAACCCAATGAAGACCCAACCACAACAAAAAAAAGAACTTCAGACCAATTTCTCTTATGAACATTGATGCAAAAAATGCTCAATAAAATACACCCGAAATGAATACAACAACATATCAAAGACATTATTCACCATGACCAGGTAGGCTTCATTCCTGGCATGCAGGGTTGGTTTAATGTTCGGAAATCCATCAATGTAATCCACCATATAGACAAACTGAAAGAGAAAAACCACATGATCATCTCCTTAGATGCAGAAAAAGCATTTGACAAAATCCAACACCCTTTCATGTTTAAGTTCTGGAGAAATAAGGAATACTAGGCACATATCTAAACATAATAAAGGCTATACACAGCAAGCCAATAGCCAACATCAAATTAAATGGAGAGATACTCAAGGAAATTCCTCTAAAATCGGGGACCAGACAAGGCTGCTCACTTTCTCCATAATCTCTTCAACATAGTTCTTGAAGTTCTAGCCAGAGCAATAAGACAACAAAAGGAGATAAAGTAGATCCAAATAGGAAAGGAGTAAGTCAAACTATCCCTATTTGCTGATGATATGATAGTGTACATAAGTGACCCCCAAAATTCCACCAGAGAACTCTTACATCTGATAAACACCTTCAGCAAATTGGCTGGATACAAAATTAACTCAAAAAAGTCAGTAGCCTTCCTATATACAAATGAAAAACATGCAGAGGAAGAAATTAAGAAAGCTACACCCTTCACAATAGCCACAAGCAATATAAAATATCTAGGAGTAATTTTAACCAAGCAAGTGACAGACTTTTTAAAAAAAAACTTTAAACCTCTGAAGAAAGAGATTGAAAATGACATCAGAAGATGAAAAGATGTCCCTTGTTCATGGATCAGGAGAATTAACATAGTAAAAATGCCCACTTACCAAAAGCAATTTACAGATACAATGCAATCCCTATGAAAATACCTAAACAATATTTTGAAAACATTGAAAGATCAATTCTCAACTTCATATGGAAAAACAAAACCCAGAATAGCAAAAATAACCCTATACAATAAAAGATCCTCTGGAGGAATCTCCGTTCCTGATCTCAAGCTGTACTATAGAGCAACAGTAATTAAAATGGTATGGTACTGACACAGCAATAGGCCGGCTGATCAATGGAATCAAATTGAAGACCCAGAAACTAATACACACACATATGGTCACTTGATTTTTGACAAATGAGCCAAATCTATTAAATGGAAAAAGAATAGCATCTTCAACAAATGGTGCTGGTCTACCTGGATGTCTACATGTAGGAAAATGCAATTGGACTCATACTTGTCACAATGTACAAAACTCAAGTCCAAGTGGATTAAAGACCTCAACATAAAACCAGAGACACTAAATCAGTTAGAAGAAAAAGTGGGGAAGAACCTGGAACACATTGGCACAAGAGACAACTTCCTGAACAGAACACCAAGAGCCCAGGCCTTAATGTCAACAATTAATAATGGGACCTCCTGAGGCTGAGAAGCTTCTGTATGGCATGAGACACTGTCAAGAGAACGAAGTGACAGCCTACAGACTGGGAAAAGATCTTCACCAAACCTACATCTGACAAAAGTCTAATATCCAAAATACATGAAGAATTCAAGAAATTAAACACCGCCAATCCAAATAATCCAATTGAGAAATGGGGCTCCGAACTAACAGAATTCTCAACAGAGGAATATCAAATGGCTGAGAAACACTGAAAGAAATGCTCAATGTCTTTAGTCATCAGGGAAATGCAAATCAAAACAGCGCTGAGATTCCATCTTACTCCCATCAGAGTGGTCAAGATCAAAACTTCAAGCGACACCACATGCTGGTGAGGATGTAGAGAGAGAGGAAGACTCTTTCATTGCTGGTGGTAATGCAGTCTAGTGCAGCCACTTTGGAAAGCTATCTGGCACTATCTCAGAAAACTGGGAATAGGGCTTCCTCAAGACCCAGCTATTCCACTCCTTGGAATATACCCAGAAGATGCTCCAGCATATAACAGGGACATATGCTCAACCATGTTCATAGCAGCCTTATTCATAATAGCCAGGACATGGAAAAAGCCTAAATGTCCCTCAGTAGAAGAATGGATAAAGAAACTCTGGTTCATTTACACTATGGAATACTACTCAGCTATTAAAAACAAGGAATTTCTGAAATTTGTGGACAAATGGATTGAACTAGAAATGATCGTAATGAGTGAGCTAACCCAGAAACAGAGAGACTCAAATAGTATATACTCACTTATATCTGGACACTAGGCCAAGGGGTATGTCTCATGAAAGTCTTCACTTACCAGGAAAATGAGATAGTGGTGAGGACATCCTAAGGTGGGAGAAATATAGGAGATAGGGAAATAGATGGATCCAGAGGGTCCTAGAAACCTACAAGAAGAATACTATGATGGGCAGATCTGGGCCCAGGGGTTCTGCTCGATCTATGGCACCTACAAAGGACAATATGTGCAGTCATCAGAAACCCCTACCCAGACCTAGCCAGGGGATAGAATATTCTCCACAGTTAGTGGAGACTTGGGACTGACTTTCACACGAACTCTGGTCCCCCTTATTTGTCCATGTCCCCTTGATGGGGAGGCCTGATGGCACTCGGAGAAAGGATAGCAGACTACCAAGAAGAAACTTGATACCCTAGCATGATATTCAAGGGGAGGAGGTCCCCATCAGTCACAGTCATAGGGAAGGGGAGTGGGGTGAAAGCAGGAGGGAGGGAAGAATGGGAGAATGCATGGGATGGGATAGCAATTGAGATACAATATGAATGATTTTATTTTTTAATTAAAAAATAAAAATAAAATAAAATTGTTTGAATCAAATCAGGAATTCAATAATCAGGAATTAGTTCATCTGAAACAGCAGTACATCTTTCACTAAGATAGTCTACTCAGTTTGGTCAAACTGATCTTGTCAATACCCAGAAAGAAAAGATGCAGCAGTGTACAACTGAGAGAGTTGTCAGACATCGGAAGCAATTCTGGGGTGTATCAAGGTACAGACTTGCAGAATAACAGATCCCTTCCAGGCAGTTCTCATGCCTACAGAACATCATCAAATGACTCTTGACATCACGTCAGGGGATGGAAGGAATTCTAGGGTGCATCATGGTACTGACCTTGAAAATTAATAGATCCTTACCAGAAAGCTCATATGCCTTTTTTTTAACTCATTTTACGGAATGGTTCAGAGGCTGGAAGCAATTTTTTGGGTGCATCATGGTACAGATCTTGCAAAAAGAGGTCAGCTCCTAGAAAGCTCACATGCCTAATCATCTCCTTTGAGAGAATGGCTCCTGAAGATGACAAATAGTACCAGGAGACAAATATCCTATGTTGACATTATAGATGTCTCAAAATGCAAAATAGGTACATTTGAATTAATCATATTGTTGCAGTCTCTTTGCTTACAATGTGAACCCCAAAATTGTGTACTGGAAAAACTTGCTCTTACTGTAGTGTCACTCACCCCTTCCATGCATCCTTTAATCCAAGAGTTTTCTGTAAACAAGATTAAATTATGTCAACATCAGGTCAGGAGGCAGAGCTAGCAACCAGTTGACAGGCAGTGAACATAGGGGGAAAAAGCAAAGAGAATGGATCATCATAAAGTATGCTCAACTCTTCCAAGGAATAGTGGCAGACTTAGGGAATCTGGGCACAGAGAGATGGGGAAAAAAGTTTTACCTAGAGATTTTACTGATGGGTTGAAGAGAGGACAAGAGAGACAAAGGTAAAGATAAAAGGAGCCAGAGAATAAGAAGCACAAAGATTAAAACAGACTGCTAGAGTGCTAGAGTCAGTTTAAGGCCAAGCAGAGCAATTCAGTTAGAGTCAGAGACAGTACCCAGTTTGAATCAATCATCCTAGAAAGGAGTTTGATCCAGAACATCTGAGTAGAATCAGTCAGAATGAACTCAGAATGAACAAGAAAGGGTGAGCTTATTCAGCAGTAAGTCTCAGAGTTTGAACTCATTATAGTCCTAATAGAGATTTTATGAAGACTAAAGGCTTTAAGGATGAGGCTTAGGTTCCTAGGCCTACAATGACTTCAAGTGAAAAAAATGGTTTGATGTCAAGTTACCAAAAGAAAGTATAAGGGTACATGATATATCCACATTTCCAGTACTTGAAATTGAAAGGAAGGAGAGGTGGATGAGACCTGCTAGATTATTTAAACTGAACACTTGTCTGCAAATTTTGTGGATAACTTTGTAATGGGTTTGTACAAAGAAGTATCAATCCCATTCTCATCATGACAGTTTCCGTCTGTTGATTCAAGACTGAGCTTGTGTTTGATGCCAGTGTACTTTCTCTGGTTTCCCATTGTGTTTTTTTCTTCAGCTCACTTTTGGGCCTTTTGATTCTACCTTGAATGACCAAGGTCAGTTTCCTTCTCTCTATCAGATGGCTCCTAAGGACACCTATCTCTCACTTGCCATAGTCTCTTTGCTGCTTCATTTCAGCTGGTCCTGGGTTGGTCTGATCCTCCCAAACGACCACAAAGGGACTCAGTTTCTGTCAGAATTGAGAGACAATATGGACAATGGTAGCATCTGTATTGAGTTTGTGAATATCATTCCTGCCACTTCATATATAGACTCCAATAACTTGGGTGAAAATCTGGAGAGCATTCTGAAATCATCAGCAAATGTGACAGTTATTTATGGGAACATTGTTTCTTCACAAGGCTTAATGTTTCACATTGCAAAACTCTTAGTGACATGGAAAGTCTGGGTCTTGAACTTTCCATGGGATGTTGACAACCATTATGATTATTTCATGGTAGGCTCACTTCATGGGAGTCTCATATTTTCACACCACCATGAAGAGATGGTTGGATTTACCAATTTTCTTCACACACTTACTCCCTACAAATATCCAGAAGACATTTTTCTTCCTAAGTTTTGGGCTTTATTCTTCAACTGCTCATTTCATGGGTTTCATTGTCAAATTTTGAAGAACTGCCAACCAAATGCTTCTTTGGAGTTACTGCCCAGACATATTTTTGACCCAGCCATGAGTGAGGAGAGTTATAATATATACAATGCAGTGTATGCTGTGGCCTACAGTCTGCATGAAATGATTCTTCAACAAACACAGATACAGCAATATGGTAATGGATAAGAAATGGTATTCTTCCACTGGCAGGTAATAATCTTTCCAGTGCATTGTAATATCAGCACTGTGACTTTTTTTTATTAATTTCTAGGGCACTGCAATAGGGAAGCATAAGATTTAGATCATAAACATACTTTCTTCCCTGTCTGGAGGTCAATACAAAACCATGTGTAAGTATCCTTTATAAAATACACGGCAAGAAGAGGGAAAAATCAACATTAAATCAACATTACATTCATATAACATCTCGCCTCACAGTTCTCTTCATAACTCTTTATTGTGAAAAGTTGAGATATTTCATATGTTTACAAATACATAGGCCATTCAGTTAGGCTCTTCTTTTGCTAGCTCATCATTTAAAATAATCTATTTATACTAATCTACATTCTGCCACATGGCTAGTTACCTCTGTTCTGGTACCATACATATCTCCTCCCACATTTTCACCAAAAAAATCTCTCATACCAGGATATCTCAGAATACTTTCTGTCTGACGATGTCCCACCTTCTATTCTATACTTTCCTATAGTCCATAGATTTTTATCTACAGGTGTTGTATCCACACAATACACAAGATATCCTCTTTACATTACCCTTTTATGTGCAATAAAAGGCTTCTTTCTTCTAAATATCAACTATATACAATAAGAACAACTGTGAGAATATCAGGTTAGATCACAGTGTCAAGTCCATATGTATTTGGAGAAAGTGCTCTACTGTCTACTCTTTTTTAAAAAATAATTGTTACGTATTGCATCTCAATTTTTATTCCATCCCTTGTTTCTTCCCATTCCTCCCTCCATCCCATCTTCACCTTATTCCTCTCCCCTATGTCTGTGACTGAGGGGTACCTCCTTCCCCTCTATTGGATCATAGTTTATCAAGTATCTTCTTAGTAGCCTGTTATCCTTCCTCTGAGTGACACCGGGACTCCTCATCAAAGGGACATCGTCAAATATGGACAGTCACCCCAAACTCTCTAGAACACTGAAGGATCATCTTCAGCCTTCTGTCCCATTATATCTGGCAGTCATATTTGTGAAGCAAGAACTATTGAGGACTTGCTTACCCTGTCTTGCCAGAGTTTGGCCATCAATTCTGTCTGCAGTCAAGCTTGCCAAGTTTTAGGCAGAATTCTGTCTGTAGCAGAAAGTAGGACATTTTTCCCAGTGGCCCTTTTTTGCCACAATTGAAGCCATCTCCATAAGGAGGTTTTCTGATGCTCATCATTTTCTCTGAGGTAGGCTTGTTGTTGCCAGGAGTTAACCTGTCTGACTGTCACAGGACCCTTAAAATCATTAAAACATCTTTAAATGCCATAGTCTGTAAGTCTCTGAGATTATTGAAAACCTTATCTATTTTACCCTACCTATCTATAGAGTCCTATATATCTGTTAAATCTAGGGTATATATTCTTGTGATGGAAATAGACTAGTAATTGACATGACCATGAGTTTATCAACTAACAACTAACTTGTCTTACTTAATTATCCTAAACAGCCTGAAATAACACCTTCAATGTATTGGAAGTAAATTTTGTAATATATTTGAGTTGTATGAGTACACTGTCTCCTATTAGAGTAGCAATATATTTAATGTGTATGAAGAATAATCATGAATTTGAATTCTATAACAAAGTTTGAAAATTGAACTTCTTTGCCTCAATACACAAAATTCTATACCAATGAATTAAAAATAACCTTGTTTGTGAGTAACAGTTAAGGCCTTAGGTTGAGGAGTAGATACAATAGTCTACTTTTTGACTTCTCTTCTCTATATATTTCTATATTTCCCCTTCTTTCTTTTACACCAGTATCTCTATATCTAAGAGAGAAGGATAAAGGAAAAAAGAGAACTCCTTGACTCCAACCTTGTTTTCTCTCTGAATAAGATCAATGATAACTTATAACCAGTTTCCAATGAAAGTAAACATCTATAGACCAAGAAAACAACCATTTCTTATTGTAGTGTTTTAATGTTTCATCTGGATTTTGTTCACTCTTTTCTCCCATCCTTTCTTAGGGGAGTTAATTTGTTTCAGGGGAGGGGAAATTATTCACTGACATATCAAAATATCTAGTACATTCACTACCATAAACTCCTGGTGGCTAGAAATAGAACCCTGCTCATGATAGCATCCTTTAGTAGATTTAAGGACACAGTGTGATGCATTTAGGTTATTATACTTTTGACAGAACCAGGAAGAATTTCTCTCCCACACTAATGTTTTCAGAGCAGGCTACACAGTGGATGAACACACTGTTTCACATGCAGGGCTGGATGGTAAGACCATATGTATTCAATGATTGATAGAGGATCAATTAAGTAGATATTTTGGAAGTGATCAATGCAGCAGGACTATTGGCCTTTTCCAAAGTGAGTAATAAAAAATTGTATTAGGTGCAGACATCTTCGGGATCTGCAGACAGAAATGCATCATAGAATAATGTTCAGAGACACTTATAGTCAGGAAGAAGAGGGGACCTCACTGGTTGTCTTTGGTTTGGAAAGCATGGCCCACTGGTTTTGTCTGCACATGCCTGCCATGGGCATTTTCTGACCTTCTCAAAATTCACCTAAGATGGCAACTTCTGATGCTGTTTTCTTCAGCCAAAGTTGTTGTCACATGAAAAGTTTCCTGCTTCAAATTTGACCAAAACAGCCTAATAGGGAAGTTGATGCCTGAGCTATGCTATTTGTCTCCTTGGCTGAAATCATGATGCATGTAGCTAGAGAAGAAAATACAAAATATAGCTTCCCACTTATTCTTAAGCAGAAAACATGGACTCAGATGTAGAGAAAGCCTAAGGGAAAAAAAGAGTTTCAGAGATCTCAATGGCAGTGGAAGAAGTATTAGAAAAAACTGTGTGCTGATTAGTGTGACAGCTGCACCCAATAACAAAGTGAGAAGCACACATGTTCACAGACACTTGAGATCAATATATACCAGATGGACATCATTAGATATGTATCTATCAGTCTTGTGCCTGGTCAGATGTACATTTTAATAGGATGTCCTGGGTTTTTATCTTTGGGCTTCTGTATATTCCCAATTTTGTGTGTGATTCAACTGACAGTCACTGCTATGCAACTGATGATTATCTTTTCCGTGAAGGAGATATGCAGATTTGTGCATTTATTCCTCTTGCTGACATACATGTAGAAAAATATATTAAATATGAATATGTGCCACACCGCTTGCAGAACCTTAATGTATGGTAAGTACAATTATTTATTCTCAGAGTTGAGGATTCCTGGAACTTAAAGACTGTATGGATTAAAACTTTCTTGAGTTTTTCACAATTTCTCTTTTTCATTCTCAAACCAGTTCAAACATATTTTCATGTGTACTGCTTTTCCTCTTTCAAGGAAAAATGACAATTTTGATGCCTGGATTGTTGGAAAGTCTTGAGTATGTTACATGTAGCTGAATTCAGAACAGGACTGTCACTATTAACATTAGGGAGCACTTCAGTTCTCTACACATGTCTTTGTGTATATCCTTTTGTAATATTTCAATGTTTCTTTGTTAAATGTGTTATTCTCAAACACATTTTATATATTTTTATTGTTTTTTACATATATATTTATAATATTACATATATATACAATAAGTTAGCTATAGCAAGAAGAACCATGACACAATCAGGAATTATATAAATGTTACATTCTTAGTGTTTTGGTTATTTTATTTGGCACCCATATAACTCAATTACAATACAAGGTTTACTTCCAATATTTTTAAAGTTCTACTGCAGGCTGTTTAAGATAAATGAGTTATACATATTTTAATGTATACCTGTTGGCCGTATATGTTTCCAGTGCTTCCCTCGTTTGTATGGATGTGATCACCAAAAAGATACTCTTGATGTGAGGGTGGCCACATATGGCTTTTTAAAAAGCTTTTAATAAATATGCAATTTTTTATTATATTTTTTATTAATTTATTCTTGTTACATCTCAATGGTTATCCCATCCCTTGTATCATCCCATTCCTCCCTCCATCCTATTTTCCCCTTATTCCCCTCCCCTATGACTGCTCCTGAGGGGAATTCCTCCCCCTTTCTATGCTCATAGGGTATCAAGACTCTTCTTGGTAGCCTGCTATCCTTCCTCTGAGTGCCATCAGGTCTCCCTCTCCAGGGGACATGTTCAAATATGAGGCACCAGAGTACATGTGAAAGTCATACCCCACTCTCCACTCAGCTGTGGAGAATGTCCTGTCCATTGGCTAGATCTGGGTAGGGGTTTGAAGTATACAGCCTGTATTGTCCTTGGCTGGTGCCACAGTTTGAACAGGACCCCTGGGCCCAAATCTGCCTATGATAATATTCTTCTTGTAGGTTTTGAGGACCTTCTGGATCCTTCTACTTTGCTATTTTCCCATGCTTCTCTCATCTAGAGTCTCAATAAGATGTCCTTCCCTCTGTCCCAGTTTCCTGGTAAGTGAAGACTTTCATGGGACATGCCCCTTGGGCTAGTATGCAGATATAAGTGACTCTTTCTGCTTCTGGGTTAACTCACTCATTATGATTATTTCTAGCTCAATCCATCTGTTCACAAATTTCGGGAATTCCTTATTTTTAATAGCTGAGTAGTTTTCCATAGTGTAAATGAACCACAGCTTCTTTATCCATTCTTCTACTGATGGACACTTAGGCTGTTTCCATGATGTGGCTGTTATGAATTAGGCTGCTATGAACATGGTTGAGCAAATTTTCTTGTTGTGTGCTGGAGCATCTTCTGGGTATATTCCAAGGAGTGGAATAGCTGGGTCTTGAGGAAGCTCTATTCCCAGTTTTCTGAGATAGCACCAGATAGATTTCCAAAGTGGCTGTATTATTTTGCAATCCCAACAGCAATGAAGGAGTGTTCCTCTCTCTCCACATCCTCGCCAGCATGTGGTGTCGCTTGAATTTTTGATCTTAGCCATTCTGATGGGTGTAAGATGGAATCTCAGAGTTTTTTTGATTTGCATTTCCCTGATGTCTAAGGAGGTTGAGCAGTTCTTTAAGTGTTTCTCAGCCATTTAATATTCCTCTGTTGAGAATTCTGTTAGTTCGGAGCCCCATTTCTCAATTGGATTATTTGGTTTAGTGATGTTTAATTTCTTGAGTTCTTTATATATTTTGGATATTAGACCTTTGTCAAATGTAGGGTTGGTGAAGATCTTTTCCCGGTCTGTAGGCTGTCACTTTGTTCTCTTGACAGTGTCACCTGCCTTACAGAAGCTTCTCAGCCTCATGAGGTCCCATTTATTAATTGCTGACATTAAGGCCTAAGGAATGGTGTCAAGAGAAGTCTGATTTCCTTTAACAAATAATGACAAATATTCAAGTGTGTCTTTTTATAAGGGAAACATATTTTGGCTATGTTATATAGACATCCAGAATCTCAATGGATAAGTATAAAAAAAACATAAAATAGAGCAATTGAGCTTGTAAAGATCATTGAACACATGAGAAAATTGTTACAAGGACAATAGGCAGAAATTCACAAGGAAAATATCCTTCTTAACATAAATTGTGCCTAGTGTGACAGTGCTGTGTAATTCTTAACACCATGGTGGGGTGTCAAGTATAACTATAAGAATGATAGAGGAAGAAATATGTTCATATATAATATTCATGGGATGTTTGGTGGTCTTGACACATTTCATTGGAAACTAACATAACAAAGATGGTCATAGGACAAAAAATTTCTATGTAGATGAAATAATTTACATCTCAATGCAGTAACTAAAGTTAGATCCACATTCTTAAGGATCATTTCTCAAATAAGATCATACATTTGTCTGATAAACTTAGCAGACTGAGGACTTTGGATGCTAGCTGGAGCCCCTTCTACTACATCATAACTAATGCCTCTTGTTACTCTCTTTTTTCTGCTCTCTTTGTTTTCAGTAGCTCAGGCACAAATGCACATCTGTATGATTTTTTTCTTTTGTCCCCCTGCAATAAGTATATATATATATATATATATATATATATATATATATATATATATATATATATATATATGAAAAGAATATACTTTCAGTTCTGTGAGCCCCAAGTGTCTGGCTTGTCTTGAATTGGTATAGAATTGTTTCCAAAACAGTCACTTTTTTATTTTAAAGTATTTTTTTTATTTATGAGGTCTTTGAAATTTTCATACATTATGCTTTGATCCTATTCATTCCCCTCTCCCATCTCCTCCCAGTTTCACCCCCTTCCTTGCCCACCCAATTGTGTATCATTATTTTCTCTTCTGTTTTGTTTTTAAATTCATCCACTGAGTCCAGTTAGTACCTCTATAAAACACTCTCAATGTGTGGTCTTCCACTGAAGTGTGCTAGAACTGTCAAGGATCACACCCTTAAGGGAAACTGATTCTGTCCTTCCCATCAGCTATGATGGCCAAAAGCTCCCCAGCTGTGTTTGGAACTTCACTCCAGACCACCTGCCAACTTTCCTTCTCCTTCCTGGAATTCTGTCAGGTTGATCTTGTTCAGGTCACAACAGAGTTCACATGAGCAGCTGCTCAGTTGTTCCTGAAAACACTCTCTCCTTTTAGTCATTTTGTCTTCTGCTTCTTACAGCCTTTCTGACTCATCTTTTGCAATCTTGCAATCGGTCTAAGCACTGGCATGGGGGGATATGATCTGGCAGCCTCACTTAGGGCTGAACACTCTGCAGCCATTTATTTCCCACACCTTGACCAGGCCCAGCTACTCGGGAGGCTGAGACAGGAAGATCGCTTGAGTCCAGGAATTCAGGGGTGTAGGACACTTTTTGGATCAGGTGTCCACAATAAGTTCATCATGAATATGGTGACCTCCCAGAAGCAGAGGACCACCAGGTTGCCTAAGAGGGATGGACCTTTCCAGGTCGTAAAAATACAACTTTTTATATCATCAAAATTATAATCAAAGTAGATCATGAAAGGAAAATAGTATTTTTGTTATAAAAGATTAAGAATCTTGTCTTATAGAATGCAATTCCCAAAGATATATTCTGCATACACTTAAACAAAGTTGTATTACATTTTTTTCACAGAATTAAAAAAAAAGATTGAATGGAGCAACTACAAGTTTTCTAGAACAATTGCTCCAGTGTTTAAAAATCATCCTGGATTGATTTCTCCATTTTAATCCTTCTGTGTACCAGCAGTGAAAATGGTTCCACTCCTAACTGCATCTTGATCCTGAGCACACTCTCCCCTCTTGTCTTGGCCTTACAATTTAGGTCTCAGTTTCCATGAATTGCAGCCCTGTGGTCATTTCTTTGTGTACAGTGGGAATGGCTATTGAGTGTCCTCTAAATATTTAATGGAGGGCTATCATGTATCCCACCTGTAATCATTTACTTCAGTAGTATGACTTTGGTGTCTGGTTTTTGTTGTTGTTACTGCTGCTGTTGGTTTTTGTTTGTTTGTTTTGTTTTTGTTGCTGTTGTTTTGTTTTCCTTTTGCTTTTATATCAATTGATCTTCCTCCATCTCTAGGGTGTTCTTTAATTGGAATTCTGGTTGTGGTTTTTAGGTCTCCTTTTCTCAGGTCAATTAACAAAGAGGCAGTAATGTGTAGAGGTGTTTTTTCAGTACAGCCAGAAACACAAACACAAGCAGCCCATCACCTGTACACCAACTTCTCTGATGTAAGGGATTTTTGTCAGGGTCTGGCTGAGGATAGTACAGATGGCAGTCATTGTTAGCACTGTGCAATTTTTTCTACCATTTATCTAAACACATTGAAAGAAATAGTCATGCACTCAAGCCTTTATATATTAATTTTCTGTTAAATTAATTCAATGAAAAGTATTTATTTTATGGTGTTCCAACTTTATCTACTCTAATTGAAGTACATAAGCCATAAACTATTTTCTGATTTTTCAGTGTAAGTTATCTGATACTGTAACATTTAGAAATAATTTTAAAATTGTCAAATTTCTGGCCTTTCCTACTATTTGTCTGCATGTTGTTACTATCATTATCCTAATGAGAATATTGTAAATAACCATATAAGATTATTTTTTAAGAAATCATTATTTTTACTTTAAGCTAGTATTATCAATTTCTTAACATTTTGTATTGTCAAAAACCTTTGAGTTTTGGTCTAATATTTCTTTCTGTGCTAGATAATTTATCTTAACTTGACACAAACTAGAGTCAGTGGAGAGAAGGATGACTCAGTTGAGTAAATGTCTCAGTAAGATCAGGAGATAGACAGTCCTTTGTGGTATTTCCTTAATCACTGATTTAGTGGAAGGGCCTAGCCCATTGTGGGTGGTGCCACCTCTGAGCAGGTAGTCCAGGGTTCCATTTAAATAGGCAGACTGAGCAGGCCACAGTGAGCCAGCCAATAAATGACTACTGGGTCACAGCTCTTGCCTACAGGTCCTGCCCAGCATGAGTTCCTATTCTAACTTCCTCCAACAAAGGACAGTGCTGAACAGATGCATATCAACTTGAGACTTGCTAAAGCTATCTGAGAGAAAGGAATATCACTTAAGAAAGCTCTCCTATAAGATTGGGTGAGAGCCAAGCCTATGGGGCATTTTGTCAAATAGTGATTGATGGGGGTGGCCCAGAACATTGTGGGTGGGGCCACTCCTTTGCTAGTAGTTTTCAATTCTATGGGGAGCAGACCAAGAAGTCTATTAGGAACAAGCCAGTAACTATAAACATTCCATGGTCTATAGATCATCTCCTGCTTCTACAATTTCACTTTCTTTGAGTTTCTGTCCTGATGTCTTTCAGTGATAAACTAAAATGTGGAAAAAAGGCTTTCCTCTCCATCTTTCATTTGGATGTGGTGTTTCATCACAGCAATAGTTAACATAATTAAAGTACCAAATAAGTCATTTCCTCCTCAAGTTGCTTTGGGTATGGTGTTTCATGTAACTAAACTAACTAAAACACTGGTGTTTATGTGTGTGTGTGTGTGTGTGTGTGTGTGTGTGTGTGTGTGTGTGTGTGTGTGTGTGTGTGTTGTGTGTATGTGTGTGTGTGTGTCTGTGTGTGTGTGTCTGTGTGTGTGTGTGTGTGTGTGATGTGCTTCTTCACTGATTTTATTTTTATTTTTTTCAAACAGAGCCTCCTTAAGTCACATAGCCTGGCAGTCCTGGAATTTACTATGTAGATTTGGCTGGCCTAGAATACACAGAGTTCTGCCTCCTTCTGCCTTCTGAGTTCTGGGACTAAAGGCATGCATTACCATACCCACATCTCTCTCTCTCTCTCTCTCTCTCTCTCTCTCTCTCTCTCTCTCTCTCTCCCACCCTATCTCTCCCTTTTACCTTCCCCATTTCTATTTCTCTTCCTTTCTCTTTCTTCTTCCTTGCTTTCTTCCTTCATTTCTTTCTTTTCTTGAGACATGCACCCTTGACTGTCTTAACACTCTATATGTACAACAAGCTGTGCTGGAGTTTTAGACTATGCCTGAGGGAGAGAGAGAGAGAGAAACATAAATTTGGATAGATGGAAATATGGATACAAAATTTTTAAAAAAAGGAGAAAAAATTCTGTCATTATAAAGGAAAAATATTACACATGTTCACAAATATATAGATATTTAAAATTTATTAATCAAGAAAAAGGTTTAACCAACCTATGGAATGCAGATTTCAAACTCACTGTAAGAAAAGAATGAGAAAGTATCAAATAAAATCATGTTGAATTTTAAACAAATTTTGAATTATCATATATGAATTGTACATATTTATTACACACAATGTGTTGTCAAACATGACTCTAAAAAAGGAATGAAATCTTGGTTATAAAGATTCCATTTTCTTATTGTTGCTTTGAGTTGGGATACTTGTAGCCACTCTTCTGCTTTATCATGAAATATGTAGTAGATATCTCACTCTATACTGTGGTTATAAGCCTTTGCTTACATGCATGAAATTGTCAAGACAATATATATTATTATTATTATTTGATATATGTATACATGTTAAAATATACCACCCATTATCAAAAACTATACTTATTTTTTTTGTTTCTCACTATTCTGAGAAATACCCCTTCACTAGACATAATTGTATTATTTTGGGGCCTTTAATAGTAATTATTAATTCTTTATCATTTCAAACAAAATGCTTTGATCATATTCACCCACACCACCACATCTTCCAAATTCACTGTCTCTAACTTGAGCTTCTATGTAAGTAACTTAGTGTTTCATATTTTTTCAAGTCAAGTACACTTTGCTTTCCAAATGTACTACTGTAATTACAGCCTTCCTTTGTGTGAGGTTAATCTCCCAGTAGTGACAATAGGAAAGAAACTGAATTTGATGTTTTCCAGCTTTTTATTCCTCTTGGGTATTTCTGCTTCTTTTTCTAGGTCTTTCAAATGTGTCATTAAGTTGCTTGTATAAGATGTTTCTCTTTATAAAAGCAATTAGTGCTATGAACTCACCTTTTAACACTGGTTGTCTTGTGTCCTCTTAAGGTGTGTATGTTGTATACTCATTTTCATGGAATTTTAGGAATTCCCTAATTTCTTGCTTTATTTCTTCCCTGACCCTGTTGTAATTGAGTGAACAGTTGTTCAGTTTCCATGTATGTGTACGCTTTTTGTTAATTCTGTTGTTATTGAAGTCCAGCTTTAAGCTATAGTGGCCCGATAGGTTCCAAGGTATTATTTAAATCTTCTTGTTTCTGTTGAGGCTTCTTTTATGACCTACTGTATGCTCAATATTGGAGAAGGGTCTGTGAAGTACTGACAAGAAGTTACAACCTTTTGTGTTTGTGTAAAAAGTTCTGTAGATATCTATTTAGTCCATTTGATTTATGACATCAATTAATGTCATTATTTCTCAGTTTATCTTCTGTTTTGTTGACCTATCCTTTGTTGAGAGGGAGTGATTGAAGTCTCCCATTATTAATGTGTGGAAATCAATGTGTGGTTTAAACTTTATTAATTTTTCTATAACCAATGTGTGCACTTGTATTTGAGGCATAGTTGATCAGAATTGTGATTTCACCTAGGTTGATTTATCCTTCGGTGAGTATGTCCTCCCTCATCTCTTTTGATTAAGATTGGATAAAAGTCTATTTATTAGATATTAAACTGGTTCCTCTAGCTTGCTTTTGTCTGTTTGCTTGGAAGACATTCTTCCAGCCCATGACTCTCAGGTAAGGTCTATCTTTGTGGCTGAGGTGTTGTTCTTCTATGAACCAAAATGTTGGGTCCTCTTTATGCATCCATTCTGTTATTCTCTGTCTTTACTGGAGATTAGAGACACGTGATGTTGAGAAAGATTAATGACCAGTGACTACTAGGTTCTTTTATTTTGATATTGGTTGTGGTACTGTATATACATGCTTCCCTAATTTCTGTTTGGCTAAAGTGAAGTTATCTATGTCCAGTGTTTTCCCAGTTGTAGTTAACCTGCTTAGGTGGGAGTTTCCCTCATAGTATCTCCTGTAGGGCTGAGTTTGTGGATAGGTACTGTTTAAATTTGTTTTTGCTGCGGAATATCTTGTTTTATCTATCTATAGTTATTGAAAATTTGCTTCATATGAGTCTGGACTCTCATATGTGTTCTCTAAGAGTTTGTAAGACATCGGGCCAGGCCCTTCTGGTTTTACAGTTTCTGCTGAAAAATATTTAACCTTCTTAATGTGACTCAGAATGTTTACTTCTAATTATATAGAATTCACCAAGACTATAGACTTCCAGTCTGGTTAATTTAGGTACTTTGCATCTTTATTTTGAGAGTTATTATAATAGTTTTTAATTAAACTATTTTAATTTTTGTGGTTTTCATTTCATGTTGGTAAACACAATTGAATCCTTTTGTTTTTTGTTTGTTTTGAGACAGTGTTTCTCTGTGTAGCATTGGATGTCCTAGGCTCACTTTGTAGACCAGACTAGCCTTGAACTCACAGTGATCCACCTGCCTCTACATCCCAAGTGCTGGGATTGAAGGCATGGGACACCATGCCTGGCTACAATTGAATCTTTAATTATTAATTTTTAATTATGATATATTCTAAGTGTTTTGTTGCATTTCATTTTGTGTGAAACTTCTAGAGAAATCCATTAATTTAAAAAGAAACATACCTCATTGCATGCAATCTGTAAATCCTTTAGCGTCCTTGAAAACAAATATAGAGAAAGGAATAAAACATATAATTTTCTTTGAGCCAGCATGTGTGTCAGATATGTAGCAGACCATTAACAATCAAAAGGGAAAAATATTGAAAAAGAAGAAGGGAAACACAAAGAATCAGAGATGCAAATATTTGTTGAAGCAAGCAAGCAATCAAACAAAGGAACACACACTCAAAACAAGAACAATGCAAAAACCAAATTAAATAAAAGCAAATATATGTTAGTAAAAGGACAAAATTCTGCAGAAAAAAACTATATATAGAGATGCTCTTTTCTTTTCAAGTGTTTTTAATGAGGGTTTAACATCTTATTCTATATATCTTTCCAAAATATAAAGATAATATTGCTTTTCTATAAAACCCTATAATATTTTAATATTGAGTATTTTTATATCCAACTGAGGAACAATGTACTAAATATAACCTTAAAGACACTATTTTGTGAACCGTACATTTTGACAGTAAAATGAATTGTCATTCCTTTGTGTGTGGGGTTTTGGCATCATAAAATGTATAAGGTTTTTTCCTCACCATCATACTTTTAACTAGATTACAACTTGAGTAACAATATAAAATGCTCTAGGTGCATGTGTGAGGACCCGGGTTTATATCTCCCAGAGAGCATCCATGTCTTCTTGTAATCTAATTATTGTATGGAGGAGAGAGACAGGGAGAAATGACTACCTACAAGTTTGCTGGCCAGAGTACCAAGCTTATGCACTGAAAACGATAAAGAAAATGTGGTGTCAGTTATTGTGCTTTTCTCTCTTTTTCACAGTACTGAAGAAGGGGAGGCAGAAATAATCTTAGTAACTTCAAGTCCAGATTGGTTACATGGTCAAACTCTGTCTAAATCAATCAAATGAGTCAGTCAGTCAGGCAGTCGATATTTAACTCAACTGGTCATGAGACACTTTGTGCAATTATGTGGACAGCTTGGACTGACACTAACTGTCCTTCTCTGTCTTACACTCTTAGTTATTGATGTTCATGTACAGATTAACAGAATAAATTCACACAGCTCACAAATATACACAAAGAAAAATAAATTTGGTTGGGGGTTCACCTGAATTAATTAAACCAAAGAAGAATCAGAGGCAGGAATATCTCCATGAATTCAAGACCAGAACACTCTACATAGTATATTCTAGGACACAGCATAGAAAACAAACCATAGAGATGACAACTATGCACAGTTATTATTTGATTTACTTTGTGCTATTTTTAAATAGGAGATTGTCACAGAAAACAAGGTGATTGGATGACGATAAACTGATTTTATATATATATATCTGTAGAGGCTGAAGGTCGGAGATCCAGACATCAAAGTTCTGGTGTTTTGTCAGACTCTAATTTCTTACTCATGGGCAGGATTTTGCCCACAAAAGATAAAGAAAGCAATTTAATAACAAATTAAAGTCCCAGAGCTCATAATTAATGAGTGCTAATACTGTAGAATCTTACTTAATCCTGTTTAATTACATGTCCTTCTAATTCTAGCCATTCATGAAAAGATATTAAAAACTGGATTTTATAAAAGTATTGACATTTTAATTAAAAAAGGTATTGCACTAAATAGGAAGGTTCTGTGATCTATGACTTTATACTGTGTAATTTTGTAATTTTATGGAATTTATGCAGGTATAATTTTAAGAACTACCAGGTGTTTCTGGCCCTGATATTTGCCATTGAGGAGGTCAACAGGAACCCTTATCTTCTACCCAACACAACTCTGGGGTTTGATCTTTATACTACTTTACATAATGAAAGGATTAGTTTTGGTTTTGTCATGATCTGGTTAACACGGGCCATCAATCCTGTGGTTAATTACAACTGTGGAGAGAAGAAAACATCACTTGCTACATTCACAGGAACACCAATGTCAACATCGTCCTATATTGTTACATTGCTACAACTATACAACATACCTCAGGTGGGTGAGGCGCCAATGTCTGTCTTTGCTCTGGCAAGTCCAGGGTTGGATTTCTGGTACTGGATGCAGAATCTCCATTCACTTTATCTCAGGCAACTAATCAGGATTTAAAGAAGAATGATGGGAGGGAGCCCAGAGTTCCTCCTCTAGGGACTGTCTGTACTGCAGCTAAAGAGGAGAACTCAAACTGACCACAAGTTTCCTACATGCAAGGCTGTAAATGCAGATTTTAGCAAAGAAAACTGAGAGGGTCATTAAAGGAGGCTCTTTGTTCTATATATAAGCTCTTTTGTGGAGATCTCTGGAAAGATCAAGTATACCTGTTTGTACATGATGGATGTTGGGGAACACTGAGTCTATTCACTTATTTCTGAATCCACGTTGAAATACTAAGAATGAAATAGAAAATAGACAACACATACACACATGCACAGACACACACACATGAACACACACATATACACAGACACAGACACACAAACACACACATATACACAGACACACACAGAGACTCAGACGCACACACACACATCCAAGAAAAATGTAGTTGAAGTTAAACATCTTAATTTCAATTCCATTTTTTGTTGTTCACCATATTTATACTTCTAAGAAAAGGAATTGCCTCATAGTAAAAAAAAAGGCAATTAATGGAAAAAAACAGATAAGTTCTAAAACACAACAGGTTACATGTCTTAAAATTAAATTTTTATTCTCTATGTATCCATTACATAAGATCATAGTGAGTTCAGAATGACAAAGTTTGACAAGAAATAAAGTTTAACAGGGTCTAAGTTACAAGAATATGTGTCTATTCCATGAGGACTGACCTGGCTACACAATCTCTAGTTTTCTCTTAGCTTATAGTAAATTCAGGACAATAATTTTATCTTTTCATTCCAAGAAAGAAAGCAAATTTAAAATGACAGCATATAATACCATAAGGTGACAGGGTGTAAGGGATTATAACAGAACAGTTTGTACATTCAGACATTAGGGTTTATACTTAATTTAGACATGTTCAGGTATCTCCGTCATAGTTTTGGTTCATGGAAAGGTTAAACCAACTTGACCATATTTATGGTGTATACCAAGATACATGGTGCCATCTGGAGTGAAAGCTTATCTGAGGCTACAATTCTGCTTCAAGTCTGTTCCCTAGTAAGGCATCTAGAGGTCCTCAAAAGTATTTATTGACCCAAAATTTTGGAATATTTATAACAATTTAACTTTTAAAATTGTTTGAATCGAATCAGGAATTTCATTATCTGGAATTAGTTCATCTGAACAGCAGTACATCTTTCAGTAAAATAATGTACTCAGTTTGGTCATAGTTTGTCAATACCCAGGAAGATAAGATGCAGCAGTGAACAACTGACAGAATTGTCAGACATTGGAAGCAATTCTGGGGTACATTAAGATACTGACTTGTAGAATACCAGATCACTTCCAGAGAATTCTCATGCCTACTGAACGTCAACGAATGGCTCTTGACATCACATCTGAGACTGGAAAGATTTCTAGGGTGCATCATGGTACTGACCTTGCAAATTGATAGCTTCTTTCTAGAAAGCTCATATGCACATTTAACTCATTTGACAGAATGGCTAAGAGGCTGAAAGCAATTCTTTGGGTGCATCCTGGTACTGACTTTGTAAAATACCAGGTCAGGTACTAGATAGCTATTTTGCCTAATTATCTTCTTTAAGAGAATGGCTCTTGCAAGTAACATGTGGGAGTAGGAGTCAAGGATCCTATGTTGACATTACAGATGTCTAAAAATGTAAAATAGGTACACTCTAATTAATCACATTGTTGCAGTCTCTTTGCTTACAATGTGAAACCCAAGATTGTGTACTGGAAAAACCTGCTCTTAGTGTAGTGCCGCTCACCCTTTTCACACATTCTTTAATCCAAGAGTTTTCTGGAAACAAGATTAAATAATGTCAACAACAGGTCAGGAGGAAGAGATAGCAACCAATTGGCAGGGAGTGAACAGAGAAAAAAAAGCATAGAGAATGGGTCAGGATAAAATATGCTCAACAATTCCAAGGAAAAGAGGACTTGAGGAATCAGGGCACAGAGAGATGGGGGAGCAGATTGATCTGGATATTTTACAGAGACACGTTGAGAAGAGGACAAGATAGACACAGGTGAAGATAAATGGAGCCAGAGATGAGCCTGAAGACTACAAGAGATTGCTAGAGTCAATTTGAGGACAAGCAGAGCAATTCAGTCAGAGGACAAGAGAGAAGCTAGATTGAATCAGTCATCATGGAAAGGAGTTTGAGCCAGAACACCTGAAAAAACTCAGAAAGAGCCAGAAAGAATTCAGAATGAAGAATAAAAGTGAGCTTATTCATCAGGAAGACTCAGAGGTTGAAATAATTCTAGGCCTAATTAAGATAATATGAAGTCTAGAGGTTTTAAGGACTAGGCCTAGGTTACGAGGACTACAATTACTTCAGGTGAACAACAAAATACTTTGATGTCAGGTACCTAAAAAATATAAATGTACTTGATATATCCACATTTCCAGTACTTAAAATTGAGAGGAAGGAGAGGTGGATGAGACCTGCTATAGTATTCAAACTGAACACTTGTCTGCAATTTTTGTGGATAACTTTGTAATGGGTTTGTATATAAAAAATTACAATACCATTCTCATTATGACTGTTTCCATCTGTTGATTCAAGACTGAGCTTGTGTTTGATGCCAGTGTTCTTTCTCAGGTTTCCCATTGTGTTTTCTCTTCAGCTCACTTTTGGGCCTTTCGATTCTACCTTGAATGACCAAGGTCAGTTTCCTTCTCTCTATCAGATGGCTTCCAAGGACACACATCTCTCACTTGCCATAGTCTCTTTGCTGCTTCATTTCAGCTGGTCCTGGGTTGGTCTGATCCTCCAAGATGACCGCAAAGGGACTCAGTTTCTGTCAGAATTGAGAGATAATATGAGCAACGGTAGCATCTGTATTGAGTTTGTGAATATTATCCCTGCCACTTCATATATAGATTCTAATAACCTGGAGGAAAGTCTGGAGATCATTCTGAAATCATCAGCAAATGTCATAGTTATTTATGGGAACATTGTTTCTTCACAAGGCTTAATGTTTCACATTGCAAAACTCTTAGTGACATGGAAAGTCTGGGTCTTGAACTTTCCATGGGATGTTGACAACCATTATGATTATTTCATGGTAGGCTCACTTCATGGGAGTCTCATATTTTCACACCACCATGAAGAGATGGTTGGATTTACCAATTTTCTTCACACACTTACTCCCTACAAATACCCAGAAGACACTTTTCTTCCTAAGTTTTGGGCTTTATTCTTCAACTGCTCATTTCATGGATTTCATTGTCAAATTTTGGAGAACTGCCAACCAAATGCTTCTTTGCAGTTACTGCCCAGACATATTTTTGACACAGCCATGAGTGAGGAGAGTTATAATATATACAATGCAGTGTATGCTGTGGCCTACAGTCTGCATGAGATGAGTCTTCAACAAATACAGACACAGCAATATGCTAATAGGAAAGAAATGGAATTCTTTCACTGGAGGGTAATATTCTTTCCTGTGTGTTCTAATATCAGTACTGTGACTTTTTTATTATTTATCCATGACACTCCAATTGGGCAGCATAAGTTGTAGATCATAAGCATAGTTGATTCCCTGTCTGAAGGTCAATGCAAACTCATGTGTAAGTGTCCTTTATAAAAGGCATGGCAAAAAATAGGGAAAATCAATATTAAATTCATATAACAAGTTGCCTCACAATTCTATTCATAATCTCTTTAGTATGAAATTTTGAGATTTTTCATATATGTTTACAAATACCTTGGCCATACAGTTAGGCTCTTCTCTTACTAGCTCATAAGTTAAAATAATCTATTTATACTAATCTACATTCTGTCACATGGGTGGTTATCTCTGTTCAAGTACCATACATCACTACTCTCCGCCTCTTCACCAAAAAAATCTGTCACACCAGGATATCTCAGAATACTTTCTGTCTGACAATGTCCCACCTTCCATTCTATAGTCCATAGTTATTTATCTACAAGTTTTCTATCCACAAAATAGACAAGATCTTCTCTCTACATTACCCTTTTTATGTGCAATAAAAAGCTTTTCTCTTCTAATAATCAACTATATACAATAAGAACAACCCAGAGAAAATCAGGTAAGATCACAGGGTCAAGTCCTTATTTATTTGCAGAAAGTGTTCTACTATCTATTCTATCATTTTTTAAATTAATTTATTCATATTACATCTCAATTGTTATCCCATCCCTTGTATCCTCCCATTCCTCCCTTCCTCCTGCTTTCGCCCTATTCCCCTCCCTTATGTCTGTGACTGGGTAGACCTCCTCCCTCAGTATATGCTCAAAGGGTATCAAGTCTCTACCTGGGAGCCTGCTATCCTTCCTTTGAGTGCGACCAGGCCTCCTCATCAAGAGGACGTGGTCAAATATGGGGCACCAGAGTTCTTGTGAAAGTCAGTCCCTGCTCTCCACTCAACTGTGGAGAATGTCCTGTCCATTAGTTAGATCTGGGTAGGGGTTCAATATTTACTGCATATATTGTCCTTGGTTGGTGCCATAGTATTTATTATTGCTCTTATTTAACAACCTAAAATTTTTGGCCTAAAAATTTCTTCCTAAATTCTAAATAATTTAAGCTTAATTTGAAGCCTATAACTGTCAAGTTTTCGACCCCATCAAGGCATGAGAACAAATTATTACCTTAGTATGTAAGAAGTATAAACAAGCAGTTTGCAAAATAGAGAATTGACAGACAGCTGACTGCCTTGACAGTCACCCAGAATTTATGTGTAATATTAAAACACCATATTCAGTCTTCTTGCCCAGAATATCTGACAGACATATTTCTGAAGCAAGAATTTGGAAGAACTTGCTTACTCTGTCTTGACAGAGCTTAGCAGTTGACTTTGCCTGTGTCCAAGTCCTGCCCATTGTCTGCCGATGGAGTAAGTGCATATCTTTGCTTAGTTGCAACTTGCCATTTTTAAAGCAAACTCCTAAGGAAGATTCTTCAATGTTCATCATCTTCTTTCATGTCAAAGTGGGTGCTGCCAGCAACTGAGATATCTCATTATCAGAAAAGCCTTAAAATAATAAAACATTTTTAAATGCAATTTAAAGCTGGTCTCTGAGGCCTTTGAAGACCATCTGTATATTTGCACATATCTATATAGTGCTTAATAATTATCTACCTTTCTCTAGTATATCTGAATACACAAGTGGTTCTTTCTAGCTACTTACTATGTGTTTAGCCTAGGATATGTATTTATGTGATAAGCTAAACTAGTATCTGACATGACCATGAATTTCATTGACTATTAACTTGCATTACCTAATTATCCTAAAGAGTTTCTAATAGCAGCTTTTAAAAGGACTGGAAGTAAACCTTCTCTTTATGAATCAATTGTATAGATCCAATATGTTATATAAAAGTTGAAACATATGTGCATATGTGTATGAAAATAACTTTAATTTTTAATCAATATACAATAATCTATACCAAAGTATCAAAAGTAACCATAATTCAGTATCAAGTTACAAAATTCCAGACTATTATAAACCATAATAACCTCATTTTATATCAACATAGAAAATATTAGAGCAGTGTTAGATTATCAGTTCATAAAATGATTTGTGGTTTAAGAGCAGATTCAATAATCTACCCCCTTTTTCCCATTAATCCTATATTATTCCTAAATCCTACCCCCATTGCTTCTGAAAACCTTTCCCAATACCTAGTGAAAGAAAGGATAGAGAAAAGGAAAGATAAATCCATGAGTCTGTTTCTCTACCTTGTCTTTTCCCTAATCAAGACCATTAACAACTTGTAACTAAACCCTTTTAATGATAAGCATCCATCAGCACTAAATCACGAGTTTAAATGTTTAGTTTAGTTTTGGGTTTTTTTTTTTTTTTGAGCTGCATGACTGAGGATTTTTTTTGTGTCTTCCTGTGTGTGAACTTGGACCCAGCTTCCTGTGCTGTGCTGTGCTTGCTCGTGCACAGCTGTCCTTCTCTGACACAGAGGTCAAGCCTTAAAGGGCTAAACCTCCTGCCATGACCTACCAGATAGGAAGGGGTGGTCCTGCAATGTTATGACCTGTTTGTGGGCTTCTCAATGGGATCCCTGCTGCTCTGCTGGCTGCTCCAGATAATGTGAACTATGCTGGCTGTGACTGGACTTGCTGGAGAGATGGCTGCACAGCTCTGACCACTACCCACTGAGCCATGTGTTCACAGACCACCTCCAATAAGATGGCAGCTTTTAAAAAATGGATAACTGAAGCTTTGTTTAAAGAGGCTGAGTTCTACTTTACCTCTGCAATTTGCTAGTCCTTTCCAGCTTTTTAGTTAGAAAAATCTTGTATACAGCTTCTTTTTTCTGGACCCATTTGTGCCACTATTTTCAGAAGCTTATTGTCTTCAGGCCACTTTTTAAAAACATAGCTTTGAAGCTTTTTTGCAGGGGGGGTTGTGAGGGTGGTGAGGTTTCTCTCTCTGTCCTGGACTTTTAGAAAGTTAGTTTGGATTTTATGTCCCATGAACGGTATGTCATTATGTTGTGTGGGGTTTTCCCAGGGCCAATGCTGTGGGAATAAACACTCAGACTTAAAATGTATTTACACGTTTCTGGCTATATAGCTTGGCTCTTCTCTGACTAATTCATAACTTAAATTAATCTATTTATACTAATCGACATTCTGCCATGGTCTGCTTACCTCTGCTCAGGTATCAAGCATCTGTCCTCACATCTTCACCATTCAATCTTTAATATCTAGATATGCCAGAATCCTTTCTGGCCGCCAGATGTCCACCTTCAATTCTATCTTTTTCTATAGGCCGATTGTACTTTTAGTGACAGGTGTTGAATTGTACAAAACTAAAGGTATTCTTTCTACATTTAGGCCTTTTCTTAAAAACCCAGTAATAATTTTCTCAGGAAAAGACATCAAATGTGTAATAATGCAGAATGTCCTCAGATGCAATATACAGAGGATAACACTTGAACAACCCAGAACAACAGGGATCAAAGCATTGGTTTCAGCTTTGTGAAAATGGTGACTGATTAAATAATCAGAATGAAATAATTGGCCAAAAGCTATAATATAAATACAGGCATTTTGGAAGCGTTACAGGACCAGGAAGGGAAAGAGAGAGGGTAGAGAGGTTAGGAAATGGGGGAGGGCATAGAACCAAACTGTCTGGTTGATATAGTGAATCTCAGAAAGGGGGGAAGCCCCGCCCCTATGTAGGGGGATGGCCCCGCCAGCCACACCCTGCAGCAGGACCAAACAATGACAAACAGCTGTGCTGGCTTCATGACTTTCATCATTTCCAGTGGATAGGGTTGTGCCTACTGACATTCTTTTTATGACTTAAGAAAATGTTTCCAGTATCTCAGATGTACTTTAATATATGTTCCTGCATCTCTTCTAGCTCCTCCCTTTCCTAAAGAAGACCCTACAGAAAGATCGCGTGAGAGGTCACATCGTAATGGATGGGAGAAGAGACTTAGATTCAGAGTATGACATTTTCAATATTTGGAATTTCCCAAAGGGCATGGGATTAAAGGTCAAAGTAGGAACATTTTCTCTGAATGCGCCCCAGGGTCAGCAGTTCTCTTTATCTGAGGAGATGATTCAATGGCCGATGCAATTTACAAAGGTGAGTTGTGACATATCTCACCACTTTGACCTTTCATAAAAGTAAAAATAATTCTCAGGAAAATAATCCTTGGAGATTCATTTCATACCAATCAATATACAACCACCAATAATAAACAATTCACAGGATGTCCAACATAGACTAGTTTCTCATTCCCTGACTCTCATCAATGGTTTTTGATCAGTTTTGAAGATTTTCCTAAATTTTTATTAATACTTACACAGTTCTTATGAATAGAGTGTCTGTTAGATTTCAGTAACTGCCTCAAAAGACTGATAAAAAGTTTATTTTTGTCACCCAGATGAATAAATTTCAGTGAGGGTAAAATGGCATTTTGTTTTGTCAGTTTTCAATTGGTAGGATAGCATGTTGTGTGTATGAGTGTGTGTGTGTGTGTGTGTGTGTGTGTGTGTGTGTATTACACTTGCTTCGCTGCATCAGATAGTCGACAAAATCAAGTAAAGGAAATACCGTTTTGATTTAGATGACACTGTGAGCATGTATTTATATATTAGTGCAGGGAGAATATTTTAGGAGTCGGAGGAGGTGATTACATCACAGTCAGAGACCAAAGAATATGGTTGCTCCCCTTCTATCTCCTTTTCATTCTGTCAGTCACAGTAACCAATGAAATACTGATGCCCATTTTGTGGTGGCTCTTTCCACCTCAAGTAAATATCTCATAAAAGTCCTCACATATGCATAACATTTGTTTCCATGATGAACCCAAACAATGCAAAGATGTCAATGAACTTTGCCAACCATATAGAGTATAAAAGTCCCCACTACTAACCAGTAAGTACAGAGACAGGTTCACCAAAAACATACTGCAACCTTCTAGAACACTACTTTAAAGACTTACTCTTAACAGTGGCTTGATTGTATTGGACCAAGTCTTAAGCATGTGTCCTATGCAGAATCAAAGCTGCTGCCAAAATTAAAAACACCAAAATACATTACCTCCATTTGTCAGTGTAAGCATTGGGGAAATAACTATTTGATGATACTCAGAAATTCTCTATTTACTCTAAATTTTCACAAAAGTCCAGAGCATTTTCTAATAGCTGTTATTTCTCTCAGATCCCTCAGTCTATGTGCAGTGAGAGCTGTAGGCCTGGATTCAGGAAAGCTGCCCAGGAAGGCAGGGCTGCCTGCTGCTTTGATTGCATTCCTTGTGCAGACAATGAGATTTCCAATGAGACAGGTAAAACTTACTTTACAGAGAACTCTCAGACTTGATCACAGGAGTCTGCAATACTTAAGCAAAAAGAGAGGGATGGGAGAGAAGTAAGAGATAAACTTTTGTTCCTTGGCTATAAAATTTGAGCATTGCCATTACTTTTCTTTCCATTGAAGAGACACAGCTTAGACACTGAAATCATCTTGACTTACATTGTTGCTCCACTGCACACACTGTTCCCTCAGGTGACCTGTTTTGCACTAAAATTAGCAGTCTGCTTCATTTCACCAAGAACACAGTGTTTATCACAACATTTCTTTATGTTTTCACACCATGCTCAATCACACGTAGTATTCTTCTAAGGCTTGGATTTCTCATATTCTCTTTCTGATTATTCCCTGTACAGGTTTGTATTTTTTACACAGTAGGTGACTGAAGAGTTGTATTTATTTACCTATTACATATAATTTATTGCATCATGACTAAGTTTCATTTGTTTAACTGAAGATAGATTGCCTGTAGTATGTTCTTTTTTAATCTGTCTCCCATTTATTAAACATAGACTTTTCTCTCATACAACATTATCTGAATGTATTTTCCTCTCCATACACTTCTCCCAGTTCCTTCCCATCTCCTTTTTTTCTTGATCAGAAAGGCACTCCTTATCTGTCTCTCAGAAAAGAATAGGGTTTAAAATTTTTATTATACTTTATTCAGATTATAGCCTGATTGTTATCCCCTCTCTTGTATCTTCCCATTTCCACTCTCACTCTCTCTTCTCTCTTCTTCCCCTCCCATAGACTTCTGACAGAAGGAGATCCTTCCCCACTATATGACTATAGCCTATCAGTTCTCATCCAGATAGCTTGCTTGCCCTGCCTTTGTGTGCCTGCAGTACCTTCCCACCTAGGGGAAGTGATCAAATTGAGGGTAACAGAGTTCATCTCTGAGGCAATCCCCACTCTGCCCACAACCATGGAGAATGAACTGTGCATTGGTTATATCTGAACAGGGAGTCTAAGTTCACTGTAATGCATTGTCCTTCGTTGGTGCATCAGTTTGTACAGGTTCCCCGGGTCCAGATCTGCCAGCCTTGATGGTCTCTTTGTGGGGTCCCTGAACCTTCTTAGTCCTTTCATCCACCCATTCTTCCATACCACCCAGAGTCCAGAAGTGAGTTCTAGCATCTGTCCTGATGCCCCAGCTGGATGGAGTTTCTCAGAAGACATCTATGTTGGGAAAATATCCACCTATTCTAAGTATATAGAAATATAACATAACAAAACAAAATAAAATGTAATAAGTTAAAAAACAAAACCATCATATTGCAGATGCAGAAGAGAACACAACCAAAAAATAAAATCCCAAGTGAGTGCACAAGAATCAGAGACTCACTTGTTTACACATTCAGGAGTCCCATAAAAGTACTAAACAGGAAGATATAGTATATACACAGGGAACCTAGTCCAGACCTGTGTTGGCTTGTGATTCCTGCTTTAGTTTCTGTGTGTTCACATAAGAGTTGCATAGTTTTTTTTAGACAATCATGTTCTTCTGGTGTCCTCTTTCCCCTCTATCTCCCCTACTCCTTCTGTTCCATCTTTTATTAGGTTCCATAGTCCTGAGAGGGATGGATAAAGACCTCTCACTTTAGCTGTGTGTTCCAAAGTTCTCTCTCTCTCCCCTCTTTCCCTCCCTGTCTTTGTCTCTCTGTCTCTGTCTCTGTCTTTGTCTCTCTGTCTCTGTCTCTCTGTCTCTCTGTCTCTCTGTCTCTCTCTCTGTCTCTGTCTCTCTCTCTCTCTCTCTCTCTCTCTCTCTCTCTCTCTCTCTCTCTCTCTCTCTCTCTCCAATATCTGGATGCCGGGCTCTGTGTTTGTTACCTTCTGCAGTAGGAATGGAGGGGCCACTGTGATGATGGAAGAATAAGACTCTGATCTATAAGTATGTTGGAATATAATTAAGAGCCATTTTTGAGACCAGTAATTTCACTTTTATTCAAAATCTCTGGGTTGTCTAGTCTCTGGTTGTTGGTTGCTCAAGTAGCTTCAGGAATGGGTTCCATCTCATGGAGTAGACCTTGCATCAAATCAGATATGGATTGGTTACCACCTCCAGGTTTGTGCCACCTTAACCTTGGCATATTTTGCAGGCAGGACTAAATGTAGGTCCAAAGTTTTGTGGTTGGGTTGGTGTTGATGCTCAGCTTTTGGCAGCCTATAGAGTGCCTCTCTGTGTCACAGCAAAGGAACATGGGTTTGAGGGTAACATGTAGTACCATTTTGATCTCTCCATGTTCAGTGTGTTGTGTTGTGTTGTCTTCAGCAATGGGGGCTTACTGTCAGTTTTTGCAGACCTACCTATTGTCTTGGAAAAACCCTGGGTTTTAGAGGATTTTCATAGCACCTTTTTATCCAACAAATCAAATTCATGAAAACTATACCCAGGCCTGGAAGCTTAGTTTGTTAACAAGAGATGGATACTTGGGATTATCTCTCCCTCATTATATGGAGTCTTTGTTATGATCACCTTCATATATAATAGGAAGTTTCCACTGCATTAGGTTTTGACATTGCCCCTCAAATGCCCCTCGTTTCTAGCTTTCTTTGTTCTCATGATCTCCATCAATCCCATCTCATCTCCTCTTTCCTATCTGTCCCTCCTATTTCATACCCTCCGGATCAAGTCCTCCCATAAAAATATTCTATTTCCTCCCCCCACACATCAGGACCATGTGTATTCTCTTCTACTGAGTCTGGGCAAGGCAGCCACACCAGACTGAAGTTATCAAAAAGCAGGCCAAATAGGCCATGCCAGATTCAACTCCTGCTCCCCTTACTAGGGGTCCCCTATAAAGACTAAGCTGCCAATTGGGTACATGTGTGTAGGTGGCCTAGGTCCAGTGCAGGCATGGTCATTGATTGAGGCCTTAGTTTCTATCTGACCCCGTGGACCTAGGTTATTTGACCCTGTGTATATTCTTATGGCATTCTTATTCCTTCCAGATCTTTCTATCCTAACCCCTACTTTTCCACAAGGCTCTCTGTGCTCAGCTTAATGTTTGTTTGTGAGTCTCAGCACCTGTTTTGTCCTGCTGCTGTATGGCACCTCTCCAAGGGCAGCTGTGTTAGGCTCCCATCTCCAAGCATAGCAGAATATCATTAATAGTGTCAGGGGTAAGCTTCTTCCCATGGGGTGAGTCTCAGGTTGTGTTAGACATTGGTGGACATTGTCCCAATCTCTGCTCCAACTTTGTCACTGCATATCCTATCGGCAGGGCAAACCTGGTGTAAAGTTTTGGTGGGTGAATTGTTGTTTCTCTCCCTCCGCCAGAAGTCCTGTCTAGACAGAAGGTGGCCTCTTCAGTCTCCATGAATCTTGATAACTAGGAGTCTTAACTAGAGTCACTCCCATATCCTCTCAGGAGCCTAAGCTGTCATAGGGCTCTAGCTTGTCTCAGTGATGCCCCACCGCAGTTTCTTTTCTCTCTCCATGACATCTGGCTTCCCACCTTCACTTCCCCACATCTAATCTCCATCTTCAGTTTCCACCAAACTCTGTCTCCTGCCCTATTCCCTGTTTTCAACCAGATTAGTGCCCTATTCTATTTCTCCTTCTGAGTGAGATTCAAGCACCCTCCCTTTCCCCTCCTTCTTACTTAGCTTCTTATGGTCTATGAAATGTAGTATGTTTATCCTGCACTATGTGGCTAGAATGTGTTCATAAGTGAGTACATACCAAGTGTCTTTCTGGGTCTGGGTTACCTCACTAAGGATGATCTTTTCTTTTTCCACCCATTTGCCTGCAAATTCCATGGTTTCCTTGTTTTAAATAGTAGAGTATTATTCCATTGTGTAAGTGGACCACATTTCTATTATCCATTTTTAAGTTGAGGGATATCTGGATTATTTCCAGTTTCTTGCTATTAAGAACAAGGTTGCTGTAAACATAGCTGATCAAATGCCCTTGTTGTACAGTGGGCCATCTTTTGTGTGTATGCACAAGAGTGGTAAAGCTGGGTCATGAGGTAGAACTGGTCCCAATTTTTTGATGAAGCACAAGTTTGGTTTCAAAAGTGCCTGTACATGTTGCACCTCCACCAGAAATGGATGAGGGTTCTCCCTGTTCCACATCAAGGTCACCATGTGCTGTCTCTTGAGTTTTATATTTTAGCCATTCTGACAGGTGTAAGATGAAACTCAGAGTAGTTTCTATAATGATTAATGATACTAAACACTTCCTTAATCTTCTCAGGGATTCAAGATTCCTCTGCTGAGAATTCTGTTTCATTCTGTACCCCATTTTTGATTGAGTTATTTGGCTGATTAATGTTTAGTTTCTTGAGTTCTTTGTACATTTTGGACATTAGCCCACTGTCAGAGGCAGGATTGGTGAATATCCTTCCAATCTGCAGCCTATCTTCTTGTTCAACATAAAAGTTTTTGAAGTCAAAATAAAAGTCTAAATTCTTAGGAATAGAGTATTTAAAACTTTGTTTTGAATAACTAGAAATATTTCAATAGTTCTCTCTAAGTATGTTAAACATATAATGCTATAGCTAAATGTGGCAACATATGATTAGTGAAGAATTTAAGGTTTAAAAATGTGAGGGTATTTATTATTTCAAAATCATTCAGAGTATAAACTAAATTAGAGAAACAAAGTTATTTTTGAAAATAATTAAATATGGATCCAAAGTTTGAAACATTTAAAAAAGAAATACCAAAAAAATACTAGCCATAATGTACAAAAAACATATCCAGACTTGTACTCATTACATAATATTATGTTATAATAAAATGAAAATATACAATATAATCTTAAATTATACTTATGAACTATAAAACAGATGCAAAAAGTCACAAATTAAAAGAAAGGAAACAAAAGAAAAGAAAAGCACTGTATTTCTTTGATTTTGTCAACATAGGCCAAGAGGGCTAGCTGTATTGATTTGAAGTGATTCATAGAGTAATTAAATATCTGCCTCTGAAACAATAAAGGAAGTCAATTCAGGAAACATTTCAATGATCTGAGGCTGAATAGCAGCTTAAGGGAAAAGGAACACCTGAGGATTAAGTCAAAATAACTCTCCTTTCTGAGCAGATATGGACCAGTGTGTGAAGTGTCCAGAAAGTCATTATGCTAACTCAGAAAAGAACTATTGCCTCCAGAAATCTGTGAGCTTTTTGGCCTATGAACACCCCATGGGGATGGCTCTCACCACCACAGCACTGTTCTTAGCTGTACTCACAACTGTGGTACTTTTCATCTTTGTGAAGCACAGAGACACACCCATTGTCAAGGCCAATAATCGGACTCTCAGCTACACCCTGTTATTGACACTCATCACCTGTTTCCTCAGTTCCCTGCTCTTCATTGGACAGCCCAACACAGCCACCTGCATCATGCAGCAGACAGCATTTGGAATTTTGTTCACTGTGGCTCTCTCCACAGTCTTAGCCAAAGCTATCACAGTGGTTCTTGCATTCAAGGTCACTGTTCCAGCTAGAATGGTGAGGTGGTTAATGGTATCAAGGGCCCCTAACTTCATCATTCCCATCTGCACACTGATCCAAACTGTTCTCTGTGCAGCTTGGCTGTTTACCTCTCCACCCTTCGTTGATCAAGATGCTCATGCTGAACATGGTCACATCATCATTGTGTGCAACAAGGGTTCAGAGGTTGCCTTCCACTGTGTCCTGGGATACCTCTGCTCCTTGGCACTTGGGACCTACACCATGGCCTTCTTGTCCAGGAATCTTCCTGACACTTTCAACGAAGCCAAGTTCCTGTCATTCAGCATGCAGGTATTCTTCTGTGTCTGGGTCACCTTCCTCCCTGTCTACCACAGCACAAAGGGGAAGGTCATGGTGGCTATGGAAGCCTTCTCTATCTTGGCTTCCAGTACAGCTCTCCTTGGCTTGATCTTTGCCCCAAAATGTTACATCATTTTGTTAAGGCCACATAAGAACTCTTGTGACATTAGACACAAAACACATTCAGGAAGGAATAGACATTTAACATTTATTTTAAGATAAAATTAATCTATGTTAGTAAATGTAACACAAGGATTGGAACTAATGCTATACTATTACAATTTTATATTCAGGTGTAATATGATTTGATTATGTGGGTCCATAAATCTTCATCCATTGTACTGAAGTATCTTTGTACTGGAACCATTAACTTTATCTTATGCTTGAGATTCATGTTATACTTTCTTAATGTAATAAGAATTCACTTTGTATCCTTTGTTGTCCTGAATGCCCATTAGTAGACCTGTGTGGCATAAACTTGTGGATATCTGCCTTCCTCTGTCTACCAAGTGCTGATGGTGAAGATGTGTCACTGTGTCCAGCCATGCGATCTCACTTTGTCCTTCTATGATAAAAGATTAAATGTCATGTGATTGTTTTTATTGATTTTTGACTCAAGAAGATTTTATTATATTCCACTGTATAAATTTAACATTACCAGAGTTGATTGTCTTTCAGGCATTAGTTTAACACATTCTCATTTTCAGTGATTTTCAGATGAATATTCAAAGTTTAAAATTATAGTACAACGTTCTATTTTCATATCTCATTATTTTGGTGCATGAAGGAAAATGAGTCCTCTTATTTGGGGGACCTACATAAATAATTGATTGATAACTAGTAATTACTTAGAAAACTAGATCTCAGGAATATGATGTGCATCACAGATCCTGTAGTTGATAGGCTGTTATTATAACAAGGTTTTGTGTAAAAGTATCTTTTCTTCGAAACAGGGTCTCTCTGTGTTAGCCTTGGCTGTCCTGGACTCTCTTTGTAGACCAGTCTGGCTTCAAACTCACAGAGATCCGCCTGCCTCGGTCTCCCAAGTGCTGGGACTAAAGGTGTACATCACCATGCCTGGCATTTGCCTGATGTAATTATCTTCTTCGAGACTCACTGTCTCTGTCTGTTAACCTGGGTCTAGTTCTGGAAGCTTCTAGGCTCTGTACAAAGTAATCCAGATAATTTTTTGAGCCTAACTTCTGGATAAGCTCATCCTTTCTTGTTCCTTCTGAACTCTTGCTGCCTGGCTCAACTCAGTTGTTCTGGCTCAAAATCCACTCCAAGCTGGTTAATTCAATTTGGCTTCTCTCAGCATCGGACTAAACTGCTCTGCTTGGACTCAAACTAACTCCAGCAATCTGTTCTAATCTTATGGTTCCTTCACATTCTTTTGTTCATTCCATCCTGTGTCTAAATTGTACTCTCTACAACCTGTCTCTGTAAAACTTTCCTGGTAAAATTGCCTCTGAATTCCACTAAATAAAATCCCACAAACTGGATTCCACTGCACTACCTCTCCACTCACTGACTGAACCATGCTGAGCCCAGTTACCAACAAGCTTTGCTGGATGCATGGAGTAATTAAACCTCTACTGCAAAGGTAATATGAACATTATACACATAATTACAAATTAAATTTCTTCCTAGAGAAGTAGAAGCAATGGATGTTCAGATGGAATCTCCAGTTGCCCTCCCCTCCCCCACATGGTCCAGTTCCCCTTGAAGGAAAGCATCCATATCCCTGGCCTTCCTAAGGACAGCCCCACCCCCTTCACCTGCAGCCACCATCTCTTCAAGCCCAGCAGGAGGGAGACACATCATGTTCCTTCAACTGCAATTCTTAAAAACCCTACCTACCATAGTTGAGGTGTGACTTCTTCTGGCCCTGACCTGTGAGGATGCTGAATTCACACAGGAGCCTCAGTTATCAAATAAACCTGCCCTTTTTATGCTTTTAATCTGGCTTTGATTAGCATATAACATTGGCAGAGACAACCCATAGATGGATAATTCACAATGGAAGTGAAAATATAATTTTAAATGATCTCAGGGAAAGATCTTGAACCTGATCATAGAAACCATGTTTGGATAGTGAGTATCCCAGAAGAAAACTTATGGCTGCATGAAAACAGGGAGTTTTAGAGTCTCTTACTCTAATAGCATCCTAAGTGACATCTGTATGAGGCAGCATTAGCTGATGTAGTTTGGACAGGTGCATTCCATTATTGGTTTGTTATCTTTCTGATGTGGTTGAAAAGCTGGGCTTCTCGGAGGTAAGGAAGAGCGTTTTAACACCATGGACCCATTTCTGAGGTAATGTAGACAGAGATAAGGCAGAAAGATATTGGTCTGCCCTCAGAAGTAGAGATTGTTTTATTCCTAATATAAGGAAAAGATATTCTACAGAGAGAAAAATGAGTATTGTGGACTCTGCTAGATAAAGTTGAAGTCTGACTTCTCCAGACAGCTGATTCATGCTTGATCTGTGAAGAAAGACTCTCTTTTCTTAACAAGTTTCTCACTCCATTTGGTCTGGTATCCCCAGACTTTAGATGGACAGTTGCATAGCCCTCAGGGATGATTAGAAACCAAACCCTTTTCTAATAAGGAACTTCACCAGCAAGCACAGGAGATTCCTGAGCATACTCCAACCCATGCTGAGAAGATCCTACCCTCCAGAAACTGAGATTTAATTATACCTAGAAGTCACTTCATAGACAATAGATAATTAAGTATTATTTTATCCGTCTGGGGATAGGGTCCAGGCTACTGATTATAAATGAGAGAGCATACCACTTTATGTAGATTAAGTGTCCTGGCACCCTTACCCATTACAAATCAGACACTTTGACTCTTGAAACACATTGCCAACAGCCCAAGGTTTATAAACAAAGACTGGCTCGCTTGCTGGAGGTGGGAGGCACTTGCTGTTTTGCTCACCATTCCTGCACCATGACCATCTGAGACCTCATTTCTTCTGGAGAGAACCATCGCTGGAAGCCCCATGTTCAGGTTGCAAGGGTGAAACTCCCTTTGCAACTGCTGGAACCTGCTTCACCACCGCCAATACGTTGGTGCTGACCACAGGTGAAGCACTACCAGGCCTGCATGACAGCATACCAGCATCCCTCCCAGCCAGGAGGTTTCAGAAATAAGCCTGCCTCTGCTGTGGTTGGCACAGCAGCTCAAACAAGGAGTTGTAACAAGTATAGCCATCACAGGCTTGTGGAAATCCTAAGTCTTTACTGCCGTCTTAGACCTGCAGCCTCACTCTAAAGAGATGTAAGCTGTGACACCCAATGGAAACTCATTTTCCACATTCCTAGAAGGCATAGTGCCCAGGCAACATGCCTCACCCTAAAGTGGCCTAGCCACCCCTGAGCAAGAAAGTTCTCATCCAGAGGCAAGCATTGCCTAGAACAGCCTGAAGGATGTGGGACCAAGGCCAGCCTCATCTACCATAAGGACAGCTGGCTCCCACCTTACGGGGCAAAAACAAACAAACAAACAAACAAACAAAAAACCCCAAACAAACAACATCCAGGTAGAGCAAAAAAAGGAGAGAGTTCTCAGGCCTAAGGAGGCCTCCACACTCTGAGGGACATGTCACTATTTATTTTCTAGTTTGCTTTCAGTAGGTGACTGAGCAAGGTATCAGATATGTTTTGCAGAACAACTAAGGCTCTTGGTTGTGGTCCTCCATGTTATACACAACCTGGGTATAGGCAATTGTATTTTAGCCTTTCAGAAAAAAAAAACCAAAAAACTTGTGATACTGTGGTCACTTGCAAGTCATTAGGATGGCTGCCAAATTCTTAAATCTCGGCATGATTGTGGTTGTGGGGCATGCCAATCCCTCTTGGAAAACTGCATTTAGAACATTGGCCATCACCAATCTTTATATATCACCATGGGGAACAGTTTATCACATAAGAAAGACCCTCAGGTTATGGAGATATGTAACCTTAAATTACACGGCATGAACTTCAACAAAACCAAATCTCCTTTCTTTGGGAGGAGGTGCTTCACGTAGCACCTCACATAGCCACAGGTTTTTTGTTGTTGTTGTTGTTTTGTTGTTGTTGTTATTGTTGTTGTTGTTTTTACACTGATGGTGGACCGAAGTTGAGTCTCTTATGCAACAATAATCCTAACAATCAGGGAGGAAAAACTTCTCCCAACTTTCAGCTCATCTTAGCCCTAGTCTGTCAGGGCCCAGAACTAATTGCAGACCCTGCCATAAATGCTGCTTCTTCCAGGCCAACTGAGTCTGAAATCAGGGCCATACACTGCAGCCAACCTCAGGCCTAGAAGCCCTCACTGAATCCTTTTGGGAAGTTTAAACTGAAATCCTGTGGGACTGTATATTCTTTTATATTTAGATAGCATTGTCTGTATATATTTAATAGGTCCAATTGACTGATAACATCAAATATTGTTGTTATTTCTTTGTTTAGTTTCTGTCTTGATCATGCTTTGATGAGAGGTGTGTCAGACACTCTTACTGTTAATGTGTGGGATTCAACGTGTGTTTGAATATTTATTAATTGTCTATCTTATGAATGTGGGTGCCCATCGCAGCTTTTAATATTCTGTCTTTGTTCAGTAGATTTAGTGTTTTGATTACTATGTGGCATGAGCATTTTCTTTTGTGGGACAGCATAATTGGTGTTTCGTATCCTTCTTGTATATTTATAAGCACCTCTTTTTTATGTTTAAATGTTTCTTCTATGGTTTTTTGAAAATATTTTTTGGTCCTTGGAGCCGAGACACTTTACCTTCTTCTATTCAAATTATTTATAGGTTAGAGCTTTTCATAGTATACAAGATTTCCTGGATGATTTGTGTCAGGAATTTATTGGCATTCACATTTTCTTTAATTTGTGTGTCTATTTCTTTTATCATTTCTTCTGTTCATGAGAGTCTTCCTTCCATTTCTTGGATTCTCTTGGAGATGCTTCCTATGTTATTCCTGTTGTCTTCCTCAGGTTTTCTATATCCAGATTGGCTTCAGATTGTGCTTCGTTTATTGATTCTGCTTCCATTTTCAGGTCTTGGACAGATTTATTCACTTCTGTAAACTGTTATATTATTTTTTTCTGTATTTATTTATAGGATTTATTAATTTCTTCTTTTAAATCCTTTATCATTTTCATGAGACTATATTTAAGGTTGTTTTCCTTAGCTGTATTGCAATATCCTGGTCTTGCTGTAGAAGGACTCATGGGTTCTGGTGTTGACATGTTGCCAGGATTTTGTTATTCATAGTTTTTTGTGGTCCTTTAGCCATCTGCTTGTCTCTAGTAGAGACTGCTTGTCACTGGGGACCTCCTGTTTCCAGGAATGCATGCAGGTGTGAGTTCCAGTGGATGGAGAGTGAAGGAGAACAAGGGTAGCTCCTCTCTGCTGTGTTTGCTCAGCAGTCTGGTTTTTGTTGGGGGCTGTAGGCCTCTGTCTTTGCCAGGTGTCTACTGAGGGCCTTCAGGGATTGCTAAGAGCCACCCCGTTAAGGGAGCTCACTAGGCATACAGGCTGTCTAGGAGGTTATCTATATTTTTCAAGATCTTTACTGTGATGTACCCCAGTATTGCTTCCAACCTCTGACTACCCTGTCAAATGTACATTGCTGCATCTCTCTAAAATCTGGTATTAGAGCTGGGCTTGGTGGCACATTTCCTTAATCCAGCACCCAGAGAGGCAGAGGCATGTGAATAACTGTGAGTCTAAGGCCAGCTTGGACTACAAAGTGAGTCCAGGACAGTCTTACACAGCGAAACCTGTCTGGAAAAAAACAAAAGAAAAACAATCTGGTATTGGTGTGAACTGTCACTTTCTGGGTATTGACCAGCTCTGATTCAGCAGGCTTCCTACAAGAGGATGTACTGTATATTGTTCAGATGAATTAATCCCTGATTATTGATTTCCCGATTTGATTCAAATAGTTTTAGAAGTTAAATTATTTTTGATCTTCTAAAACAATTTTAAAGAGTTTATGGCTACAATAATTACCTTTGTGTACCTCAAATGCCTCACTAGGGGTAGCTTTATGGCAGATTTGTGGGTTCAGATAAGCTTCTACTCCAGATGGCACCATGAGTATGGGTATTTTACAATAAATATAGACAAGTTGGTTTAAATTTCCCATGAACCCTCGTTGGAATGATGCTAACTAAAGATGTCTTAATTTACTCTGTTTCTTAGAATGAAAGACAGATAAAATTATTGTCCTGAACGCATTACAAACTAAGAGATAGCTGGACAATGTATAGTTAGGTCAGTTCTGATTGATAAGTCATATACTCTTGTAATTTTTTGGTCTCGTTACCCTGACCACACTATAAACTAATCTAATGGATACTTAGATAATAACTGTTCAGATTCAAAACATGTAACCTGTTGTATTTTAGAATTCATCTGTTTTTGTGATTAATTGCCTTTTTTTGACTATGAGGTAATTCTCTTTTCTCAGAAGTATAAGTACGGTGACCAACAATAAACAACGTTGAAATTGGGAAGCTTAACTTCATCCAGTTGAAGTTAAGATGCCTAACTTCATCCAACTTTTCTCTTGAGTGTATGTGTCAAAATTGGAAACGTGACTTCAATTGAAGTTGTAATGCATAATTTTATCCACCTTTTCTGTTGAATGGATGTGTGTGAGTAGTTTATTTTCTATCTCTCTCTTATTTCTTATTTCACTGTAGATTTGCAAATAAGTTGGCCGACTCAGTGCCATTTTTTACCTGACCCTAATTTGACATTACCTTTACTGGAGATCTACACAAAAAGGCCTATCTACAGATCAAAGAGCCTCTTTTTATGACAATCCCCACCACATGCAGTTTCTGGCTAAAGCTGCTTTTATAGCCTCAGCCATATGAAGTTGTGGTCACTTCAAATTATCTTCCTGGACCACAGTACAGTCAGTCCCTAGAGAAGAAACCCTGGACTCCCTTCCCTCCTTGCTCTTTTGATCCTGATCAGTTGCCTGAGCCATCAGCTGTGGTGACCCAGGAAATGAAGCAAACTGGAAGGGCATCTGTATCCAGCACCTGAGACCCTGCTCTGGATGTCTTAGGGCAGCAGCCAGGCATTAACAACTGGTGCCTGGACAGGGACCTTGGATAGATAAGTGGATGTGGACAAGCTCATCCTGAGAGCCTAAAAAAGATAGATGAGAAAACAGAGACGTGAGTCTTGATATAGAGAAAGAAGTGTCAATGCCAGTCTTACTGGTCCCACAAAAGAAAGAATCATCAGGCTTAGTCTTTCAGATATAGAGAAAGAAATGCCAGTCGCTAGTCTAACGGGCTCCAGAAAAGAGACAAAGAAACAGAGAAAGATTCGGCAGTCTTAATTCCTCAGATACAGATAAAGAAAACACCAGTCACCAGTCTAGGTGGCTCCAGAAATGAGAAAAAAGAAACAGAAAGAATCATCAGTCTTAGTCGTGCAGGTATAGAGAACTAAGTGTCAGTTGCCAGTCTAACTGGACACAAACAACAGAAAAAGTAACAGAGAAAAAAAAAGCTAGTCTCAGTTGCCAGTCTTAGAGTTGAATTCACGTGCTGCCATCAGCACAGGTTGATAATGTACATGCCATCAGCACCCAGCTGCATTTGTGGTATCAGCAGTACCAGATTTGTGTCAGGTGCCATTAGCTCTCATTTTGTTGTGTATACCCCTTAAATATCCCTCAAGATGGGATAAGGTAAACCCAGAGATAGATGGATTTTCACCCATATTATCAAATGTACTCTTAAGAAAAAAAGATAATATTGAAACAGACATTTCAATCCAATTCAAGGGGACTGGAGGTAAAGGCCTGCCAATGACATTGTTTAATAGATGGAATGTGCTTCCACAGGCATTAGCAGATGAAGGAGAACCCCCACATAAATCAGAATCTCTAGCCTCTTTTCCTCATGAAGGAACTCCATTTATTGAAATCCCACACAAGATCTAGGAACACTGTTGATCATTTAGTAGAAGAGCCCCAGGAAAGCGATTCAGAAAAAGATATTGATGAATCAGGACAGGAAAATTTGGCCTCAGAGGAAGAACTTGATTTAGAAAGGGGAAAAAATATACCATGAACCAAAGTGGCCTTCTGTGCAGCACTTGGTCATAAGCCAAACCCCCAGCATCCCCTAAAATATCTAAAAGGAAGACAAAATGACCTGTGAGCTTTGCTGTTGCTGTTAAGCAGTCCCAAAAACAGGGTGAACCTCTAAGATGCTTTCCTGTGGTTATGGGAGATGATGAACGGACTGAGGAGCCTTCCTGGCATCCTCTGCCATTTAAACATCTTAAGGAGATAAAACAGGCCACATCTGCCTATGGACCCACATCTCCATACACTCTCATTCATGTGGAAAGTTAGCCTCTCGATCGATGACAACTTTTGATTGGTTCCAGGTGGCTAAAGCCTGCTTAGGAGGAGGCAGTATTTTACTTTGGAAAGTTGAATATGAGGACTCAGTTCATGACAAATTATCTAAGATGACTAAAATTGCCTACAGAAGCTTTACTGATAGTTATAGTGGCTGCTATAGAAACATGTAAACACATATCTGTGGGAGATACAAATACCAGACGTCTCTCTAGTATAACACATAAGACAGAGGAACCTTTTGAGGAATTCATTGCTGGACTAAGAGAAACAGTGGAGAGAATGGTTCCTACCCCTGAGACAAAAATATCCTTTATAACAATTGGTCTTGGGAAATGCTAGGCCTGCATGTCAGTCATTGGGGAGGCCAATAAAAACTCTGAAATATTTCTGACTTTATTAAAGGCTGTGCCCAGATGTCCACCAAGGGACTCCAGGAATTGAGGTGCTGGTGGTCCCTCTGGCCACCTGGCATTGGGGAATGATGTCCTGTAGATGGTGGGTACAGGAGTTGGGTGGAGCTCACTGCTCCTGTGTTTGCACAGTGGCTTGATGCAACCAGGAGGCTGGTTCATAGAGATCTTGCCTTCTTTGCCAGGTAGCCACCTAGGTCATTCAGTGCAGGGATGGATGTGTGCCTAAGGTTATTTTGTAGTTTAAATTCTGATTTTCTGTATAAATGTTGTATTAAACCTAATCCCCAATTTTCCCTCTGTTATGTCAATAAAGCAGAGCAGGGGAGAGAATAGAGCTGGACTTCCTGCCAGTCAGGATAGGAAGAGTTAGTAAAGGAGCCATGGGGAGAGGGCAAGGGACGATGAGGAAAGAGCTGGAGCCTAGGAAAGCTACAAACCTGCCAGTATCTCTGGGATGTTTGCTGGGAGTAAGTCAAAATTGCTTACAGGGTTAAGTACAGACTTAAACTTCTCAGATTGTGTTGTGAAGCCTTGTATTATATATATTAAAAAGGCTTCTCCTGGAAGCAGGAGCAAGACATAGACTGAAAAGCTTCAAGCCTCTTAACTGGGAAAGTCTAGAAGGGAAGCTGTGTCTAAGAAAGTGAAGTCCTTAGGAAGGAAATATACTTTGTTGATCCCTCCACATAGGAGCAGAACTGAAACTGCCTGAGATATGAAAATATCTCCAGCCAGGATATTAGTTATGCATGGCAATAAATCTTTGACTACAAATTCCACAGCACTTATCATGCCAATCTGTTAAATGACACAGATAAAATTTTATTTTACAGAGAATCATCTTTAACCAAACTGTGCTCAGTGCACATATGTATATGTATGTGTGTATGTACAAATGTATATATATGTATGTGTGTGTGTGTATATGTATATGTATGTATACTACCATTGAAAGTTAATATATTTTGCACAGCAAAAGGACCAGACACCAAAAAAGACAAGATAAGTAGCCCAGGTGATCCTCCCTCTAGATGTCCTCAATGACAGTGTTTCCTTGAAAGTCTTCACCTGGGACAATTTCAAAATGGCTACCTAGGTGATCCAGCATCACAGACTGTTCCAGTCATGAATTCAGTTGAGCTGGGAACTTTCTCAGCATTTAGAGACTGGATAGAAAATGTTTCAACTAGTTTTTTTAGACTGGACAATACCACACATTTCTTCCTCCCCCGCATAAGAAAACTATGTCCCATTCCTTTGCCAGTGTGGTGGTGGACGGTTTTTGTCATACTATGGGTGACAGATTTTTGTTTTTCTTAAAGGAGTTGGTTATAAGGATGATAAGTAAAAGGTTAGATTATTGAATCTGCTTATAAACCAAAGAACATTTTAAACCTAAAATCTTATATTTATTTAGATCTTTGTATTATATTTTGTTACAACATGCTAAAGTATTGTACCTAAGTAATTATTAAAACTGCAACATTAAATTCTAGTCATTTTGAAAGCTGCTATTGTGAACTGTTTAAGATAAGTATGAAATCTATGTTAGTCTGAAAATCAAACTCATGTTCATGTTAGATATTAGTTTATTTAATTATTAAAAACATGTTTCCTAGATTGACTGATAAAATTAGCTAAAAACAAGCAATTCAGATAAATAGATACATAGATGGTCTTCAAAAAACCTCAGAGATCTACAGAATATGCCGTTTAAAAATGGTAGTAAATTAAGGCTTTTTTGACCTAAGACAAGACTACTTCTGGCAACATCCCATTCTACTTCAGGGAGCATCAAAGGCTTCTTCATATTTGGCAAAATAGCCACTGGGTTAGAAAAGGCAATTGTGTCAATTACATACAGAATACAGTCCAAACATGAGAAACTGGATGCAGGAGGGTTGACTGTCAAGATTTGCAGGACAAGGTAGGTAAGTCTTAATAATTCCTGCTTCACAGAAAAACTGTCAAGTATTATGGCTCAGAAGACTGAAGATGAGGCTCTAACATTACAGAAAAATTTGAATGACTGTCCAGGCAGCTAAATATCTCTATCAACACTACGCTTTTGGAAGCTGCTTGCCTTCACCTCCTACATAATTAGATAATATTTATTCCTTGTTGAATCTCATATGGAGTTGAAGACTAGATAGTTACAGTCTCATACTTAAACTTAACTTGTTTAGATGATAAAAAATTGATGGATAATAAAATATGTTTATTTATACAAATTTAAGTCTTACCTAATAATTTTCATGATTGTATATAGTTTGTTAATGTAATAAAAGTAGCCTTTTATTATATTAAAATGGAGAAATGTAGGCATAAAGTTTTGTATAGTTTAAATTCTGATTTTTCAATCTAAATGTGTAAACTCTGCTTCGCAATTGTCCCCTGATATGTCCATGAAGCATCTTACAGCCAATCAGCGAACAGGCCAGAGAATAGGGCTGGACTTCTTGCTAGACTGGAAGAGGGATTAGGGAAGGAGTGAAAGGAGAGGGCAAAGGAAGTTGAGGAGGAAGGAATTGGAGCCAAGGAAAGCTACAAAATTGCAATTATCTCTGGGATGTTGGCTGGGAGTAAGACAAAATACCTTAGAGGGTTAACTACAGACTTAAACTGTTCAGATTGTGCTATGAAGCTTTGTATTATAAAAGAGAGTTAATTATTTGGGTGATAGCTTGGTTAAGAAATAAGCTAAGAAAAACAAACACAGTTGCATAAAATAAATTCAACAGATGAGACCCTGTATCTAGAATTTATTTCCATTGATTTTTAACCACAGGATGTATTAACACCAAGAGATGCCCTAAACAATCACTTGAAATCCAGAAATAAGCTTTGTTACCTCCATTGAAGAGATGCAATTCAATTTCCCCTTGGTAAGACTGGTCAATAACCCTCCTGAAACTTGTAGTTTTTTCTTACTGTATCAACTTAACCATCAGAAACTGACTGTTGCCTTTGAGGAAGTATGAACTTCAAGTTTATTAGAATATTTGTTGTGTCTCCTAGCAGGAACAATTCTTGCTCTTGAAAAAAATATTTCTAGGCCATAGGAGCTCAAGATTTTCAGGAACAGGAAGCATAATTTTCCTAAGGGTCACTAGAGATGATATTGGAACTATTCCCCATTTCTAACTCCGTATTCCTGCACTAGTAGATCCTAGCTCTGGAATAAATGGAATATATTGCACACTTTTTCAGAGCATATACCACCCTTCTGGAGAACCCATCCCTAACCTCCAGGTTATTGCTATCAATGGATACTGTAACCATGTTTCCAAAAGGCCATTTCAATTCCAACAAGGCAGGTGCATCAGAACAGGAGATAATTTGGCAAGACCTGTGAATTCCATGATTGTGGTCCTGTTGTCTTACTTCTCTGGCTGTGAAGTGTGTTTCTTGGTCCCCTACAATATTCTGTGGGATACCACAATAGTGAATAAAGCATTCTGTACATCCATGGATGGTAGTTTGGGCACAAGCATTATGTGCTAAATGGCAAATCCATACTCATAATAAGTATCTATGCTGTTAAGGACAAAACATTTCCCTATGGAGTAAGCGGCCCAGAGTAGTCATCTAGGCACCTGATCATCAGCTAGTCACCTCAGGAAATAGTTCCATGTCTGTTGCTCAATGTGGGTCTCTGCTGTTAGCATATCTGGCACTCTGCAGCACCTTTAGCCAGGTAAGCACTGATGATTAGATGTTCATGTTGTTAAGGTCATGCATAGCCCCTGCCTCGGCCACCATGACTATTTTGTTTATGGCTCCATTGGGTAATGACAGGATAGGCTGTAGAAAGAGGTTACCTGTCCACAGATTGTGTCATCTTATTGACTTGACAACTGAACTCCTCCTCCTCAAATGAAATCACCCTTTGATGTGCATTTTCACTGAAAACAAGGAATGTCAAACTCTTGCCCATTTGGAGAGATGTATCCACATATATCTTTTCCAGATGTCTTTCTCACAAATTTTCGAATCATTCCCTTTTAAAGTACCTGCTAGTTGAGTTAGGGGACCACTGTACCTATTGTGATTTGAACTTTGGCCAAAACTCTATTAACCACCTGGCCTTTAAAAGGCTTTACTTTATCTGAAGTGTAACAACATTTCTTGGGATCTCCTGGAATCCATATTTATTCAGAACTGGTGTCCAATGAACACAGAAATCTCTGGTTGGTTTCTATTCCCCTTGTATAATTACTCTTGTAATTATGCAGCAGGTCTATCTCGATAATGTTCCTAGAAGTTAAGAAGTAAAACTTTTTGAGAAGTTTTATCAAGATCTGTCCTCAAGGAAATCTGGAAGTCTTTTCTTAAGAGGTCCTGGATGTAAAATCACCTCAAGTCAGGAAGTTGACTTGGGTGCTTAGATTCCTTTTTATCACAATTTCATACAGCATTTTTTAATTTGTTTGAGATGTTTTCCACTTATACAGACCCAACAATGACTCAATAGGCTCCTTATCTATTATGCTGGAGTAGACAGCATCAATGGTCTCAACAATCATAAAATTCACTTGGAATGTGCTGATTGTGATGGATGAGACCATTATGGACATTCTTTGTCTCTGTTTCCCATTAGGACAACTATGATCACCTTGCCTTTGCTGACTGCTTCCTGCTACCTGGCCTGCACCACCTCAGGGCCCAGTTAAATCCACTATATTTAATTCATTCTATTATCATCTAATATCATCCAACACCAAGATGTGGCACACACAAAAAACATTAATAAAAAAAAACCTCTTCATTTATGCTGGTGCCCTCTTTCAATTTTCTGTCTTTCCCACTACACCTGCTATGAAAACCACAGATCTTGAAAGGAGTATAACATAATCCTCAAGGAATATCACAAGTCCAAACTTTTCCTGATATGGAACTTGCCCAATAAGCACAGTGAATTTCTGGAAGCACCCAACTCTATGCTGAGGAGATCAAAGCCTTCAGAAAATGACTTCTAATATTACCTAGAAGATATTCCCTTCACCCATAGGATAATTGACGACTGTTTTCTCCTTCTTGTTATAGGGCCGCATGTTACTACATGTAAATGATAAACTGTACCGCTCTATGTAGATTAAGTATCCTGGTAGCCTTAGCCATAACAAATCAGACACATTAACCAACAGAATCCCTCCATTTTGTGCAAGGCTTATAATTAAAAGCTGGCTGGCATGCTCCAGATGCTCACTCTCTTGCTCACCATTCCTCCACCATGACTGTCTGAGACTCCATTTATTACAGCAGCATCAGTGACAGGGTGGACCATCAATGGTGAAAGTGCCTTTGTATCCACTGGAGCCTGCTACCACTGCTGCTAGCTCAGTACTGACACCCGGTGTGAACAAGAATCTGGCCTAGCACCTAGGCAGGCCTCACCCTGAAGTGCTCTATCTCCCTCTGATCACAAGCAGGACCTTTGGACCCTTGATCCCAAGGTCTGTTTTTGTCAGGAAGCAACCAGTGCCTGGACCAGCCTGCAGGATGTGGGATCCATGTTGCTCCCAGGACATCTCTAGGAACAGTAAACAGGAGAGAAGACAGATCGATCCACAATAGAGAGAACTGAGAAGACAGTGGACAACTGGTTAAGGAAAATCAGCTGTTAGTTGACAACTAGCTAGAGGAACTAGTTGTTGGAGAGAGGTTGAGGAACAGAGGAAAAAGAAAGGAGGTCTCTGGAATTTGTCAAGCAAAGCCTCTATGACTTTTCATGTCTGTGACAGATCCTGACCACCCACTAGCCAGATGCTAAATGACAGCTGATGCCACCAATGTGGGGGCGACAAAACCTCATGTTAGGGTGAAAAGAGGTGAGTGTCGCCCATCCTGGAAAAGTCTCCAGACTCCGAGGGAGGTGGTTCTATCTATTTTCCTACTTTGTTTTCAGTCAACACCTTTGTGAGGCACTAGGTAAGTTTGTGGAGCATCTGAAGTCTCTTGGTAAGGGTACTCCTCAATTTTGCTCAAAGGTTCCCTTACTCTCTTTATGGACCCTGACAGACAACCTGGGTGTAAGCAATGACTTTTTAACATCTCAGAATAAAAAAAAAATAGAAACAACTGGTAATGTAAAGGCCTCTTAAAAGTCCTTAGGACAGCTGGCAGATTCTTAAATCTGTGGGCAGGCTTCCATTGGTGGGGTATTCCAACCACTCCTGGCAAATTTGTCTCAAAAATATTGACTGTTACCACAATATTACCTATCTTTATCTATCATCATGAGGAACAATTCATCATATAGGAAAGGCCCTCATGTTAAGTGGATATGTAACTGCTTAAAAGTACATGGCATAAACAGACGAAAACCAAATCTCCTCATTTTGGGAGGAGGTACTTCAGGCAGCACCTCACAAGGCCATGGTTATGTTTATGACTCTGACTTGTTGACCCAGTCTTATCTCTTACTCAAAATCAAAACAATCAGGGATGAAAAACCTCCCCCAAGGTAATCCCCCTCAGGAACAGTCATAGGGGAGGGGAATAAGGGGAAAATGGGAGGGAGGGAAGAATGGGAGGATACAAGGGATGGGATAACCATTGAGATGTAACAAGAATAAATTAATAAAGTAAAACTAAACAAAAAACAAAACAAAACAAAAAAAACTCCCCCAAATTTCAGCTCATCTTTACCCTAATCTGTCACCACCTAGAACCAACTGCAGGTCCTGCCAAAAATGCTGCTTCTTCCCAACCAGTGGAGTCTGAGAATCAGGGCTTTAAGCCCCTCCCTGACTGAGATCTTGCAGTCCTAGCTGAATCCTTATGTGAATTTAAAACCAAATATCTCTGAGATTTTAAAATTATATACCCACCCATAACAGCCTATAAGTTCTGGGGTGTATCTGCAAACCGCTGGCCCCACCCTCCCTAGTTCCTTAATTCAACAGCCCGGACACCTGCAGGACTCCATAATAAAAGTGGGCAACTTTTCCCCTCCCAGTCCTCTACCTCCTGCCAAAGCAGAGGAAATGGTCCCTGCTTCTGCTTCTCATAGGCAACAAAACCACACTCTTAAAAATCCCACTAAAAAGTACAAAAAGAGAAGCTAAATAACTCCACAGTTTTCACCCACAACCCATCCTCTACTATGCATCATCTTTGCAATCTCTGTGATTCTGTTGTAAAAACAAAACAAACAAACTAAAAAACAAACTCAAATCAAAACCCTGGGGAGCTCGTGACTCCAATTTGTAGCCAGAAATTGAGGAATCCCAAGGATTCCCAGATAATATCATCCCTATGAGAAATCAGGACCCAGATGACATCCCATGGGGACTTGATAAACTTTTTAACCAGGAACCCTTTTCTACAGAACAGCACAGGACATGACCAACAGGTTTTTGTGACCCGAGGTCTCTGTGCAATTCAGGTAGAGAATAGAGCAATCCCTCCCTCTGGCTCACAGACACCACCTGACCAGTGGTTGTGAGTTCCTTATAACACCACTGTGTGTGCAAGATCACAGCAGCCATCTTTTTATGCCTCTTGGCACACCTCAGTGCACATCCGCAGTAGCACAGCTCAATCTACCACAGTGCCAGTCTGAAGGATCAGGCATTCAGCTGTTCCTGAAGCAGACATTTTTGTCCACCTGAACAAAACCAGGCTCCTTCCTCTGTTTCCATCTGTTTCAGGGCTCCCTGCCAGTAACCTCCCCCATTACCAGATGCTCACAAAACAGCCACTGATCTGCCCAAGTTTGACCAGGCCATTCTTTCTGTCTGGCTTGGGCTCCACTCAGCCCTTAACACTTTTCTGCCATTTCCCACCAGGCAGCTAAGACAGGGACAAGGAGCAAAGGCCCAGCCCTCCTTGCACCATCCCCAGCCTCACTCACAGTCCTTTCTGCTGTGTGCATGAGTATCAAGCCTGTTATGTGCCATGGGCAAGAAGGCACCATGGCAGACTGCCAGCTCTTTCCCAGGTTACAGCACAGGTGTCAGCAGCAACAGCAACCGACCCAAACCAGGCCCTTTCCATAGATTGCACTGGAGGAAGGAGGATGTCAGAATCCCCTGGGAATCCTGACTACCTCTCCATTTCCAGGTTTGAATTGGGGTGAAGACACCAGGCTGCAGGTTTCCCAAAAGTTTGTTAAAATACTTATTTTTCCTCACAATTCACCCCTTTAATCTCAAATTGCTTACAAGGCTTGAGAGGCCCAATTAAATACACTGAGCATGGGATCTCCACACGATCGGCTACTCTGTGCCTCAGCCATCTGTATCAGTGTTGCTCAGTTAGCAATAGCACAGACATCCCACCCAATGTCCTTTCTTATGTAACAGATATCAAAGATTGTTTTTTCTATCCCTTTCCACCATCAAGACTGTGAATACTTTGCACTTTCAGTACCCCCACCCTCATTAACAGGGACAGAGGAGACTCAAGCTAACAGCCCAATCCTTTTCCAGGAAGCTGTGGTCAATGCATTAAAACCTCACTTAGAGAAAGGACTCGATATATATCTTGGTATGGGGAGGTCTTCCATCTCCCTCTTCACAACTTAATGACCAACTATTACCTTCCCTGTCTACCCTAGGATATAAAATACCGTACCTCACAAATTACCACTTATTTCACCCATCACATTTTACAAAACAGACATTATCCTCACCTCAGGAATCCACATTAAACCCACTCTTCTCTCAGAGGGACTGGATAACTCAACTGAAGGCCAAGGAATCAATTCTCTGCTACCTCATTATTCCTTTAGAGTTTCTCACCACACCCTGTGACCCCAATATAGCCAGGCTAGCAGCCTGAATGTTTTTCCTCATTCCAGTGGCCCCTAAGGTTTTCTCACCATGACTCATGGCTCCAGATAGCTAGGTGACTAGCCTAAAAGCTACAGAAAAGAGAAAGATGCTATCCTCAATACAACAATACTTTTAACTGTAAAAGTATTTACAGATTGCAGTCAACGGTAATACTAACATAACTTGGGTCCATTTCAAAGGTCAAACAAGCTAAGTCAACGACTGTTAGAACTAGTTTAATTTTCACAGACAAGCCATTGCTGCCTAGGTCAGATATATAACATGTTTCATTTCTCATTTCTTCTTTAAGAGGGTATGATTCCAAGTCCTTCTTCCTGCTTTCCTAACTTCAGCATAGGTAATTGCCCAATTAAAGGATGCCAAACCAGGAGTAAGGTTCTTTTACACCAGATTGTAGCTCCCTCCCTCTTTGTCTCCAGATCTCATTCTCTCTCCCTCCTCTAGTCATCAGCAGGGGGAGCACCCCTCCCTAATATCTGAACTCATCCTAATAAGTCTCACTTGTACTACCTGTATTCTCTTTCTCTGTGGCCTGGCAAGGCTGCCCTGCAGGGGGGAAGTGATCAATGTTAAGGGGCCAGAGTCCATGTCAGAAGTAGCCCCTACTCACAATATTATGGGACTCACAAGGATACTGTGCTGCTTATTGACAACATCTGAGCAGAGTGTTGATGTCCCTGCCATGCATGCATGGTCCTTGGTTGGTGCATCAGTCTCTGCAGCAACACCCTCCACAACTCAGATTTTTAAAATGTATATTTTATTTATTATAATTTACTTACAGTACATACTGATTGTTATCCCCTCCCTCTTATCTTTCCATTTCCTCGCACCCTCCCTCTTCTGACTATTCTCCTCCTCTAGACCTCTGGTAACAGCCTATGAGTTTTCAGCAGGATAGCCTGTGTCCCCTTCCTCTGTGTTCTCACTAGGCCTTCTTACCAAAGGGCAGTGACCAAATCATGGGCACTGGAGTATATGTCAGAGGTTCAGCAACAGTGGCCCCTCTCTGCTTTGTCGAGAATCAGTAGTCTATTGGCTACATCTGAACAAGGGTTCTTGGTTCTCTGCATGCATTGTGCTTGACTTGTACATCAACTTCTGCAGGCCCACCTGTGCCCAGACATGCAGGCCTAGATGGTCTCCCTGTGCAGCTCTGGTCCCTCCAGGACCTTGTAGCCCCCAACTCATCCCTACAACTCTCGTGCTCTGCTAAGAATCCAGCTTTGAGTCCCAGTATCTGTCCCAAGCTCCAACTGGATGGAGTCTCTCAGAGGACTATCTATTTGGGGCTAATATCCACTTGTAAATGACCCAACAATAAGCCAGGCATGGTGGCACCTGGCTTTAATCCCACAACTCAGGGAGGCAGAGGCAGGTGGACCACTGTGCATTTAAAACTAGCCTAGTCTTCAAAGACAGTCAAGGCTACACAGAGAAACCCTGTCTTGAAAAACAAACAAACAAACAAACACAAAGACCCAACAAGAGTAGTGTGCATAACTACTCTGAAACTAGAAAAAGTACTCTCATCAACTCTTCCTCATTGATTCTTAGAAAGGCTTCTTGGGACAAACACCAATTCTCTTCACTATATTTTGAGAGTTACTGGGTTACTATGGTTCTCTCCTATCTCTGCAACTGTTTTGTCATGTAATGTATTAATAATTTTAAAAAACCAAGTGTTACAGTAAAATGTATCTGTTCAGCCTACAAAGCAAATAACTGACACAAAGAGACAGAAATGTAATTCAAAGCTGCAAGCACTAAGCCAGACAGAATCTAAACTGTTACTTGTTAAACAATAAACTAAACTACTTTAATCGTCATAACCTACATATACCCCAAGCACTTGCCGATCTGATCCTCAGTGGCTTCTCTCCTCCTACTCTCCATCAACTATCAACTCTCAACTGCTAACTAAATTCTTGGCTTCTCCACTCTCCAGGAAGTCCCACCTTCCAATTCCTGTCCTTCTGCCCTGCTGATTGGCTAACCAGTGCTTTGTTGACAGTTGTTACATCCACTAAAGACAGTGATTCACAAAAAATTCTAATTTTTTACTTTACCTCCCTCTCCCTTCTACCACCCCCTCATGATCTTGATGTCTATTGTGCAATTAAGAAGCCTGCTTTCATGGTAATGATTGGCAGCCAGAGAGAAGGTATCTTATGGGCTAGGCAGAGAGGAAAGATCTAGGCAGTCTGTGAAAGCTATGGCACCATGATAGAAGTTTCTCCAAACATTGTGTCTTAGTTAGTATTAGCTGTCAAATTGACACAGCCTAGAATTAACTGAAAAAAAATCTCAGTGGAGTAATTGTGTCTTTATAAAGTTGTTCTATGCACATATCTGTGATATGGACATGTCTTTTTTAATTATTTATTCATATTACATCTCAATTGTTAGCCCTTCCCTTGTATCCTCCTATTCCTCCCCCCTCCTGCTTCCCCCTTCTCCCCTCCCCTACGTCTGTGACTGAGGGAGATCTCCTCCCCCTGTATATGTTCCTAGGGTATCGAGTCTCTTCCTGGTAACTTGCTATCCTTCCTCTGAGTGCCACCAGGCCTCTCCATCCATGGGATATGATCAGAAAAGGAGCACCAGAGTTCATGTGAGAGTCAGATCTCACTCTCCACTCAACGGTGGAGAATATCCTGTTTATTGGCTAGGTCTGGGTAGGGGTTCGAAGTTTACTGCCTACATTCTCCTTGGCTGGTGCCTTAGTTTGAGGAGGACCCCAGGACCAGATCTGCCTGTCTTAAAGTTCTTCTTGTAGGTCTCCAGGACCCTGTGGATCCTTCTATTTCTCCATTCTTCCAGGCTACTCTCACCTAAAGTCTCAATAGGATGGATATGGACATGTCTTTATTGATAATTTGGTAGGTCATTCCTGCCCACTATTGGCAGTACCATTCCCTAGGCAAGTGGTCATCAGTTGAATGAAGAAGCTAGCTTATCATCAGGCTAGCAAGAAAGTCAGCCTGAAGCATTCCTCCATATTTCTTGCTCTAGTTTTAGCTGTGATTAATAGTCCTGCCTTAACTTCTCCCAAGAACAGGCCTCTGACCTAAAAGTGTAAATAGAAATATACTCTTTATTCCCCCTAAATTGTTTTAGTCGTGATATTTTCCACTGCAACAGAAAAAACTAGGATACCTTGTTACATCACAAAATTCTAGGCCATTTGAAGAGAGAAGTATCTTCAAATAGCTGTCTCTACAATTATTGGAACCTATGTTGGGATATAGAAAACTTAAGAAGTTCATAAAGATTTTAAATCTAGCCCAGAAAACACATTCATAATAATGTTGAGATTGTTTCACCACGACAGTGATTTTTTAAATTTACTCAAGAATCCACAGCTGAGAACTCTGGTATGATACTCTTTCCATACATTTTTTTTTTCCTGAGGAGAACCCAAATGAGCAAAAGTAATTGGTTTTCATCAACTTTTAACATCCTTCAGGGACACTGAGCAACCTAAATGCAATGTTTGGTACTTGTAGTCACTGTACAGAGATTGTTTTCTATAAACAAAATTTGCTTCTGTCAAAGAGTAGAACAGGAGGATGTTTGAAGAAAAACTACTAACTACTAAGTACACTATTCTGTAGTTGGAGCACAGAATAAAAACTAACCTGGAAAAAGTCCATGTTGAGACATAAAACCTGCCCAGATACAAAACAGCTTCTCAGCTCTGTTTCTTTATGAACTTATTTTGCATCAATATGAACTTAAAATAACCTTGTTTGTGAGTAACAGTTAAGGCCTTAAGTTGAGGAGTAGGTACAATAATCTTTCTTTTCTGTCATCCCTATCTATTTCTATATTCCCCCTTCTTTCTTTTCCACCCTTATTTCTAGATCTAAGAAAGAAGAATAAAGGAAAAAAATGAGAAATCCCTGAGTCCAACCTTGTTTTCTATCCAAATAAGAGCAATAATAACATAAAGCGAACTCCCAATGAAGATAAACATCCATAGCCCAAGAAAAACACCATTTATTATTGTAGAGTTTTAATGTTTCATTTGGGTTTTGTTCACTCTATTCTCCATCTTTTCTTAGGGGAGTCAATTTATTTTGGAGGAGGGGTACCTATTCATTACCATATCAAAATATATAGTGCATTCACTGCCCTAAACTGCTGGTGGATAGAAATAGAGCTCTGCTCAAGATAGCTTCCCTCGTTACGTCACGTCAAAGGACACATTGTGATGCATTCAAGTTATTATACTTGTGACAGAACTGAGAAGAACTTCTCACACAGTGATGTTTTCAGAGCAGGGTAAATGGTGGATGAGGTCTACATGCAGGGGTGGCTCATAAGTACACCTGTACCTAGTGATTGATAAAGGAAGTAGTAAGTAGATAATTTGGAAGTGATGAAAGCAGCAGGACTATTGGTCTTTTCCAAAGTGAGTAATAAAAAATTGTATTAGGTATAGACATCTTAGTGATCTCCAGACACAGATGTATCATAGAATAATATTCGGGGACACTTATAGCCAGGAAGAAGAGGGGACCTCACTGGTTGTTTTTGGTTTGGAAAAGCATGGCCCACTGATTTTGTCTGTGTGTGTCTGCCATGGGCATTTTCTGACCTTCTCCCAATTCACTTACCATGGCAACCTCTGATGCTGTTTTCATCAGCCAAAGGTGTTGTCACATGAAAAGTTTCCTGCCTCAAGTTTGTCCAAAACAGCCTAATAGGGAAATTGATCCCTGAGCTCTGATGTTTGTCTTCTTGGCTGAAATCATGATGCCTGTGGCTAAAGAAGAAAATACAAAATAGAGCTTCTCACTTATTCTTAAGCTGAAAACAGGGACGCAGATGTAGAGAGAGTCTAAGGGAAAAAAGACTTTCAGAACTCACAATGGCAGTGGAAGAAGTATCAGGAAAAACTGTGCTGATTAGTGTGACAGCTGCACCCAGTAACATAGTGAGAAGCACACATGCTCACAAACACTAGAGATCAATATATACCTGATGGACATCATTAGGTATGTATCTATCTGTCTTGTGCCTGGGCAGATGCACATGTTAATAGGATGTTCTTGATTTTCATCTTTGGGCTTCTGTATATTCCCAATTTTGTGTGTGATTCAACTAGCAGTCACTGCTATGCAAACATTGGTGAATATCTTTTCCATGAAGGAGATATGCAGATTTGTGCATTTATTCCTCTTGCGGACATCCATGAAGAAAAATATATTAAATATGAATATGTGCCACATCACTTTCAGAACCTTAATGTATGGTAAGTACAATTATTCATCCTCAGGGTTGAAGATTCCTGAGACTAAAAGAATGTATGGATTAAAACTTTCTTGAATTTTTCACAACTTCTCTTTTCCATTCTCAAACCATTTCAAACATATTTTCATGTGTACTTCTTTTCGTCTTTCAAGGAAAAGTAACAATTTTGATGCCTGGAGTGCCTAGAAAGTCTTGACTATGTTACATGTAGCTGAATTCAGAACAGGACTGTCACTATTAATATTAGGATGCATTTCACTTCTCTACACATGTCTTTGTGTATATCCTTTTGTAATATTTCAATGTTTCTTTGTTAAATGTGTTTATTCTCAAACAGACTTTATATATTTTTATTAATTTTTTACACATGTATTCATATTATTACATTTATATACAATAAATTAACTATAGTAAGAAGAACCATGACACAGTCAGGAATTATATAAATGTTACATTCTTAGTGTTTTGGTTATTTTATTTGGCACCCATATAACTCAATTACAATACAAGGTTTACTTCCAATATTTTTAAAGTTCTATTGCAGGCTGTTTAAGATAAATGAGTTATACATATTTTAATGTATACCTGTTGGCCGTATATGTTTCCAGTGCTTCCCTCGTTTGTATGGATGTGATCACCAAAAAGATACTCTTGATGTGAGGGTGGCCACATAAGGCCTTTATTTTTAGATTTTCATAAATATGCAAGGTTAAGGAATAGTGTCAAGAGAAGTCTGATTTCCTTTAACAAATGACAAATATTCAAGTGTGTCTCTTTATAAGGGAAATATATTGTGGCTATCTTATATAGACATCCCAAATCTCAATGGATAAATTTTAAAAAACATGAAATAGAGCAATTGAGCTTGTAAGATGTTTGAACACATGAGAAAATTGTTATGAGGACAATAGGCAGAAATTTACAAGAAAACTATCCTTCTTAAGGTAAATTGTGCTCAGTGTGACAGTGCTGTGTAATTCTTAACACCATGGTGGGGTGTTAAGTAAAACTACAGGAATGGTGGACGAAGGAATGTGTTCATATATAAAATTTATGGGATGTTTGGGGGTCTTGACACATTTCATTGGAAACTAACATAACAAAGATGGTCACGGTACCAAAATTTTCTGTGTAGATGAAAACATTTATATCTCAATGCAGTGATTAAAGTTAGATCCAAATTCTTAAGGGTCATATCTCAAATAAGATCATAAATTTGTCTGATAAACTTAGCAGACTGAGGACTTTGGATGATGGTTGGAGCCCCATCTACTACATCATAACTAATGCCTCTTGTTACTCTCTTTTTTCTGTTCTCTTAGTTTTCAGTAGCTCAGGCACAAATGTACATCTGTATGAATTTTTCTTTTGTCACCCTGCAATAAGCATATATATATGAAAAGAATATACTTTCAGTTATGTGAGCCCCGAGTGTCTGGCTTGTTTCATTTGTTTTTTCAAGTCAAGTACACTTTACTTTCTAAATGTACTACTGTAATTACAGCCTTCCCTTGTGTGGGTTGATCCCTAGTAGTGACAACAGTAAAGAAACTGAACATCTCTCCTCCAGTAACTATCGAATCTCATGAGCATGGCTGTTAGGGGTTAGACTTCATGTCCATTTCCTTTTCCATACTGGCATTTTGTCATGTTTAAGCATACATAATCTTGCTCATACTTTCATAATCATTCTGTGTTAAATGTGCAACTATGTGCACAGAACATATTCCTACCTTGAAGTTATCCTCAAAGCCTCTGGCCCTGACAATCTTCCCACTTCCCTTTAACCATGATCCATCAGCCTTGTTTGTATGGGTGTGATATGTAAGCCACAATTATGACTGAGAACATGATAGTCTTCTATTATCTGTACCATGATCAATCCTCAGTTTCTGTATTATTTGCCGTGTACTGCAAAAGGAAGCTGCTCTGGTGAGGGCTGAGGGATGCACTAACTAATGGTAAAGCAATAAGACATTAGGAGTTGATTTCCACTGTGTGCATTTAGAAGACTAACAGTCCTACGTTCTCTCCTTGGGTCTATGACCTACTCAGTAACACACTCTGTCCATTTCTATAATGCCAAGCAGTGGTTCCATGTCATCTGGGGGACTTTAACCAAATCAGACAAAGGTATTTCAACATATAACATGTGTACCCAATTTAACTTCAGAGGGACTATCATATAAGGCCTGTTGTTCCTGGATCCCTCATGGTTTTATGATGGGTGACAGTGATAGTTACCTTTATTTTCTTTGGTGGCATGCATAGAACCTTTCAGCCAGGAAAGATAGGCATCCAGGGGAGTACCAGTTTTATTTCATCATGTTACCTAATTCAAATACCTAGTATTCTCTACTGGATCCAATCTGGTACCTTCCTAATATTCTACTTTCTTTTTAATGTTTTATTTTTATTTTATTTTTAATTTGTTCACTTTACATCTCAATTGTAGCCCCTTCTCCCCATGATTCCCAGTCTCACACTCCCTCCCTCATGCTGCTCCGTCTTCCTCTCACCTAGTCATCAAAAGGGGAAGCCCCCTCTCCTCTCATGTGACCTCAGCCTATCAAGTCTCATCTGGACTGCTTGTGATTACTTCCTCAGTATCTGGCATGGCTGCCTGCCACTGGGAGGTGTTCAATGAGTGGTCACCAGAGTCCATGTTGAAGTAACCCCTACTCCACCTTGGTAGAACCACAAGGTGACTCTGCTGCCTATGAACTACATCTGAGCAGAAGTCCTCAGCATGCATGGTCCTTGCTTGATGTATCACTCTCTGCAGCAGCCCCTACCACCCGCCCAAATTTGTTGGCTTCTTTGGACTCCTTATGGAGCACCTGTCTACTCCAGGTCCTTCTATCTCCCAAGTCTTCCCTAAGACTCCCTCCTCTCAACTCCAAAGTGTGGCTGTGAGTCTCAGCATCTTCCTTAATCCCTTCCTGGGTGGAGTACTATATTAATGAGATATGTAGGGAGTGGGAATTGTTGCCTAGTTCCTGATTTTTCTGGAACTTGTTTGCATTTGTCTCCATTTAATTTGATGTTGGCTATCTGCTTGCAGTGTTTAGCCTTTATGATGCTTATGTATGTGCCTTGATCTCTCTGAAACATGAATGGGTGGTGGATTTTGTCAAATGCTTTCTTGTCATCTAAGGAGATGATCATGTTTTTTCTTTCAGTTTGTTTATGTGGTAGATTACATTGATTGACTACTGTATATTGAATGATCCCTGCATGCCTGGTACAAAGATTACTTGGTCATGGTGCATGATATTTTTAACATGTTCTTGGATTAAGTTTGTTAATATTTTATTAAATGTACTTGAATTAACTTTCATAATAGAAATTTGCCTGGAATTCTCTTTCTTTCTTGGGCCTTTGTGTGGTTCAGGTATCAAGGTGACTGTGGCCTCATACACCAAGTTTGTTAATGTTCCTTCCATTTCTATTTTTTGAAATAGTTTGAAGAGAATTTGTATTAGCTCTTCTTTTCAGGTATGGGAGAATTCTGTGCTGAAGCCATCTGACTCTGGGAGTTTTATGGATTGGGGGCATTGGATGATTGCTTCTATTTCAACAGGAGATATAGGACTATTTAATTTGTTCACATGATCTTGATTCAGCTTCAGGAAATGGCCTCTATCAAAATTGTCCCTTACATGTAGATTTCCAAATTTTGTGTCATGTAGCCTTTTGAAGTATGACTAAATGATTCTTTGGATTTTCATGGTGTCTGTTGTTATATCTTTCTTTTCAGTTCTGATTTTGTTGATTTGGGTATTGTTTCTCTGCCTTTTAGTTTGGCTAAGAGTTTGTTTATCTTGTTGATTTTCTTAAAGAACCAGCTATTGGTTCCATTCATTCTCTGAATTGTTCACTTTGTTTCTAATTTTTAGATGTCTGCCCTGAATTTGATTTTTTTCCAGCTTTCTAGTCCTCTTGGGTATTTCTGCTTCTTTTTCTAGATCTTCTAAATGTGCCAATGTGCCATTAAGTTGCTTGTATGAGATGTTTCTCTTTATAAAGGCCATTAGTGCTATGAACTCTCCTATTAACACTGCTTTCCTTGTGTCTTCATAAGGTGTTTATGTTGTTTAATCATTTTCATGGAATTGTAGGAAGTCCCTAATTTCTTGTTTTATTCCTTCCCTGACCCAGTTGTCATTGAGTGAACAGTTGTTCTGTTTCCATATATGTGTGGGCTTTTTTGTTATTTCTGTTGTTATTGAGGTCCAGCTTTAGGCTATGGAGGCCAAAGGTACAAGGTATTATTTAAATCTTCTTGTTTCTGTTGAGGCTTGTGTTATGACCTACTATATGCTCAAAAGCATATAGTAGGACCTTGGAGAAGGTCCTGTGAAGTACTGAGAAGAAGTTACACCTTTTGTGTTTGTGTAAAAAGTTCTGAAAATATCTGTTAGGTCCATTTGATTTATGACATCTATTAATATCATTATTTCTCAGTTTATCTTCTGTTCTGTTGACCTATCCTTTGTTGAGAGGGAGAGGTTGAAGTCTCCCATTATTAATGTGTGGAAATCAACGCATGGTTTAAACTTCATTAATTTTTCTATAGCAAATGTGTGCACTTAGATTTGGGGCATAGATGTTCAAAATTGTGATGTCATCTAGGTTGACTTATCCTTATGTGACTATGTCCTTCCTTGTCTCTTTTGATTAAGTTTGGATAAAAGTCTATTTAATAGATATCAAACTGGTTCCTCTAGCTTGTTTTTGTCAGTTTGCTTGGAAGACATTCTTCTAGCCCATGACTCTCAGGTAATGTCTATCTTTGTTGCTGAGGTGTTTTTCTTGTATGAACCAAAATGTTGGGTCCTCTTTATGCATCCATTCTGTTATTCTCTGTCTTTATTGGAGAGTAGAAACTACAGTGTTAAGAAAGATTAATGACCAGTGACTGCTAGGTTCTTTTATTATTATATTGGTTGTGGTACTGTATATATGTGCTTATCTAATTTCTGTTTGCTAAAGTGAAGTTACCTATGTCCAGTGTTTTCCTAGTTGTAGTTAACCTCCTTAGGCTGGAGTTTCCCTCATAGTATCTCCTGTAGGGCTGAGTTTGTAGATAGGTACTGTTTAAATTTGTTTTTGTTGTGGAATATCTTGCTTTTTCCATCTATGGTTATTGAAAATTTGCTTCATATACTAGTCTGGACTCTCATATGTGTTCTCTTAGAGTCTGTAAGACATCTGGCCAGGCCCTTCGGATTTTACAGTTTCTGCTGAAAAATATTTAACCTTCTTAATGTGACTCAGAATGTTTACTCTAGTTATGTACAATTCACCAAGATTACAGACCTCTAGTTTGTTTAAATTGGTACTTTGTATTTTAATTTTGAGAGTTAGTATAATAGCTTTTAATTAAAATATTTTAATTTTTGTGGTTTTCATTTCATCTTGGTAAATACAATTGAATCCTTTTGGTTTTTTGTTTGTTTTGAGACAGTGTTTCTCTGCATAGCCTTGGATATCCTAGGCTCAAATTCTAGACCAGGCTATCCTTGAACTCACAATGATCCACCTGCCTCTGCTTCCCGAGAGCTAGGATTGAAGGCATGTGACTCCATGACTGGCTACAGTTGAATCCTTTACTATTCATTTTTAATTATAATATATACTAAATGTTTTGTTGCATTTCATTTTGTGTGAAACTTCTAGAGAAATCTATTAATTTCAAAAGAAACATACCTCATTGCATGCAATCTGTAAATCTCAGCAGCATCCCTGAAAAGGACTATACAGAAGGTAATAAAATATATAATTTCTTGGGCCAGCATGTGTGTCAGATATGTAGCAGACCAGTAACAATCAAAAGGGGAAATGGTTTAAAAAAATAAGGGAAACACAAGAATCAGAAATGCAATAATTTCTTGAAGCAAGCAAGCAAATAAGCAAAGGAACACGAACTTAAAACAAGAACAATGCAAAAACCAAAAGAAATAAAAACAAATATATGTGACTAAAAGGACAGAATTTTGCAGAATTAAAAAGTTATATCTAGAGGTACTCTGTCTCTTTTTTTTTCAGGTATGTTTAATGAAGGTTTAACATCTTATTCTATATATCTTTCCAAAATACAAAGATAAATTGCTTTTCTGTGAAACCCTACAATATTTTAATATTGAGTATTTCTATATCCAACTGAAGGAGATTGTCACAGAAAACAAGGTGATTGGATGAAGATAAACTGATTTTTTTTTATAATTGTAGAAGCTGAAGGTCTTAGATCCTGATATCAAAGTTCTGATATTTTGTCAGACTCTAATTTCTTATTCATGGACAGGTTTTTTCCCATAAAAGACTAAGAAAGCCATTTAATAATAAATTAAAATCTCAGAGCTCATAATTAATGAGTACTAATACTGTAGAATTTTACTTAATCCTATTTAATTATACATTCTTCTAATTTTAGCCATTCATGAAAAGATATTAAAAACTGGATTTTAAAAAGATATTGGGATTTGGATTAAAAAAGCCATTGGACTAAATAGGAAGGTTCGATGGTCTATGCCTTTATTCTGTGTAATTTTATGGAATTTGTGCAGGTATAATTTTAAGAACTACCAGGTGTTTCTGGCCCTGATATTTGCCATTGAGGAGGTCAACAGGAACCCCTATCTTCTACCCAACACAACTCTGGGCTTTGACCTTTATTCTACTTTACATTCTGAAAGGGATAGTTTTGATTTTTTCATGTTCTGGTTAACACGGCTCATCAATCCCATTGTTAATTACAACTGTGGAGAGAAGAAAACATCACTTGCTGCATTCACAGGAACACCAATGTCAACATCTTCCTATATTGTTTCACTGCTACAACTCTACAACATACCTCAGGTGGGTGAGGTGCCAATGTCTGTCTTTGCTCTGGCAAGTCCAGGGTTGGATTTCTGGTACTGGATGCAGAATCTCCATTCATTTTATCTCAGGCAACTAATTAGGATTTAAAGAAGAATGATGGGAGGGAGCCCAGAGTTCCTTCTCTAGTCACTGTCTGTACTGCAGCTAAGGAGGGGAACTCAATCTGACCACAAGTTTCCTATATCCGGGGCTGCAAATTCAAATTCTAGCAAAAACAAAAAACAACCACAAAAAAAACCCCAAAACAAACAAACAAAAAACCCACAAACCTGAGAACATAATTAAAGGAGGCTTCTTGTTCTATAGATAGGCTCTTTTGTGGAGATCTCTGGAAAGCTAACGTATGCCTGTTTGTACATGATAGATATTGGGGAACCCTGAGCCTATTCACTTATTTCTGAATCCATGGTGAAATAATAAGAAAGAAACAGAAAATAGACAACATACACACACACACACACACACACACACACACACACACACACACACACACAAACACACACATTCAAGAGAATATGTGGATAAAGTTAAACATCTTAATTTCAATTCCGTTTATTCTTGGTCACCATATTTACACTTATAAGAAAAAGAATTGCCTCATAGTAAAAAGATACAATTAAAGACAAAAAACAGATAAATGCTAAAATACAACAGCTTACATGTCTTAAAATTCAATTTTTCTTCTCTACGTGTCCATTAAATAAGCTCTTGGTCAGTTCAGAATGACAATGTTTGACAAGGAATAAAGCTTAACAGGGTCTAAGTTACAAGATTATATGTCTTTTCCATTAGGACCAACCTGGCTACACAATGTCCAGTTTTCTCTTAGTTTATAGTAAATTCAGGACAATAATTTTATCTTTCTTTCATTTCAAGAAAGAAAGTAAATTTAAAATGACAGCATATAATACCGTAAGGTGACAGGGTGTAAGAGATTATAACAGAAGAGTTTGTACATTCAGACATTAGAGTTTATACTGAATTTAGACATACTCAGGTAGCTCCATCATATTATGGGTTCATGAGAAGGTTAGGCCAACTTGTGAATATTTATGGAGAATACCAAGATACATGGTGCCATCTGGAATAAAAGCTTATCTGAGGTCACAATTCTGCTTCAAGGCTGTTCCCTAGTGTGGTGTATAGAGGTCCTCAAAGGTATTTATTGATGTTATTGTTTTGGAAGATCTAAAACAAATTAGCTTTTAAAATTGTTGAATCAAACCAGGAATTCTATTATCTGGAATTAGTTCATCTGAACAGCAGTACATCTTTCAGTAAGATAGTGTACTCAGTTTAGTCAAGCATAGTTTATCAATACCCAGGAAGGGAAGATGCAGCAGTGCACAACTGACAGAAGTGTCAGACATTGGAAGCAATTCTGGGGTGCATAAAGGTACAGACTTGCAGAATACCAGATCCCTTCCAGAGAGTTCTCATGCCTACTGAACATCAACGAATAGCTGTTGACATCACATCTGAACCTGGAAGGATTTTTGAGGTGCATCATGGCACTGATCTTGCAAATTGATAGATCCTTTCCAGAAAGCTCATATGCCCATTTAACTCATTTAACAGATTGGCTCAGAGGCTGGAAGCAATTCTTTGGGTGCATCACAGTACAGACCTTGTAAAATACCAGATTGCCCCCTAGAAAACTCACTTGCCTAACTGTCTCCTTTAAGAGGATGGCTCTTGCAAGTGACCCGTGGGACTAGGAGTCAAGGATCCTATGTTGACGTTATAAATATCTTGAAATGTAAAATAGGTACATTTGAATTAATCACGTTGTTGCAGGCTCTTTGCTTACAATGTGAAACCCAAGATTTTGTACTGGAAAAATCTGCTCTTAGTGTCGCTCACCCCTTTCACACATTCTTTAATCCAAGAGTTTTCTGGAAACAAGATTAAATAATGTCAACAACAGGTCAGGAGGCAGAGCTAGCAACCAGTTGACAGAGAGTGAACATAGGAAAAAATGTATAGAGAATGGGTCAGGTTTAAATGTGCTCAACTCTTCCAAGAAAAAGAGGACTTGAGGAATCAGGGCACAGAGAGATGGGGGAGCAGATTGATCTGGATATTTTACAGAGACACATTGAGAAGAGGACAAGATAGACACAGGTGAAGATAAATGGGGCCAGAGAATGAGCATGAAGACTACAAGAGATTGCTAGAGTCAGTTTGAGGCCAAGCAGAGCAATTCAGTGAGAGGACAACAGAGAAGCTAGACCGAATCAGTCATCATGGAAAGGAGTTTGAGCCAGAACACCTGATAGAATTCAGAAAGAGCCAGAAAGAATTCAGAATGAAGAATAAAAGTGAGCGTATTTAGCAGGGAGACTCACAGGTTGAAATAATTCTAGGCCTAACTAAGATAGTGTGAAGTCTAGAGGTTTGAAGGACTAGACCTAGGTTACTAGGCCTACAATTGCTTCAGTTGAACAACAAAATACTTTGATGTCAGGTACCAAAGAAAGTGTAAGGGTACTTGATATATCCACATGTCCAGGAAGGAGAGGTGGATGAGACCTGCTAGAGTATTTAACCTGAACACTTGTCTGCAATTTTTGTAGAAAACACTGTAATGGATTTGCATTTAAAAAATTACAATTCCATTCTCATAATGAATGTTTTCATATGTTGATTCAAGACTGAGCTTGTGTTTGATGCCAGTGTGTTTTCTCTTCAGCTCACTTTTGGGCCTTTCGATTCTACCTTGAATGACCAAGGTCAGTTTCCTTCTCTCTATCAGATGGCTCCCAAGGACACCTATCTCTCACTTGCCATAGTCTCTTTGCTGCTTCATTTCAGCTGGTCCTGGGTTGGTCTGATCCTCCAAGATGACAGCAAAGGGACTCAATTTCTGTCAGAATTGAAAGAAAATATGGACAATGGTAACATCTGTATTGAGTTTGTGAATATTATCCCTGCCACTTCATATGTAGACTCCAATAACTTGGGTGAAAATCTGGAGATCATTCTGAAATCATCAGCAAATGTCATAGTTATTTATGGGAACATTGTTTCTTCACAAGGCTTAATGTTTCACATTGCAAAACTCTTAGTGACATGGAAAGTCTGGGTCTTGAACTTTCCATGGGATGTTGACAACCATTATGATTATTTCATGGTAGGCTCACTTCATGGAAGTCTCATATTTTCACACCACCATGAAGAGATGGTTGGATTTACCAATTTTCTTCACACACTTACTCCCTACAAATATCCAGAAGACACTTTTCTTCCTAAGCTTTGGGCTTTATTCTTCAACTGCTCATTTCATGGGTTTCGTTGTCAAATATTGGAGAACTGTCAACCAAATGCTTCTTTGGAGTTATTACCCAGACATATTTTTGACACAGCCATGAGTGAAGAGAGTTATAACATATACAATGCAGTGTATACTGTGGCCTACAGTCTTCATGAGATGAGTCTTCAACAAATACAGATACAGCAATATGCTAATGGAGAAGAAATGGTATTCTTCCACTGGCAGGTAATATCCCTTCCTGTGTGTTGTAATATCAGCACTATGACCTTTTTTTTATTATTTTCTATGGCACTCCAATAGGGCAGCACAAATTTTAGATCATAAACATACTATATTCCCTGTCTGGAGGTTAATGCAAAACCACGTGTAATGTCCTTTATAAAATGCATGACAAGAATAGGGAAAAACCAATATTAAATCATCCTTCAATTCTTATAACATTTTGCCCTCAGAGTTCTCTTCATAATCTTTTCAATATGAAAAGTTGAGATTTTTCATATGTTTACAAATAGCTTGGCCATACAGTTAGTCTCTTCTCTTACTAGCTCATAACTTAAAATAATCTATTCATACTGATCTACATTCTGCTTCATGGCTGGTTACCTCTGTTCAGGTACCATACATCTCTTCTCCCCACATCTTCTCCAAAAAATCCCTCACGCCAGGATATCTCAGAATACTTTCTGTCTGACAATGTCCCACCTTCTATGCTATACTTTCCTATAGTCCATAGGTTTTTATCTAAAGTTATTGTATCCACACAATACACAAGATCTTCTCTCTATATGCCCACTTTAATCCAATACAAGTCTGTTTTTCTTCTAATAATCAACTATATACATAAAAACAACTATGAGACAACCAGGGAAGATTTACATTCACAGGGTCAAGTCCATATGTCCTTGGAGAGAGTGCTCTACTATATTCTATCTTGATGAGTTTTATATCCAAATCAGTTTTATTATAGCACTTATTTAACAGCCTAAAATTTTTGACCTTAAAATTTCTTCTTAAATCCTAAATAATTTAAGCTTACTTTTAAGTCTGTAACTGTCAAGTCTTCAACCTCATCAAGGCTTGAGAACAAAATATTACCTTAGTATGTAAGAAGTATAAGGAAGCAGTTTACAACATAGAGAATTGACAGAGAGCTGTCTGCCTCAATAGTCACCCAGATTTAATTATAGTGTTGAAACGTCATCTTCAGTCTCCTTGCCCAGAATATCTGACAGACATATTTGTGAAGCAAGAATTAGGAAGGACTTGCTTACTCTGTCTTCACAGAGCTTAGCAGTTGACTTTGCCTGTGTCCAAGTTCTGCTCATTATCTGCTGATGGAGTAAAGACATTTCTTAGCTCAGTTGCAACATGCCATATTTTTAAAAGCAAATCCCTAAGAGAAATTCTTCAATGTTCATCATCTTCTTTCATGTGAAAATGTGTGCTGCCAGCACCTGACATGTCTCATTAACTGAAAATCCTTAAAACATTAAAACATCTTCAAATGCAATTTATGGCTGGTCTCTGAGGCCTTGGAGACCACCTATACTATTGTACACATTTATATAGTGCTTACTAATTATCTATCTTTCTATAGTATATGTGAGTAGACAAATGTTGATTTTTTTCTAGCTATTTACTATGTGTTTAACCTAGGATATATATTTATGTGATAAGCCAGACTGGTATCTCAGATGACCATGAATTTGATTAACTATTGACTTGTATTACTTAATTATGCTAAACAGTTTATAATAGCAGGTTTTAAAAGGACTGGAAGTAAACCTCCTCTTTATGAATGAATTGTATAGGTCCAATATGTTATACAAGAGTTGAATCAGATGTACATATGTCTATCAAAATAATTTTAAAATTTATCAATACACAATAATTTATACCAAAGTATCAAAAGTAACCTTAATTCTGTATCAAGTTACAAAAACCTGTACTATTATAAGCAAAAATAACCTTATTTTTATGTAAATGTACACAATATTACAGCGGTGTAAGATTAATGGTTTATAAAACGATTTTTGGTTTAAGAGCAGATTCAATAATCTACCCTTTTTCCCTATTAATCCTATACTCTTCCTAAATCTTATGCCCTGTCTACCGCCAATTTCTTCTGAATATCTTTCCCAATATCTAAGAAAAAAGGATGGAGTAAGGAAAGGAAAGAGAAAGTCATGAGTCTGTTTCCCTATGAGTCTTTCCCTAATCAAGACCATTAACAACCTGTAACCAAGCCCTTTTAATGATAAGCATCCATAGCATCCAAAGACAAGTTTAAATGTTTAGGGTTTTTTTTGTTTTGTTTTTGTTTCTTTTTAAGCTGGTTAACTAAGTCTGGATTTTTTTTGGTGTCTTCCTGTGTATGCACTTGGCTCCTCCTTCCTGTGCTGTGCTGTGTTGTGTTGTGCTGGCTGTGCTGTGCTCGGTCAGGCACAGCTGTCCTTCTCTGTCCCAGAGTTCAAGCTTTAAAGGACTAAGCCTCCTGCCATGATCTACTAGACAGGAAGGAGTGGTCCTGCAATGTTGTCAGCTGTTTGTGGCTTCTCAGTGGTATCCCTTCTGTTGCACTGGATGCTCCACATAATGTAGACGCTGCAGGGTGTGAGTGGATTTGCTGAAGAGACTGCTGCACAGCTCTGACCAGCTCCCACGGAGCCATCTGTTCACAGAAGCATTTCTCTCAGGTGGCAGATCATTTATTTTTGATATTTAAATATTTTGTTTATTTTTGAAATTATAATATAATTACAAAAATTCTCCCTTCTCTTCCTTCCGTCAAAGTCATCCTATAGCCCTTTGTGCTTTCCTTTAAATTCATTACCTATTTTTTAAATCAATTGATTTTGTATGCATATATGTATTTGTTTTTTTCCTTTTTTATTTGATTTTTTATTTTCATGTTTTACTAATTTTCTTTTTTTCTTCTTTTTTATTAATTTATTCATATTACATATAGATTGTTAGCCCTTCCCTTGTTTCCTTCTATTCCTCCCTCCCTCCCACTTCCTCCCTTCTCCCCTCCCCTATGTCTGTGATCGAGGGAGACCTCCTCCCCCTATATATGCTCTTATGGTACCAAGTCTCCTCTTGGTAACTTGCTATCCTTCCTCTGAGTGCCGCCAGGCCTCCCCATCCAGGGGATATGGTCAGAAAAGGGGCACCAGAGTTCATGTGAGAGTCAGATCTCACTTTCCACTCAACGGTGGAGAATATCCTGTTCATCAGCTAGGTCTTGGTAGGGGTTTGAAGGTTACTGCCTATATTCTCCTTGGCTGGTGCCTTAGTTTGAGGAGGACCCCAGGCCTCGGTTATGCCTGTCATAAAGTTTTTCTTGTAGGTTTCAGGACCCTGTGGATCCTACTATTTCCCCATTCTTTCATGCTACTCTCACCTAAAGTCTCAATAGGATGTCCTCTTCTCTGACCCACTTTCCTGGTATGTAAAATTTTTCATGGGACGTATCCCTTGGACTAGTGTCCCGATATCAGTGAGTATATACCGTTTGTCTCTTTTTGCTTCTGGGTGAACTCACTCATGATAATTTCAGGATCAATCTGATTGTCCACAAATTTCGGGAATTCCTTGTTTTTAATAGCTGACTAGTATTCCATAGTGTAAATATACCACAGATTCTCAGTCCATTCTTCCACTGAGGGACACTTAGGCTGTTTCCATGTTCTGGCTATTATGTATAAAGCAGCTATGAAGATGGTTGAGCATATGTCGCTGTTGTGTGGTAGGGCATTTTCTGGGTATATTCCAAGGAGTGGGATAGCTGAGTTTTGAGGAAGCCCTTTTCCCACTTTTTTGAGAAAGCACCAGATAGCTTTCCAAAGTGGTTGTACTAGTTTGCATTCTCACCAGCAATGAAGGAATGTTCCTCTCTCCACACATCCTCACCAACATGTGATGTCATTTGAGTTTTTGATCTTAGCCATTCTGATGGGTGTAAGGTGGAATCTCAGTGTTGTTTTGATTTGCATTTTCCTGATGACTAAGGAGGTTGAGCCTTTCTTTAAGTGTTTCTCAGCCATTTGATATTCCTCTGTTGAGAATTCTCTGTTTAGTTCCAAGCCCCATTTCACAATTGGGTTGTTTGGTTTTGTGGTGCTTAATTCTTGAGTTCTTTATATATTTTGGATATTAGACCTTTGTCAGATGAACGGTTGGTGAGGATCTTTTCCCAGTCTGTAGGCTGTTGCCTTGTTCTACTGACAGTGTCTCCTGCCTTACAGAAGCTTCTCAGCCTCATGAGGTCCCATTTATTAATTGTTGACATTAAGGCCTGGGCTGTAGTGTACTGTTCAGGAAGTTGTCTCCTGTGCCTCTGTGTCCCGGACTCTTCCCCACTTTTTCCTCTAACTGAATTAATGTCTCTGGTTTTAAGTTGAGGTCTTTAGTCCACTTGGACCTGAGTTTTGTGCATGGTGACAAATAGGAGTCTAATTGCATTTTTCTAGGGGTAGACATCCAGTTAGACCAGCACCATTTGTTGAAGATGCTATCATTTTTTCACTGAATAGATTTGGCTTCTTTGTCAAAAATCAAGTGAGAAAATGTGTGTGGATTCATCTCTGCGTCTTCAATTTGATTCCATTGATGTACCAGTCTATTGCTTTGCCAGTACCATGCCGTTTTAAGTACTGTTGCTCTATAGTACAGCTTGAGATCAGGTATGGAGATTCCTCCAGAGGATTTTTTATTGTGTAGAATTGCTATTCTGGGCTTTTTGTTTTTCCATATGAAGTTGGGAATGATCTTTCAATATCTTCAAAATATTTTTAGGAATTTTGATAGGGATTGAGTTGAATCTGTAATTTGCTTTTGGTAAGATGGCCATTTTTACTATGTTGATTCTCCCGATCCGTGAACAAGGTAAATCCCTCCATCTTCCGATGTCATCTTCAATCTCTTTCTTCAGAGGTTTAAAGATTTTTTTTCAAATAAGTCCTTCACTTGATTGGTTAGAGTTACTCCTAGATATTTTATATTGTTTGTGGCTATCGTGAAGGGTGTAGTTTTCCTAATTTCTTCCTCTGGTTGTTTGTCATTTGTATATAGGAAAGCTACTGACTTTTTTGAGTTTATTTTGTATCCTGCCAATTTGCTAAAGGTGTTGATCAGATGTAGGAGTTCTCTGGTGGAATTTTGGGGGTCACTTATATACACTATCATATCATCTGCAAATAGGGATAATTTGACTTCTTCCTTTCCCATTTGGATCCCCTTGATCTCTTTTTGGTGTCCTATTGCTCTGGCTTGAACTTCAAGAACTATATTGAAGAGATATGGGGACTGAGGACAGCCTTGTCTGGTCCCTGATTTTAGAGGAAATTCCTTGCGTATCTATCCATTTAATTTAATGTTGGCTATTGGTTTGCTGTCTATAGCCTTTATTATGTCTAGATAAGTGCCTTGTATTCCTGATCTCTCCAGAACTTTAAACATAAATGGGTGTTGGATTTTGTCAAATGCTTTTTCTGCATCTAAGGAGATGATCATGTGGTTTTTCTCTTTCAGTTTGTTTATATGGTGGATTACATTGATGGATTTCCATAGGTTAAACCATGCCTGTGTGCCTGGAATGAAGCCTACCTGGTCATAGTGAATGATGACTTTGATATGCTGTTGTATTCGCTTAGTGAGTATTTTATTGAGTATTTTTGCATCAATGTTCATAAGAGAAATTGGTCTGAAATTCTCTTTTTTGTTTTTGTTGGTTCTTTGTGGGGTTTAGGTATCAACGTGACTATGGCCTCATAGAAGGAATTTGGTAATGCTCTGTCCATTTCTATCTTTTGGAATCGCTTGAATAGTATCGGTATTAGCTCCTCTTTGAAGGACTGGTCGAATTTTGCCCTGAAGCCATCTGGCCCTGGGCTTTTTTTTAGTTGGGAGACTATAAATGGTTGCTTCTATTTCTATAGGCCAAATATGGCTATTTAATTTGTTTATCTGGTCTTGACTCAATTTTGGCAAATGAAATTGGTTGAAAAAATTGTACCTTTCCTTTCGATTTTCAAATTTTGTGGCATAAATGCCTTTAAAGTAGGTTCTTATGATTCTTTGTATTTCTTCAGTGTCTGTTGTTATGGCTCCCTTTTCATTTCTGATTTTGTTTATTTGGATAATGTTTCTCTGTCTTTTAGTTAGATTGGCTAAAGCTTTGTCTATCTTGTTAATTTTCTCAAAGAAGTAGCTCTTGGTTTTGTTGATTCTTTGGATTGTTCTCTTTGTTTCTAATTTATTGATTTCAGCCCTGAGTTTGATTATTTCTAGGAGTCTACTCCTCTTGGGTGCTTCTGCTTCTCTTTTTTCTAGAGCTTCCATATGTGTTGTTAAGTTGTTTATATGGGATGTTTCCATTTTCTTTTTAAAGGCACTTAAGGCTAGGAATTTTTCCTTTTAGCACTGGTTTCAATCTGTCCCACAAATTTGGGTATGTTGTTCCATCATTTTCATTGAATTTCAGGAAGACTTTTATTTCTTCCCTTATTTCTTCCATGACCCACGTGTCATTAAGTAAAAAGTTGTTTGTTTTCCACATGTTAGTATGCTTTTTGTTATTTCTTTTGTTGTTGAAGTTCAGCCTTAGACTATGGTGATCTGATAAGATACAAGGTATTATTTCAATCCTCTTGTATCTGTTGATGTTTACTTCATGACCAACTATGTGATCAATTTTAGAGAACATTCCATGGGGTTCTGAGAAAAAGGTATAATCCTTTGTGTTTGGGTGGAAAGTTCTGTAGATATCTGTTAGATCCATTTGATTCATAACATTGGTTAATGAAATTATTTCCTGACTTAGTTTTTGATTCAAAGACCTATCCTTGAGTGAAAGTGGGGTGTTGAAGTCTCCCACTATTAATGTGTGGGTATCGATGAGTGGTTCAAGCTTTGTTAATAACTCTTTTACAAGTGTGGGAGCCCTTGTATTAGGAGCATAGATGTTCAAAATTGTGATGTCTTCTTGGTTGACTTTACCTTTGATGAGTACAAAGTGTCCATCCTCATCCCTTTTGATTAATTTTGGTTGAAAGTCTATTTTATTAGATATTAGAATGGCTACCCCAGCTTGTTTCTTGAGACCATTTGCTTGGAATATTCTTCCCCAACTTTTTACTCTGAGACAATGTCTGTCCTTGTGGTTGAGGTGTGTTTCTTGAATGCAGAAGAACGTTGGGCCATGTTTATGCATCCACTCAGTTAGTCTGTGTCTTTATATTAGAGAATTGAGGCCACTGACATTGCGAGATATTAATGACCAGTGATTGCTAAGCCCCTTCATTTTTGGTATTTGTAACAGTCGAGATTTTGTCAGGTTGTGATTTTGCGATGGTATAGTTATCTATTTCCTATATAGTTTGCTTGTAGTTTGACCTTTTAGGATGGAGTTTTCCTTCTAGTAACTTCTGTAAGCTGGATTTGTGGATAGGTACTGTTTGAATTTGTTTTTGTCATGAAATATCTTGTTTTCTCCGTCAATGGTTATTGATAATTTCGCTGGACAAAGTAATCTTGCCGGGTATCTGTGTTCTCTTAGGGTTTGCAGAACCTCTGTCCGGGCCCTTCTGGCTTTCATGGTCTTTGCTGAGAAGTCAGAAGTAATTCTGATAGGTTTGCCTTCATATGTTACTCAATCTTTTTCTCTTGCAGCTTTTAATATTTTTTCTTTGTTCTCTATGTTTTGTGTTGTTCTTATTATGTGGAGAGAAGATTTTCTTTTCAGGTCTATTCTATTTGGTGTTCTGTAGGCTTCTTGTATGCTCATATGCATCTCCTTCTTCAAAGTGGGGAAATTTTCTTCTATTATTCTATTAAAGATATTTTCTGGGCTGTGGAGTTGGTTGCCTTCTCTTTCCTCAATCCCTATTATTCTCAAGTTTCGTCCTTTCATGGTGTCTTTGATTTCTTGAATGTTTGGTGTCAGGAAATTTTCAGATTTAGCATTTCCCTTGATGGTTGTTTCCAGTTCTGTGATTGTATCTTCAAGTCTCCATATTTGTTCTTCCATTTCTTGCAATCTGTTAGATAAGGCCACCTCTGAGATGCTTGCTTTCTTCTCTGATGCCTCTCAATCACATTTTTCTTCTGTGTGTTCCTTTATCACAGCTTCCATTTTTATCTTCAGGTCTTGAACTGTTTTTAATGATTTCCTTCATCTGGTTATTTATATTTTTCGGAAATTCTTCAAGTGCCTCTTTATATGACTCTTTTAAATCTTCAGCCCTCTTGTTTGCTTCCTCCTGAATTTGTTTGCAGATTTTATTTGTTTCTTCCGTTATCATCCTCTTTACTAAGGACTTGAGGTCATTTTCTTGACTATGAATTGCTGTTAGGTTCTCCAGGTTGTTTTCATTGGAATTGCTGGTATCTGGAGATGCCAAACTGTTTTGGTTTTTGTTAGCGTTCTTTTACTGTCCTCTAGTCATTTTGGTGACTCTGATGTTGGAAGGTAGTTTGTAGTGACCTTCACTGGCTGAAGGTGGGTAGGTGATGGTTGATTATAGGTTGAGTCCTCTTGCCTGTGGGGATCAGAGAGTATTTCCTTGGAACAGGCAGGTGATCCGGTTTCCACTCCTGGAGATTTTTCTCTACACTGTAGACTCTAGGCTGAGTCAGCCAAAGTAGGTTTCTGTTTGGACTCATTCACCTTACTGCTTTAATTCATATCAGTACTTTGGGGACCTAGAATAAGGTCAGCACATAAGCGCTTTGGTTGTGTAGGTTGAACCTAGCTGCCTGTCCTTCTTGTAGCTTTGTAGCCAAGACCCCAGGTGGATCAAATCTTCTGGGCTGTAGTTATCTTTTAGCTTTGTCTCTATACCCCGTAGAAGTGTCCAGCCTCTCCCAGAGCTATAAGCCTGGAGGGTCTGAGATCACTCTAGGTCAGTAATTAGGCACTGCAAGTATGACCCTTGGTGGGTCTCCTCTCCCGATACTGTGTGAGTTCCTGCCTTGCCTGCACCAGGAGACCCAGCTAGGATCTCTCCTTTGGGGAGTGCAGGGTCAGTGCCCAGCAGCCAGTGGCCAGAGACAATAGGATTTCTGAACTCTGGTGGTTTCAGGAGGTGCTTGCTCTTCCCACATGTCTGGGACACTCCAATAATCACTCTAGGTCAGCAATTAAACACTGCAAGCATGATCCATGTCTTCCAATAGGCCCGTGGAAGCAGTCCAAGCTGGTTTCTAATTGCCCCTGTTTGCAGGCTCAATCTGTTGTGTCCGGCGTTAGGTTTGGCCCAGGATGGCCCGTGAGCTGCAGGCCCACTTTAGCTATCTTTGGTGGGTCCCGCCACCTGTGTTTCCACTTGGCCTGGGCGTGTGATCTCCAAGTTTGGAGTGGTGTGGATGGAGGGATCCAAGGGCAGATTCACCTTGTTCCCTGAAGCTCCTCTGGCTAGGGGTCCAGAAAATCCCTTCCTCAGACAGCGAGTTTGTGTTTCATATGCCGGTTGCAGTTTGCGTGTGGATTCCATTCCAGAGTTTGGGGAGTGTGTTTAGCACCTTCGGGATGTTGCTTGTCCCTGTGGTAGGCCCAGTGGTGGTCTGTGGAGTTTGGGACCCCGCTCACCTACAGTTCTCAAACTCCAGCAGTCTGTGGCTCCATTCATGTGTCTGGCCTCCTCTGCATATATGTATTTGTATATATATATATTCCCATATTTTTTTATTTTTACAGACATATGTTATTTAGCTAATTTGAATGTTTGGTACATCAGATATCTCTAGCACTATAATTTTCCTATTGTTTCTAGAGAAAATTTCCAGAAGTTTAACATCTTTTTTTTCTTTTGGTCTTTACAAAAATTTTTTAATTAATTCATTCAATTGTTATCCCATCCCTTGAATAATCCCATTCCTCTATTCCTCCAGGCAGCTGTTTAAAAATGGAGAATCAGGAGCTTTGTTTTAAGAGGCTAACATCTGCTGTATCTCTCTGCAATTTCCTGCTCCTTTCTAGCTTTTTATTTAGAAAAATCTTGTGTCCAGCTGCTTTTTTTTTACCTATTTGTGCCACTATTTTCAGAAGCATTTTGTCTTCAAGCTTCTTTTCTTTAAAAAATACAGGTTTGAAGTTTCATTTGAAGGGTGTGAAGTTTCTCTCTGTGTCCCAGACTTTAAACAAGTTAGTTTGGATTTAATGCTCCATGAATGGTATGTCGTTATGTTGTGGGGTTTTTCCACCAGGGCCCATGTTGTAGGAATAACCACTCAAACTCAAAATGTATTTACAAATTTCTAAACCATATAGCTAGGCTCTTCTTTGACTAGCTCATAACTTAAAATAATGTATTTATACTAATTTACATTCTGCCACATGTCTGCTTACCTCTGCTCAGGTATCTTGCATCTGTCCTCACATCTTCACCAATGAATCTCTCACACCTAGATATCCCAGATTCCTTACTGGCTGCCAGATGTCCACTTTCGATGCTATCCTTTCCTATGGGCCATACATGTTTTAGTGACATGTGTTGAATTGTAGAAAAAACAAGGTATTCTTTCTACATTTAGGCCTTTATAAAAACAACCCAGAAATAATTTTCTCAGGAAAAGGCATAACATGCGTGATAATGTAGAATGTCCTTAAGAATGCAACATGCAGAGGCTAAAACTTGAAAAACATAGCATGACAATGATCACAGCACTGGGCTCTGCTTTGTGAAAATGGTAATGGATGGATTAAGTAAACAGAATGAGCTAATTGGCCAGAAAGCTATAATATAAATACAGGTGTTTTTGCAAGTGGCACTGGATGGGGGAGGCAAGGAGAGAGGGTACAGAGATAGGGAAAAAGGGTGACCTGGAAACAGACTGACTGTTTTATATAGTGAATCTCTGAAAGAAGGGAACCTCTGCCCCTATGTAGAGGGATGGCCCCGCCAGCCACACCCTGCAACAGGATCTAACAATGACAAACAGCTGTGCTGGCTTCATGAGATTCTTTTTATGACATCAGAAAATGACTATAGTCCCTCAGATGTACTTCAACATATGTTCCTGCATCTCTTCTAGCTCCTCCATTTCCTAAAGAAGACCTTACAGAAAGATCGTGTGAGAGATCATATCATAATGGATGGGAAAAGAGACTTAGATTCAGAGTATGACATTTTCAATATTTGGAATTTTCCAAAGGGCATGAGATTAAAGGTCAAAGTAGGAACCTTCTCTCCAAAGACTCCTCAGGGTCAGCAGTTCTCTTTAACTGAGCAGATGATTCAATGGCCAATACAGTTTACAAAGGTGAGTTATGACATATATCACCGCTTTGACCTTTCATAAAAGTAAAAATAATTCTCAGGAAAATGATACTTGGACATTTATTTCATACCAACCCATATACAATTAACAATAAGAATCTACTCATAGGATATCCAACATAGACTAATTTCTCATTCCCTGACTCTGATCAATGGAAAAGTTTTTCCTAAAGTTTATTCATGCTTATACAGTTCTTATGAATAGAGTGTCTTTTAGATTTCTGTTACTGTCTCCAACAATGATAAGAGGCTTATATTTGTCAGCAGATGAGTATATTTCAAGTGAAGGGTAAAATGGCATTTTTGTTTTGTATGCTTTTAAAAGGTAGGATAGCATGTCAAGTGTGTGTGTGTGTGTGTGTGTGTGTGTGTGTGTGTGTGTGTGTGTATTATACTTGCTTTGCTACATCAGATAAATAGTAACAAAAACAAGTAAAGGATTACAGGCTTGAAATAGATGATACTCTTAGCATGTTTTTATATGTTAGTGCAGAGAGAATATTTTAGGTGTCAGAAGAGGTGATTACATCACAGTCAGGGACCAAAGAATATGGCTGCTCCTATCTCCTTTTCATTTTGTCGGTCACAGTAGACAGTGAAATACTGATGCCCATTTTGTGGGTGCTCTTTCCACCTCAAGTAAATATCTCATAAAACTCCTCACAGATGCCTAAGATATGTTCCCATGATGAACCCAAACAATGTAAAGATGTCAATCATTATTGCCAACCATATAGAATATAAAAGTCCCCACTAGGAGCCAGTAAGTACAGAGACAGGTTCACCAAAATCATACTATGACCTGCTAGAACACCACTTTAATGACTTAATCTTAACAACAGTTTTGTGGCATTGGACCAAGATTTAAGCATGTGGCCTATGCAGAATCAAAGCCGCTGACAAAATTAATAATACCAAGACACATTACTTTTATTTGCCAATGTAAGCATTTGCAAATTTACTATTGATGATACTCATAAAATCTCTATTTACTCTAAATGTTCACAAAAGTCCAGAGCATTTTCTAATAGTTGTTATTTCTCTCAGACCCCTCAGTCTGTGTGCAGTGAGAGCTGTAGGCCTGGATTCAGGAAAGCTGCCCAGGAAGGCAAGGCTGCCTGCTGCTTTGATTGCATTCCTTGTGCAGACAATGAGATTTCCAATGAGACAGGTAAAATCTTGTTTACAGAGAACTCTCAGACTTGATCACAGGAGTCTGCAATACTTAAGCAAAAGGAGAGGGATGGGAGAGAAGTAAGAGATAAACTTTGGTTCCATGACTATAAAATTTGAGCATTGCTGTTACTTTTCCTTCCTTTGAAGAGACACAGGCTAGACACTGAAATCATCTTGACTTACATTGTTGCTCCATTGCAGACACTGTTCCCTCAGGTGACCTGTTTTGCACTAAAATTAGCAGTCTGCTTTATTTCACCAAGAATACAGTGTTTATCACAACATTTCTTTATGTTTTCAAGCCATGCTTAATTACATGTAGTATTCTTTTAAGGTTTGGATTTCTCACATTCTCTTTCTGATTATTCCCTGTACAGGTTTAAATTTTTACACAGTAGGTGACTGAAGAGTTGTATTTATTTCCCTATTACATATAATTTATTTCACAATGACTAAGTTTCATTTGCTTAACTGAAGATAGATTTCCTGTAGTATGTTCTTTTTAAATCTTTTTCCCTTTTATCAACCATAGACTTTTCTCTAATACAACATAATCTGCATATAATTTCCTCTCCATACACTTCTCTCAGTTCCTTCCCATCTCCTTTTTATGTGGGTTCATAATGCCAGGTACAAAATACTGTTTTGATAAATATTTATCCTTTGCACATTAGCTATAATGTGTGTTCATAAATATTGTCAATATGCACAGATAGTAGCAGTTTAGCCATGGATACAAAATCCTACAGGGTTTTGTGTTATTGACTATATTATTTATACTTGTAAGACAAAGTAGGGGGAAAACATACATGATAAAACTTTGAAATTTAAAATATACTGATGCAATATTGTAGAATAAGGAATTTATATAAATTAGTTAATGAGATATATAGCATGTACCTTAATTAAGTCAAAATCTATACTTGAAGCATACATTCTCCTATAGAAAAGAAAACAAAACATTCAAAATAAAAGAATAAGGTGTGAAAGCGTGATAAGCATGAGAAAATATCTGAAGAAAAATTCATTAGAGTTCCATGATTAATAAACAAAAATCACCCAAGTTATTAAATGAGAATTTGATTCTCATGAAAAACAAACTTAATAAATGTTTTGCTCAAACAAGAAAATAGACATATGTATTGATATGGTGATAAGATTTAGAAACACACAAAGATTTAATTGAAATGTGGCATTAAAATCCAAGGTGTATAAGTTTTTGTTTTGTTTTGTTTTGTTTTTTTTACATCTTTCCTCTGCTCCAGTCACACATTCCTCCTTCCTCTTCTATCCTGCCTCCCCTACTACTCAGAAAAGGGAGCAAGCCACCCAAACCAACACAGGGCTGCGTAACAAGTCACATCAGGACTGAATGCATCCTCTTCTGCTGAGGCTGGGCAAGGCAGCCACACCAGAGGGATGTTATCAGAAAGAAGGGGAGATAGTACGTCAGAGAAAGCTCCTGCTTGCCTTCCTAGGGAGCCCATATGAATACTAAGCTGCCAATTGGGTACATGTGTGTAGGTGGCCTAGGTCCATTCCAGACATGGCCCTTGGTTGGGGCTTTAGTCTCCATATGCCCCCTGGACATATGTTAGTTGTCACTTTGCATTCTTGGGGAGTTCTTATCCCCCAGGTCCTTCTGTCCTAACCCCACCTGTTCCATAAAACTGGCCATGCTCTGCTAGATGTTTGGTGGTGAGTCTCAGCATCCATTTAGAGCTGCTGTTGTGTGGGGCTTCTCCAAGACCAGTTATACTAGGCTCCCTTCTACAAACATAGCAGAGTCTCATTTACAGTTTAGGGGTAGGTTTCCTCTCATCAGGTGTGCCTCAGGTTGTGCCAGGCATTGGTTAGACATTCCTTCAATCTCTGCTCCAACTTTGTCTCTGACTATCTTATAGGCAGGGAAATTTTTTGGTAAAGTTTTGGTGGTGAGTTGGTGCTCCTCTCCCTCCATCAGAAGTCCTGTCTGGATAGAAGGTGGCCTTTTCAGACTCCATGACTCGTGATACTAGGAGTCTTAGCTACAGTCCCTCCCCTCCCCTCTCAGGAGCCTACGCTATCACAGGGCTCTAGGTTGTTTCAGTGATGCCCACCGCAGGTTCTCCTCCCTCTAAGACTTGTGGCCTCCCACCCTCACCTCCCCACATCTAATCCCCACCCTCAGTTTCCACCAAACTCACTCTTCTACCCTGTTTGCCTTTTTCAACCAGTTTTGTGTTATATTCTGTTTCTCCTTCTGAATGAGGTTCAAGCACCCTGCCTTGGAGGCTCCTTCTTTCTTAGCTTCTTATGGTCTGTGAATTGTAGTGTGTCTGTCCTGTACTCTATGGCTAGAATCTGTTTATAAGTGCGGACATGCCATGTGAATCTCTGGGTCTAGGTTACCTCACTAAGGATGATCTTTTCTAGTTTCACCCATTTGCCTGCAAATTCTGTCATTTCCTTTCTTTAAATAGCTGAGTAATATTTCATTGTGTAAATGTACCACATTTTCTTTCATCATTCTTCAGTAGAGGGCTATAGGGATTATTTCCAGTTTCTTCCTATTATGAATAAAATTTCTATAAACATAGCTGATCAAACATCCTTGTTGTGTGGTGGGGCATCTTTTGGGTATATGCACAATTGTGGTATAGCTGTGTCTTGAGGTAGGGATATTCCTACGTTTTTGATAAAGCACAAGATTGACTTCAAAAGTGGCTGGACAAGTTGAACCTCCACCATCAATGGATGAGTGTTCTCGTTGTTCAATATTATGGTCACCATGCAGTGTCTCTTGAGTTTTATATTTTAGCATTCTGACAGGTGTAAGATGAAACTTAGAGTAGTTTTGATTTGCATTTCTATACTGACTAACTATGCTGAGCATTCCTTTAATCTTTTCAGGGATTCAAGATTCCTCTGTTGAGAATTCTGTCTAATTCTGTGTCCCATTTTTAATTGGGTTATTTCATTTGTTCCTTTTTTGTTTTTAGAGTTCTTTGTATATTTTGGATATTAGGCCATTGTCAGGGGCAGGATTGGTGAATATCCTTTCTAATCTGCACCCTACCATTTTGTTCAAGATAAAAGTGGTTGCAGTCAACATACAAGTCAAAATATTAGCAACAGAGTATACAAAATTTGATGTGAATAACTAGAAATATTTCAAAAGTTCTCTCCCTATATATTGAAAATTATAATGCTATAGTTAAATGTAACAACATATTATTAGTGAAGGATTTAAGGTTCAAAAATATAAGGGTATTTTTTATTTCAAAATCATTCAGAGTATAACCTAAATTAGAGAAACAAAGGTATTTTATGAAAATAAGTAAATATGGATCCCAAATCTGCACCTTTTGAGAAAGGAATTTCAAAAATATTATAGCCATAATGTACAAAATACATATCCAGAGTTGTCATCATTTCATAATATTATATCATAATAAAATGATAATTATACAATGTACTTTTAAATTATATTTATGAACTATAAAATAGATGCAAAAAAGTCACAAATTCATTCTACGCATGAAGCATCCATCAGTTGTACTGAGATGTCATCTCTCCTCTCCTTTGAAAGTTCTGACAACTATTTATAACCGACCTTCTTCTTAAGAACTGTACTTGAGGGTGTTAGATCAAGGTTGTAAATTAAAATCTACAACAAGAAAAAAAAGTCACAAATTCAGGGAAAGTACACACACAAAAAAGGAAAAGCAATGAGCTTCTTTGATTTTGTCACCATAGGCAAATAGGGCTGTATTAATTTGAAATGATTCACAGAATACTTAAAATTTGATACTAAAAAAAATAAAGCAAGCCATTCAAGAAGCATTTCAGGGCTGGAGAGATCGCTAAGAGGTTAAGAGCCTCATCTGCTCTTCCAGAGGTCCTGAGTTCAATTCCCAGCAATTACAGGGTGGCTGACAGCCATCTATTATGTGATCTGATGCCTGCTTCTGCAGATAAAGCACTCATATGCAAAAAATAAAAGAAATAAATCTTTTAAAAAAGAAGCATCTCAATGATCTGAAGCTGAATAACAGCTTAAGCAGAAAAAACAACCCTCTTCTTTCTGAACAGATATGGATCAATGTGTGAAGTGTCCAGAAAGTCATTATGCTAACTCAGAAAAGAACTATTGCCTCCAGAAATCTGTGAGTTTTTTGGCCTATGAACACCCCATAGGGATGGCTCTCACCACCACAGCACTGTTCTTCACTGTACTCACAGCTGTGGTAATTTTCATCTTTGTGAAGCACAGAGGCACACCCATTGTCAAGGCCAACAATCGGGGTCTCAGCTACACTCTGTTATTGACACTCATCGCCTGTTTCCTCAGTTCCCTGCTCTTCATTGGACAGCCCAACACAGCCACCTGCATCATGCAGCAGACAGCATTTGGAATTTTGTTCACTGTGGCTCTCTCCACAGTCTTAGCCAAAGCTATCACAGTGGTTCTTGCATTCAAGGTCACTGTTCCAGCTAGAATGGTGAGGTGGTTAATGGTATCAAGGGCCCCTAACTTCATCATTCCCATCTGCACACTGATCCAAACTGTTCTCTGTGCAGCTTGGCTGTTTACCTCTCCACCCTTCATTGATCAAGATGCTCATGCTGAACATGGTCACATCATCCTTGTGTGCAACAAGGGTTCAGAGGTTGCCTTCCACTGTGTCCTGGGATACCTCTGCTCCTTGGCACTTGGGACCTACACCATGGCCTTCTTGTCCAGGAATCTTCCTGACACTTTCAACGAAGCCAAGTTCCTGTCATTCAGCATGCAGGTATTCTTCTGTGTCTGGGTCACCTTCCTCCCTGTCTACCACAGCACAAAGGGGAAGGTCATGGTGGCTATGGAAGCCTTCTCTATCTTGGCTTCCAGTACAGCTCTCCTTGGCTTGATCTTTGCCCCAAAATGTTACATCATTTTGTTAAGGCCACATAAGAACTCTTGTGACATTAGACACAAAACACACTCAGGAAGGAATAGACATATAAAATTCATTTTACAATGAACTTAATCTATGTTAGTAAATGTAACACAATGATTTGAACTAGTGCCATACTGTGACACTTTTAATGTTCAGGTGTAATATGATTTGATTATGTGGGTCCATAAGTCTTCATCCATTGTACTGAAGTATCTTTGTACTGGAACCATTAACTTTATCTTATGCTTGAGAATCATGTTATACTTTCTTAATGTAATAAGAATTCACTTTGTATCCTTCCTTGTCTTGAAGGCCCATTGGTAGACCAGTGTGGCATAAACTCATGGAAATCTGCCTTCCTCTGTCTACCAAGTGCTGATGGTGAAGATGTGTCATTGTGTTCAGCCATGCTGTTCTCACTTTGTCCTTCTATGATAAAAGATTAAATGTCATGTGATTGCTTTTATTGATTTTGGACTCAGGAATATTTTATTATATTCTACTGTATAAATTGAACATTACTAGGGCTGATTGTCTTTCAAACATTAGTTTAACAGGTTCTCATTTTCAATTATTTCAGGTGAGTATTCAAAGTTTGAAATTATAGTAAAACATTCTATTTTCATATTTCATTATTTTGGCATATGGAAGAAAATGAATCCTCTTCTTTGGGGACCTACACAAATAGGTAGTATTTGATAACTAGTAATTGCTTAGAAACCTAGAGCTCAGGAATAGGATGTGCATGACCGATCGTGTAGTACATAGGCTATTATTAAGACAAGGCTTTGCCCATTTGTCCACAAATTTAGGGATTCCTTGTTTTTAATAGCTGAGTAGCATTCCATAGTGTGAACTAGAAATGATCATAATGAGTGAGTTAACCCCAAGGCAGAAAGAGTCAAATGGTATATACTCACTTATATCTGGACACTAGCCCAAGGGACTAGCCCCATGGAAGTCTTCACTTACCAGAAAAGTGGGACACAGGAGAGGACATCCTATTGGGACTCTAGGTGAGAGAGGCATGAGAGAATGGGGAAATAACAGGATCTAGAGGGTCCTAGAAACCTATAAGTAGGAAATTATGATGGGTGGATCTGGGTCCGAAGGTCCTGCTCAAACTAGGGCACCAGCCAAGGAAAATACATGCAATGAACTTTGGACTCTTACTCAGATCTAGCCAATGGACAGAATATTCTCCACAGTAGAGTGGAGACTGGGGACTGACTTTCACGTGAACTCTAGTGGCCCATATTTGACCACGTCCCCTGGTTATGGAGGCCTGGTGGCACTCTGATGAAGGATAGCAAGCTACCACGAAGAGACTTGATACCCTATGAGCATATAGAGGGGTAGGAGGTCGGCCTCAGTCACAGTCATAGGGGAAGGGAGCAGGGGAAAGTGGGAGGGCTGGAGAAATTGGAGGATATAAGGGATGGGATAACAATTTAGATGTAATATGAATAAATTAATAAAATATATATTAAAAAGCAAGTATTTGTGTAAAAGTATATATTTTGTTTTGTTTTATTTTCATTTGGTTTGGTTTGGTTTGGTGTGGTTTTTCAAAACAGGGTCTCTCTGTGTTGTCCTTAGCTGTCCTGGACTATTTTTGTAGACCTGTCTGGCCTCAAAGTCACAGCGATCACCTGCCTCTGTCTCCCAAGTGCTGGGATTAAAGGTGTGCACCACAACACCCAGCATTTGCCTGATGTAATTGTCTTCTTGGAAGCTTATTGCCTCTGTCTGTTAACCTAGGCCTTGTCCTGGAAGCTCCTAGCCTCAGTACAAACTAATAGACATAATTTTTTTCAGTCTATGGGACTAACTTCTGGATAAGCTCACCCTTTCTTGTTTCTTCTGAACTCTTGCTGCCTGGTTCAACTCAGTTGTTCTGGTTCAAAATCCACTCCAAGCTGGTTAATTCAATTTGGCTTCTCTCAGCATCTGACTAAACTGCTCTGTTGGCTTCAAACTAACTCCAACAATCTGTTCTAATCTTCTGGTTCCTTCACATTCTTTTGTTCATTCCATCCTCACCTGTGTCTAAATTGTACTCTCAACAATCTGTCTCTGTAAAACTTTCCTGGTAAAATTGCCTCTGAATTCCACTAACTAAAATCCCACAAATTCGATTCCACTGCACTACCTGTCCACTCACTGAACCATGCTGAGCTCAGTTAGCAACAAGCTTTGCTGGATGCATGGAGTAATTAAGCCTCTACAGCAAAGGTTTGAACATTATACACATAATTATGAATTAAACTTCTTTCCTAGAGAAGTAGAAGCAATGGATGTTCAGATGGAATCTCCAGTTGCCCTCCCCTCCCCCACATGGTCCAGTTCCCCTTGAAGGAAAGCATCCATATACCTGGCCTTCCTAAGGACAGCCCCACGCCCTTCACCTGCAGCCACCATCTCTTCAAGCCCAGCAGGAGGCAGACACATCATGTTCCTTCAACTGCAATTCTTAAAAACCCTACCTACCATAGTTGAGGTGTGACTTCTTCTGGCCCTGACCTGTGAGGGTGCTGAATTCACACAGGAGCCTCAGTTATCAAATAAACCTGTCCTTTTTCTGCTTTTAATCTGGCTTTGATTAGCATATAACATTGGCAGAGACAACCCATAGATGGATAATTCACAATGGAAGTGAAAATATAATTTTAAATGATCTCAGGGAACGATCTTGAACCTGATCATAGGAATCATGTTTGGATAGTGAGTATCCCAGAAGAAAACTTATGGCTGTATGAAAACAGGGGGTTTTAGAGTCTCTTATTCTAATAACATCCTAAATGCCATCTGTATGAGTCAGCATTAGCTGATGTAGTTTGGACAGGTGCATTCCATTATTGGTTTGTTATCTTTCTGATGTGGTTGAAAAGCTGGGCTTCTCAGAGGTGGGATAGAAGGTTTTAATACCATGGACCCCTTTCTGAGGTTATGTAGACAGAGAAAAGGCAGAAAGGTGTTGGTCTGCCCTCAGAAGTAAAGACTGTTTTATTCCTAATATAAGGAAAAGATATTCTACAGTGAGAAAAATGAGTATTGTGGACTCTGCTAGATAAAGTTGAAGTCTGACTTCTCCAGATAGCTGTTTCATGCTTGGTCTGTGAAGACAGACTCTCTTTTCTTAACAAGTTTCTCACTCCATTTGGTCTGGTATCCCCAGACTTTAGATGGACAGTTGCATAGCCCTCAGGGATGATTAGAAACCAAACCCTTTTCTAATAAGGAACTTCACCAGCAAGCACAGGAGATTCCTGAGCATACTCCAACCCATGCTGAGAAGATCCTAACCTCCAGAAACTGAGATTTAATTATACCTAGAAGTCACTTCATAGACAATAGATAATTAAGTATTATTTTATTCATCTTAGGATAGGGTCCAGGCTACTGATTATAAATGAGAGAGCATACCACATTAAGGAGATTAAGTGTCCTGGCACCCTTACCCATAACATATCAGACACTTTGACTCTTGAAACATCTTGCCAACAGCCCAAGGTTTATAAACGAAGACTGGCTCGCTTGCTGGAGGTGGGAGACACTTGCTGTTTTGCTCACCATTCCTGCACCATGACCATCCGAGACCTCATTTATTCTGGAGGGAACCATCATTGGAAGCCCCATGATCAGGTTGCAAGGGTGAAACTCCCTTTGCAGCTGCTGGAACCTGGTTCACCACCGCCAATACGTTGGTGCTGACCACAGGTGAAGCACTACCAGGCCTGCATGACAGCATACCAGCATCCCTCCCAGCCAGGAGGTTTCAGAAATAAGCCTGCCTCGGCTGTGGTTGGCACAGCAGCTCAAACAAGGAGTTGTAACAAGTATAGCCATCACAGGCTTGTGGAAATCCTAAGTCTTTACTGCCGTCTTAGACCTGCAGCCTCACTCTATAGAGATGTAAGCTGTGACACCCAATGGAAACTCATTTTCCACATCTCTAGAAGGCATAGTGCCCAGGCAATATGCCTCACCCTAAAGTGGCCTAGCCACCCCTGAGCAAGAAAGTTCTCATCCAGAGGCAAGCATTGCCTAGAACAGCCTGAAGGATGATGGACCAAGGCCAGCCTCATCTACCATAAGGACAGCTGGCTCCCACCTTATGGGGGAAAAACAAACAAACAAACAAACAAAAAACCCAAACAAACAACATCCAGGTAGAGCAAAAAAAGGAGAGAGTTCTCAGGCCTAAGGAGGCCTCCACACTCTGAGGGACATGTCACTATTTATTTTCTAGTTTGCTTTCAGTAGGTGACTGAGCAAGGTATCAGATATGTTTTGCAGAACAACTAAGGCTCTTGGTTGTGGTCCTCCATGTTATACCCAACCTGGGTATAGGAGATTGTATTTTAGCCTTTCAGAAAAAAAAAACCAAAAAACTTGTGATACTGTGGTCACTTGCAAGTCATTAGGATGGCTGCCAAATTCTTAACTCTCGGCATGATTGTGGTTGTGGGGCATGCCAATCCCTCTTGGAAAACTGCATTTAGAACATTGACCATCACCAATCTTTATATATCACCATGGGGAACAGTTTATCACATAAGAAAGACCCTCAGGTTATAAAGATATGTAACCTTAAATTACATGGCATAAACTTCAACAAAACCAAATCTCCTTTCTTTGGGAGGAGGTGCTTCACGTAGCACCTCACATGGCCACAGGTTTTTTTTTGTTTTGTTGTTGTTGTTATTGTTGTTGTTTTTACACTGATGATGGGCCGAAGTTGAATCTCTTATGCAATAATAATCCTAACAATCAAGGAGGAAAAACTTCTCCCAACTTTCAGCTCATCTCAGCCCTAGTCTGTCAGGGCCCAGAACTAATTGCATACCCTGCCATAAATGCTGCTTCTTCCAGGCCAACCGAGTATAAAATCAGGGCCATAAACTGCAGCCAACCTCAGACCTAGAAGCCCTCATTGAATCCCTTTGGGAAGTTACAACTGATATCCTATGGGACTGTATATTCTTTTACGTTTAGATAGAATTGTCTGTATATATTTAATAGGTCCAATTGACTGATAACATCAAATAGTGTTTTTATTTCTTTGTTTAGTTTCTGTCTTGATGATCATGCTTTGATGAGAGAGGTGTGTTGAACACTCTTACTGTTAATGTGTGGGATTCAATGTGTGTTTGAATATTTATTAATTGTCTTTCTTATGAATGTGGGTGCCCTTTCATGGAGCATATGTTTTCAGTATTGAGGTGTCATCTTGTTAGATTTTTCCTTTGATGAGTATGAATAAACCCTTCTCATCTCTTTTGATTAATATTGGTTGAAAATCTATTTTATTACATATTAGAACAGTTACTCCAGCTAGATTTTTCTGTCTGTTTGCTTGGAAAACATTTTTCCAGGCCTTTATTCCGAGGTAATGTAAATCTTTCTGCCTGAGGTGTATTTCTTATATACAACTGTTTGATGGGTCTTGTTTTTCAATCATTCTCTTAGCCCGTGCCTTTTTGTTGGTGAATTGAGACCATCAATGTTGAGGGATATTAAAGACCAAAGATTGTTAATTCTTGTGATTTTGATGTTGGTGGTATTTGTAGGTATTTGTATGTGCTTTTTTTCTTTTTCATTTGAGGGTATGGAATTATTTATTTCCTGTGTTTGTTGGGTGTAATTTACCCTTGTTGTCATGAAGTTTTTCTTCTAGTATTTTCTTTATGGCTTGATTTGTGGATAGGTATTGATTAAGTTTGGTTTTCTCTTGGAATATATTGTTTTTTCTACCAATGGTGATTGAGAGTTTTTGTAGGCATAGTAGTCTGGACTAAAATCGTTGGTCTCTTAGGGTTTACAAAACATCTGTTCAGACTCTTATGGCTTTTAGAGTCTCTGGTGAGAAGTCATGTGCACTTTTGAGAGGTCTGCCTTTATATGTTACTTGGCTTTTCCCATCGCAGCTTTTAATATTCTGTCTTTGTTCAGTAGATTTAGTGTTTTGATTACTATGTGGCAGGAGTGTTTTCTTTTCTGGTACAGCCTAATTGGTATTCTGTATCCTTCTTGTATGTTTATAAGCACCTCTTTCTTTATGTTTAAATGTTTCTTCTATGGTTTTTTGAAAATATTTTCTGGTCCTTGGAGCCGAGACACTTCTTCTATTCAAATTAGTTATAGGTTAGAGCTTTTCATAGTATACAAAATTTCCTGGATGATTTCTGTCAGGAATTTATTGGCATTCACATTTTCTTTAACTTGTGTGTCTATTTCTTTTATCATTTTTTCTGTTCATGAGATTCTTCCTTCCATTTCTTGGATTCTGTTGGAGATGCTTCCTATGTTATTCCTGTTGTCTTCCCCAGGTTTTCCATATCCAGATTGGCTTCAGATTGTGCTTTGTTTATTGATTCTGCTTCCATTTTCAGGTCTTGGACAGATTTATTCACTTCTGTAAACTGTTATATTGTTTTTTTTCTGTATTTATTTATAGGATTTATTAATTTCTTCTTTTAAATCCTTTATCATTTTCATGAGACTACACTTAAGGTTGTTTTCCTTAGCTGTATTGCAATATCCTGGTCTTGCTGTAGAAGGACTCATGGGTTCAGGTGTTGACATGTTACCAGGGTTTTGTTATTCGTAGTCTTATGTGGGCCTTTAGCCATCTGCTTGTCTCTGGTAGAGACTGCTGGTCACTGGGGATCTCCTGTTTCCAGGAATGCATGCAGGTGTGAGTTCCAGTGGATGGAGGGTGCAGTGGAACAGGGGTAGCTCCCCTCTGCTATTTTTGCTCAGCGGTCTGGTTTTTGTTGGGGGCTGTAGGCCTCTGTCTTTGCCAGGCGTCTACTGAGGGCCTTCAGGGATTGCCAAGAGCCACCCCGTTAAGGGAGCTCACTAGGCATACAGGCTGTCTAGGAGGTTATCTGTATTTTTCAAGATCTTTACTGTGATGTACCCCAGTATTGCTTCCAACCTCTGACTACCCTGTCAAATGTACATTGCTGCATCTCTCTAAAATCTGGTATTAGAGCTGGGCTTGGTGGCACATTTCCTTAATCCAGCACCCAGAGAGGCAGAGGCATGTGAATAACTGTGAGTCTAAGGCCAGCTTGGTCTACAAAGTGAGTCCAGGACAGCCAGGCTTACACAGCGAAACCTGTCTGGAAAAAAACAAAAGAAAAAGAATCTGGTATTGGTGTGAACTGTCACTTTCTGGGTATTCACCAGCTCTGATTGAGCAGGCTTCTTACATGAGGATGTACTATTTATTGTTCAGATGAATTAATCCCTGATTATTGATTTCCTGATTTAATTCAAATAGTTTTAGAAGTTAAATTATTTTTGATCTTCTCAAACAATTTTAGATAGTTTATGGCTACAATAATTACCTTTGTGGACCTTCAGATGCCTCACTAGGGGTAGCCTTATGGCAGATTTGTGGGTTCAGATACGCTTCTACTCCAGAGGGCACCATGAGTATGGGTATTTTACAATAAATATAGACAAGTTGGTTTAAACTTCCCATGAACCCTTGTTTGAATGACACTACCTAAAGATGTCTTAATTTACTCTGTTTCTTAGAATGAAAGGCAGATAAAATTATTGTCCTGAAATCATTACAAACTAAGAGATAGCTGGATAATGTATAGTTAGGTCATTTCTAATTGATAAGTCGTATACTCTTGTAACTTTTAGGTCTTGTTATCCTGACCTCACTATAAACTAATCTAATGGATACTTAGATAATAACTGTTCAGATTCAAAACATGTAACCTGTTGTATTTTAGAATTCATCTGTTTTTGTGATTAATTGCCTTTTTTGACTATGAGGTAATTCTCTTTTCTCAGAAGTATAAGTACGGTGACCAACAATAAACAACGTTGAAATTGGGAAGCTTAACTTCATCCAGTTGAAGTTAAGATGCCTAACTTCATCCAACTTTTCTCTTGAGTGAATGTGTCGAAATTGGAAACATGACTTCAGTTGAAGTTGTAATGCATAATTTTATCCACCTTATCTGTTGAATGGATGTGTGACAGTAGTTTATTTTTTATCTCTCTCTTATTTCTTATTTTTCTGTAGATTTGCAAATAAGTTAGCAGACTCAGTGCCATTTTTTACCCGACCCTAAGTTCACATTAGCTTTACTGGAGATCTACACAAAAAGGCCTATCTACAGATCAAAGAGCCTCCTTTCATGACAATCCCACCACATGCAGTTTCTGGCTAAAGCCGCTTTTATAGCCTCAGTTATATGAAGTTGTGGTCACTTCAAATTATCCTCCTTGACCACAGTACAGTCAGTCCCTAGAGAAGAAACCCTGGACTCCCTTCCCTCCTTGTTCTTTTTATCCTGATCAGTTTCCTGAGCCATCAGCTGTGGTGACCCAGGAAATGAAGCAAACTGGAAGGGCATCTGTATCCAGCACCTGAGACCCTACTCTGGATGTCTTAGGGCAGCAGCCAGGCATTAACGCCTGGACAGGGACCTTGGACAGGGACCTTGGATAGATAAGTAGATGTGGACAAGCTCATCCTGAGAGCCTAAAAAAGATAGATGAGAAAACAAAGAATCGTGAGTCTTGATATAGAGAAAGAAGTGTCAATGCCAGTCTTACTGGTCCCACAAAAGAAAGAGTCATCAGGCTTAGTCTTTCAGATATAGAGAAAAAAATGCCAGTCGCTAGTCTAACGGGCTCCAGAAATGAGAGAAAGAAACAGAGAAAGAATCGGCAGTCTTAATTCCTCAGATACAGATAAAGAAAACACCAGTCACCAGTCTAGGTGGCTCCAGAAATGAGAAAAAAGAAACAGAAGGAATCATCAGTCTTAGTCGTGCAGATACAGAGAACTAAGCGTCAGTTGCCAGTCTAACTGGACCCCGAACAACAGAGAAAGTAACAGAGCAACAAAAGCTAGTCTCAGTTGTCAGTCTTAGAGTTGAATTCACGTGCTGCCATCAGCACAGGTCGATAATGTACATGCCATCAGCACCCAGCTGCATTTGTGGTACCAGCAGTACCAGATTTGTGTCAGGTGCCATTAGCTCTCATTTTGTTGTGTATACCCTTTACATATCCCTCAAGATGGGATAAGGTAAATCCAGAGATAGATGGATTTTCACCCATATTATCAAACGTACTCTTAAGAAAAAAGATAATATAGAAACAGACATTTCAATCCAATTCAAGGGGACTGGAGGTAAAGGCCTGCCAATGACATTGTTTACTAGATGGAATGTGCTTCCACAGGCATTAGCAGATGAAGGAGAACCCCCACATAAATCAGAATCTCTAGCCTCTTTTCCTCATGAAGGAACTCCATTTATTGAAATCCCACACAAGATCTAGGAACACTGTTGATCATTTAGTAGAAGAGCCCCAGCAAAGCAGTTCAGAAAAAGATATTGATGAATCAGGACAGGAAAATTTGGCCTCAGAGGAAAAACTTGATTTACAAAGGGGAAAAAAATATACCATGAACCAAAGTGGCCTTCTGTGCAGCACTTGGCCATAAGCCAAACCCCCAGGATCCCCTAAAAAATGTAAAAGGAAGACAAAATGTCCGGTGAGCTTTGCTGTTGCTGTTAAGCAGTCCCAACAACAGAGTGAACTTCTAAGATGCTTTCCTGTGGTTATGGGTGATGAAGAACGGAATGAGGAGCCTTCCTGGCATCCTCTGCCATTTAAACATCTTGAGGAGCTAAAACAGGCTACATCTGCCTATGGACCCACATCTCCATACACTCTCATTCATGTGGAAAGTTAGCCTCCCTGGATGACAACTTTTGATTGGTTCCAGGTGGCTAAAGCCTGCTTAGGAGGAGGCAGTATTTTACTTTGGAAAGTTGAATATGAGGACTCAGTTCATGACAAATTATCTAAGATGACTAAAATTGCCTACAGAAGCTTTACTGATAGTTATAGTGGCTGCTGTAGAAACATGTAAACACATATCTGTGGGAGATACAAATACCAGACATCTCTCTAGTATAACGCATAAGACAGAGGAACCTTTTGAGGAATTCATTGCTGGACTAAGAGAAACAGTGGAGAGAATGGTTCCTACCCCTGAGACAAAAATATCTTTTAAAACAATTGGTCTTTGGAAATGCTATGCCTCCATGTCAGTCATTGGGGAGGCCAATAAAAACTCTGAAATATTTCTGACTTTATTAAAGCCTGTGCCCAGATGTCCAGCAAGGGACTCCAGGAATTGAGGTGCTGGTGGTCCCTCTGGGCACCTGGCATTGGGGAATGATGTCCTGTAGATGGTGGGTACAGGAGCTGGGTGGAGCTTACGGTTCCTGTGTTTGCACAGTGGCTTGATGCAACCAGGAGGCTGGTTCATAGAGATCTTGCCTGTCTTTGCCAGGTAGCCACCTAGGTCATTCAGTGCAGGGATGGATGTGTGCCTAAGGTCATTTTGTAGTTTAAATTCTGATTTTCTGTATAAATGTTCCCTCTGTTATGTCAATAAAGCAGAACAGGGGAGAGAATAGTGCTGGACTTCCTGCCAGCCAGGATAGGAAGATTAGAAAAGGAGCCACGGGGAGAGGGAAAAGGAAGATGAGGAAAGAGCTGGAGCCTAGAAAAGCTACAAGATTGCCAGTATCTCTGGGATGTTTGCTGGGATTAAGACAAAATTGCTTACAGGGTTAAGTACAGACATAAACTGCTCAGATTGTGTTGTGAAGCCTTGTATTATATATATTAAAAAGGCATCTCCAGGAAGCAGGAGCAAGACACAGACTGAAAGGCTTCAAGCCTCTTACCTGGGAAAGTCTAGAAGAGAAGCTGGGTCTAAGAAAGTGAAGTCCTTAGGAAGGTAATATACTTTGTTGATCCCTCCACATAGGAGAAGAACTGAAACTGCCTGAGATATGAAAATATCTCCAGCCAGGATATTAGTTATGCATGGCAATAAATCTTTGACTACTAATTCCACAGCACTTATTGTGCCAATCTGTTAAATGGCACAGATAAAATGTTATTTTACAGAGAATCATCTTTAACCAAACTGTGCTCAGTGCACATATGTATATGTATGTGTCTATGTACAACTATATATATATATGTGTGTGTGTGTGTGTGTGTGTGTGTGTGTGTGTGTATGTATGTGTATATATATATATGTATATGTATGTATACTACCATTGAAAGTTAATATATTTTGCACAGCAAGAGGACCAGACACCAAAAAAGACAAGATAAGTAGCCCAGGTGATTCTCCCTCTAGATGTCCTCAATGACAGTGTTTCCTTGAAAGTCTTCACCTGGGACAATTTCGAAATGGCTACCTAGATGACCCAGCATCACAGACTGTTCCAGTCATGAATTCAGTTGAGCTGTGAACTTTCTCAGCATTTAGAGACTGGATAGAATATTTTTCAACTAGTTTTTTTTTGACTGGACAGTACCACACATTTCTTCCTCCCACGCAAAAGAAAACTATGTCCCATTCCTTTGTCAGTGTGGTGGTGGACTGTTTTTTGTCATACTATGGGTGACAGATTTTTGTGTTTGCTTAAAGGAGTTGGTTATAAGGATGATAAGTAAAAGGTTAGATTATTGAATCTGCTTATAAACCAAAGAACATTTTAAACCTAAAATCTTATATTTATTTAGATCTTTGTATTATAGTTTGCTACAACATGCTAAAGTATTGTACCTAAGTAATTATTAAAACTGCAATATTAAATTCTAGTCATTTTGAAAGCTGCTATTGTGAACTGTTTAAGACAAGTATGAAATCTATGTTAGTCTGAAAATCAAACTCATATTCATGTTAGATACTAATTTATTTAATTATTAAAAACATGTTTCCTAGATTGACTGATAAAATTAGCTAGAAACAAGCAATTCAGATAAAATAGATACATAGATGGTCTTCAAAAAACCTCAGAGATCTACAGAATAAGCAGTTTAAAGATGGTAGTAACTTAAGGCTTTTTTGACCTAAGACAAGACTACTTCTGGCAACATCCCATTCTACTTCAGGGAGCATCAAAGGCTTCTTCATATTTGGCAAAATAGCCACTGGGTTAGAAAAGGCAATTGTGTCAATTACATACAGAATACAGTCCAAACACGAGAAACTGGATGCAGGAGGGTTGACTGTCAAGATTTGCAGGACAAGGTAGGTAAGTCTTAATAATTCTTGCTTCACAGAAAAACTGTCAAGTATTATGGCTCAGAAGACTGAAGATGAGGCTCTAACATTATAGAAAATTTTGAATGACTGTCCAGGCAGCTAAATATCTCTATCAACACTACGCTTTTGGAAGCTGCTTACTTTCACCTCCTACATAATTAGATAATATATATTCCTTGTTGAATCTCATATGGAGTTGAAGACTAGATATTTACAGTCTCATACTTAAACTTAACTTATTTAGATGATAAAAAATTGATGGATAATAAAATATGTTTGTTTATACAAATTTAAGTCTTACTTAATAATTTTTATGATTGTATATAGTTTGTTAATGTAATAAAAATAGCCTTTTATTATATTAAAATGGAGAAATGTAGGCATAAAGTTTTGTATAGTTTAAATTCTGATTTTTCGGACTAAATGTGTAAACTCTGCTTCGCAATTGTCCCCTGATATGTCAATATAGCATCTTACAGCCAATCAGCGAACAGGCCAGAGAATAGGGCTGGACTTCTTGCTAGACAGGAAGAGGGATTAGGGAAGGAGTGAAAGGAGAGGGCAAAGGAAGTTGAGGAGGAAGAAATTGGAGCCAAGGAAAGCTACAAAATTGCAATTATCTCTGGGATGTTGGCTGGGAATAAGACAAAATACCTTAGAGGGTTAACTACAGACTTAAACTGCTCAGATTGTGCTATGAAGCTTTGTATTATAAAAGAGAGTTAATTATTTGGGTGATAGCTTGGTTAAGAAATAAGCTAAGAAAAACAAACACAGTTGCATAAAATAAATTCAACAGATGAGACCCTGGACCTAGAATTTATTCCCATTGATATTTAACCACAGGATGTTTTAACACCAAGAGATGCTCTAAACAATCACTTGAAATCTAGAAATAAGCTTTGTTACCTCAATTGAAGAGATGCAATTCAGTTTCCCCTTGGTAAGATTGGTCAATAACTCTCCTGAAACTTGTAGTTTTTTCTTACTGTATCAGCTTAACACCATCAGAAACCAACTGTTGCCTTTGAGGAAGTATGAACTTCAAGTTTATTAGAATATTTGTTGTGTCTCCTAGCAGGAACAATTCTTGCTCTTGAAAAAATATTTCTAGGCCATAGGATCTCAAGATTTTCCGGAACAGGAAGCATAATTTTCCTACTGGTCACTAGAGATGATATTGGAACTATTCCCCATTTCTAATCCCTTATTCCTGCACTAGTAGATCCTAGCTCTGGAATAAATGGAATATATTGCACACTTATTCAGAGCATATACCACCCTTCTGGAGAACCCATCTCTAACCTTCAGGTTATTGCTATCAATGGATACTGTAACCGTGTTTCCAAAAGGCCATTTCAATTCCAACAAGGCAGGTGCATCAGAACAGGAGATAATTGGGCAGGACCAGTGAATTCCATGATTGTGGTCCTGTTGTCTTACTTCTCTGGCTGTGAAATGTGTATCTTGGTCCCCTACAATATTCTGTGGGATACCACAATAGTGAATAAAGCATTCTGTACATCCATGGATGGTAGTTTGGGCACAAGCATTATGTGCTAAATTGCAAATCCATAATCATAATAAGTATCTATGCTGTTAAGGACAAAACATTTCCCTATGGAGTAAGCGGCCCAGAGTAGTCATCTAGGCACCTGATCATCAACTAGTCATCTCAGGAAATAGTTCCATGTCTGTTGCTCAATGTGGGTCTCTGCTGTTAGCATATCTGGCACTCTGCAGCACCTTTAGCCAGGTAAGCACTGGTGATTAGATGTTCATGTTGTTAAGGTCATGCATAGCCCCTGCCTTGGCCACCATGACTATTTTGTTTATGACTCCATTGGGTAATGACAGGATAGGCTGGAGAAAGAGGTTACCTGTCCACAGATTGTGTCATCTTATTGACTTGACAACTGAACTCCTCCTCCTCAGATGAAATCACCTTTTGATGTGCATTTTCACTGAAAACAAGGAACGTCAAACTCTTGGCCCATTTGGAGAGATCTATGCACATACAACTTTTCCAGATATATTTCTCACAAATTTACCAATCATTCCCTTTTAAAGTACCTGCTAGTTGAGTTAGGAAACCACTATTGTGAGTTGAATTTTGGCCCAAACTCTATTAACCACCTGGCCTTTAAAAGGCTTTACTTTATCTGAAGTGTAACAACATTTCTTGGGATCTCCTGGAATCCATATTTATTCAGAACTGGTGTCCAATGAACACAGAAATCTCTGGTTGGTTTCTATTCCCCTTATATAATTACTCTTCTATTATGCAGCAGGTCTATCTCGATTATGTTCCTAGAAGTTAAAAAGTAAAACTTTTTTAGAAGTTTTATCAAGATCTGTCCTCAAGGAAATCTGGCAGTCTTTTCTTAAGAGGTCCTGGATGTGAAATCACCTCAGGTCAGGATGTTGACTCAGGTGCTTAGATTCCTTTTTATCACTATTTAATACAGCATTTTTTTCATTTGTTTGAGATGTTTTCCACTTATACAGACCCAACAATGACTCAGTAGGCTCCTTATCTATTATGCTGGAGTAGACAGCATCCATGGTCTCAACAATCATAAAATTCACTTGGAATGTGCTGATTGTGATGGATTAGACCATTATAGACATTCTCTGTCTCTGTTTCCCATTAGGATAACTATGTTCACCTTGCCTTTGCTGACTGCGTCCTGTTACCTGGCCTGCACCACCTCAGGGCCCAATTAAACCCACTATATTTAATTCATTCTATTGAGCAGCAGCATCTCCAACACCAAGATGTGGCACACACACACAAAACATTAATAAAAAACCTCTTCAATTATGCTGGTGCCCTCTTTCAATTTTCTGTCTTTCCCACTACACCTGCTCTGAAAACCACAGATCTTGTAAGGAGTATAACATAATCCTCAAGGAAAATTAATAGGCCAAACTTTTCCTGATATGGAACTTGCCCAATAAGCACAGTGAATTTCTGGAAATACCCAACTCTATGCTGAGGAGATCAAAGCCTTCAGAAAATGACTTCTAATATTACCTAGAAGATATTCCCTTCACCCGTAGGATAATTGAGGACTGTTTTCTCCTTCTTGTTATAGGACCGCATGTTACTACATGTAAATGATATACTGTACCGTTCTATGTAGATTAAGTATCCTGGTACCCTTAGCCATAACAAATCAGACACATTGACCAACAGAATCCCTCCATTTTGTGCAAGGCTTATAATTAAAAGCTGGCTGGCGTGCTCCAGATGCTCACTCTCTTACTCACCATTCCTCCACGATGAATGTCTGAGACTCCACTTATTACAGCAGCATCAGTGACAGGGTGGACCATCCTTGGTGAAAGTGCCTTTGTATCCACTGGGCCCTGATACCACTGCTGCTAGCTCAGTACTGACACCCGGTGTGAACAAGAATCTGGCCTAGCACCTAGGCAGGCCTCACCCTGAAGTGTGCTATCTCCCTCTGATCACAAACAGGACCATTGGACCCTTGATCCCAAAGTCTGTTTTTGTCATGAAGTAACCAGTGCCTGGACCAGCCTGCAGGATGTGGGATCCATGTTGCTCCCCAGGACATCTCTAGGAACAGTAAACAGGAGAGAAGACAGATCGATCCACAATAGAGAGAACTGAGAAGACAGTGGACAACTGGTTAAGGAAAATCAGCTGTTAGTTGACAACTAGCTAGAGGAACTAGTTGTTGGAGAGAGGTTGAGGAACAGAGGAAAAAGAAAGGAGGTCTCTGGAATTTGTCAAGCAAAGCCTCTATGACTTATCATGTCTGGGACAGATCCTGACCACCCACTAGCCAGATGCTAAATGACAGCTGATGCCACCAATGTGGGGTCAACAGAACCTCATGTTAGGGTGAAAAGAGGTGAGTGTCTCCCATCCTAGAAAAGTCTCCAGACTCCGAGGGAGGTGGTTCTATCTATTTTCCTACTTTGTTTTTAGTCAACACCTTTGTGAGGCACTAGGTAAGTTTGTGGAGCTTCTGAAGTCTCTTGATAAGGGTACTCCCCAATTTTTCTCAAGGTTCCCTTACTCTCTTTATGGACCATGACAGACAACCTGGGTGTAAGCAATGACCTTTTAACATCTCAGAAAAAACCAACTGGTAATGTAAAGGCCTCTTAAAAGTCCTTAGGACAGCTGGCAAATTCTTAAATCTGTGGGCAGGCTTCCATTGGTGGGGTATTCCAACCACTCCTGGCAAATTTGTCTCAAAAATATTGACTGTTACCACAATATTACCTCTCTTTATCTATCATCATGAGGAACAATTCATCATATAGGAAAGGCCCTCATGTTAAGTGGATATGTAACTGCTTAAAAGTACCTGGCATAAACAGACAAAAACCAAATCTCCTCATTTTGGGAGGAGGTACTTCAGGTAGCACCTCACAAGGCCATGGTTATGTTTATGGTTATGAAAAGAGAAAGATGCTATCCTCAATACAACAGTACTTTTAATAGTAAAAGTATTTACAGATTGCAGTCAACGGTAATACTAACATATCTTGGATCCATTTCAAAGGTCAAACAAGCTAAGTCAACAACTGTTAGAACTAGTTTAATTTTCACAGACAAGCCATTGCTGCCTATTTAAAATATATAACATGTTTCATTTCTCATTTCTTCTTTAAGCGGGTATGATTCCAAGTCCTCCTTCCTGCTTTCCTAACTTCAGCGTAGGTAATTGCCCAATTAAAGAATGCCAAACCAGGAGTAAGGTTCTTTTACACCAGATTGTAGCTCCCTCCCTCTTCGTCTCCAGATCTCAGTCTCTCTTCCTCCTCTAGTCCTCAGCAGGGCGAGCACCCCTCCCTAATATCTGAACTCATCCTAATAAGTCTCACTTGTACTACTTGTATTCTCTTTCTCTGTGGCCTGGCAAGGCTGCCCTGCAGGGGGGAAGTGATCAACGTTAAGGGGCCAGAGTCCATGTCAGAAGTAGCCCCTACTCACAATATTATGGGACTCACAAGGATACTGTGCTGCTTATTGACAACATCTGAGCAGAGTGTTGATGTCCTTGCCATGCATGCAAGGTCCTTGGTTGGTGCATCAGTCTCTGCAGCAACACCTTCTACAACTCAGATTTTTTAAATGTATATTTTATTTATTATAATTTACTTACAGTACATCCTGATTGTTATCCCCTACCTCTTATCTTCCCATTTCCTCCCACCCTCCCTCTTCTGACTATTCTCCTCCTCTAGACCTCTGGTAACAGCCTATGAGTTTTCAGCAGGATAGCCTGTGTCCCCTTCCTCTGTGTTCTCACTAGACCTTCTTACCAATGGCAGTGACCAAATCATGGGCACTGGAGTATATGTCAGAGGTTCAGCAACAGTGGCCCCTCTCTGCTTTGTCGAGAATCAGTAGTCTATTGGCTACATCTGAACAAGGGTTCTTGGTTCTCTGCATGCATTGTGCTTGACTTGTGCATCAGTTTCTGCAGGCCCTCCTGTACCCAGACATACAGGCCTAGATGGTCTCCCTGTGCAGCTCTGGTCCCTCCAGGACCTTCTAGCCCCCAACTCATCCCTACAACTCTCAGTGCTCTGCTAAGAATCCAGCTTTGAGTCCCAGTATCTGTCCCAAGCCCCAACTGGATGGAGTCTCTCAGAGGACTATCTATTTGGGGCTAATATCCACTTGTAAATGACCCAACAATAAGCCAGGCATGGTGGCACCTGGCTTTAATCCCACAACTCAGGGAGGCAGAGGCAGGTGGACTACTGTGCAATCAAAACAAGCCTAGTCTTCAAAGACAGTCAAGGCTACACAGAGAAACCCTGTCTTGAAAAGCAAACAAACAAACACAAAGACCCAACAAGAGTAGTATGCATCACTACTCTGAAACTAGAAAAAGTACTCTCATCAACTCTTCCTCATTGATTCTTAGAAAGGCTTCTTGGGACAAACACCAATTCTCTTCACTATATTTTGAGAGTTACTGGGTTACTATGGTTCTCTCATATCTCTGCAACTGTTTTGTCATGTAATGTATTAATAATTTTAAAAAACCAAGTGTTACAGTAAAATGTATCTGTTCAGCCTACAAAGCAAATTACTGACACAAAGAGACAGAAATGTAATTCAAAGCTGCAAGCACTAAGCCAGACAGAATCTAAACTGTTACTTTTTAAACAATAAACTAAACTACTCTAATCCTCATAACCTACATATACCCCAAGCACTTGCCGATCTGATCCTCAGTGGCTTCTCTCCTCCCACTCTCCATCAACTATCAACTATCAACTGCTAACTAAATTCTTGGCTTCTCCACTTTCCAGGAAGTCCCACCTTCCAATTCCTGTCCTTCTGCCCTGCTGATTGGCTAACCAGTGCTTTGTTGACAGTTGTTACATCCACTAAAGACAGTGATTCACAAAAAATTCTAATTTTTTACTTTACCTCCCTCTCCCTTCTACCACCCCCTCATGATCTAGATGTCTATTATATAATTAAGAAGCTTGCTTTCATGGTAATGATTGGCAGCCAGAGAGAAGGTATCTTATTGGCTAGGCAGAGAGGAAAGATCTAGGCAGTCTGTGAAAGCTATGGCACCATGATAGAAGTTTCTCCAAACCTTGTGTCCTAGTTAGTATTAGCTGTCAAATTGACACAGCCTAGAATTAACTGAAAAAGAATCTCAGTGGAGTAATTGTGTTTTTATAAAGTTGTTCTATGCACATATCTGTGATATGGACATGTCTTTTTAAATTATTTATTCATATTACATCTCAATTGTTAGCCTTTCCCTTCTATCCTCCTATTCCTCCCCCCTCCCGCTTCCACCTTCTCCTCTCCCCTATGTCTGTGACTGAGGGAGACCTCCTCCCCCTGTATATGTTCTTAGGGTATCGAGTCTCTTCTTGGTAACTTGCTATCCTTCCTCTGAGTGCCACCAGGCTTCTCCATCCATGGGATATGGTCAGAAAAGGGGCACCAGAGTTCGTGTGAGAGTCAGATCTCACTCTCCACTCAACGGTGGGAATATCCTGTTGATTGGCTAGGTCTGGGTAGGGGTTCGAAGTTTACTGCCTATATTCTCCTTGGTTGGTGCCTTAGTTTGAGGAGGACCCCAGGACCCAGATCTGCCTGTCTTAAAGTTCTTCTTGTAGATCTCCAGGACCCTGTGGATCCTTCTATTTTCCCATTCTTCCAGGCTACTCTCACCTAAAGTCTCAATAGGATGGATATGGACATGTCTTTATTGATAATTTGGTAGGGCATTCCTGCCCACTATGGGCAGTACCATTCCCTAGGCAAGTGGTCATCAGTTGAATGAAGAAGCTAGCTTATCATCAGGCTGGCAAGAAAGTCAGCCTGAAGCATTCCTCCATATTTCTTGCTCTACTTTTAGCTGTGATTAATAATCCTGCCTTACCTTCTCCCAACAACAGGCCTCTGACCTAAAAGTGTAAATAGAAATATACTTTTTATTCCCCTAAATTGTTTTAGTCGTGATATTTTCCACTGCAACAGAAAAAACTAGGATACCTTGTTACATCACAAAATTCTAGGCCATTTGAAGAGAGAAGTATCTTCAAATAGCTGTCTCTACAATTATTTGAACCTATGTTGGGGTATAGAAAACTTAAGAAGTTCATAAAGATTTTAAATCTAGCCCAGAAAACACATTCATAATAATGTTGAGATTGTTTCACAATGACAGTGATTTTTTAAATTTACTCAAGAATCCACAGCTGAGAACTCTGGTATGATACTCTTTCCATTACATTTTTTTTCCTGAGGAGAACCCAAATGAGCAAAAGTAATTGGTTTTCATCAACTTTTAACATCATTCTGGGACACTAAGCAACCTAAATGCAATGTTTGGTACTTGTAGTCACTGTACAGAGGTTGTTTTCTGTAAACAAAATTTGCTTCTGTCAAAGAGTAGAACAGTAGGATGTTTGAGGAAAGACTACTAACTACTAAGTACACTATTCTGTAGTTGGAGCACAGAATAAAAACTAATCTGAACAAAGTCCAGGTTGAGACATAAAACCTGCCCAGATACAAAACAGCTTCTAAGCGCTGGTTCTTTATGAACTTATTTTGCATCAATATGAACTTAAAATAACCTTGTTTGTGAGTAACAGTTAAGGCCTTAAGTTGAGGAGTAGGTACAATAATCTACTTTCTTTTCTGTCATCCCTATCTATTTCTACATTCCCCCTTCTTTCTTTTCCACCCTTATTTCTAGATCTAAGAAAGAAGAATAAAGGAAAAAAATGAGAAATCCCTGAGTCCAACCTTGTTTTCTGTGCGAACAAGAGCAATAATAACATAAAGCGAACTCCCAATGAAGATAAACATCCATAACCCAAGAAAACTACCATTTATTATTATAGAGTTTTAATGTTTCATTTGAGTTTTGTTCACTCTATTCTCCATCCTTTCTAAGGGAGTCAATTTATTTTGGAGGAGGGGTACCTATTCATTACCATATCAAAATATATAGTGCATTCACTGCCCTAAACTGCTGGTGGATAGAAATAGAGCTCTGCTCAAGATAGCTTCCCTCGTTACGTCACGTTAAAGGACACATTGTGATGCATTCAAGTTATTATACTTGTGACAGAACTGAGAAGAACTTCTCACACAGTGATGTTTTCAGAGCAGGGTAAATGGTGGATGAGGTCTACATGCAGGGGTGGCTCATAAGTACACCTGTACCTAGTGATTGATAAAGGAAGTAGTAAGTAGATAATTTGGAAGTGATGAAAGCAGCAGGACTATTGGTCTTTTCCAAAGTGAGTAATAAAAAATTGTATTAGGTATAGACATCTTAGTGATCTCCAGACACAGATGTATCATAGAATAATATTCGGGGACACTTATAGCCAGGAAGAAGAGGTCCCCTCTTCTGGTTGTTTTTTGTTTGGAAAAGCATGGCCCACTGATTTTGTCTGTGTGTGTCTGCCATGGGCATTTTCTGACCTTCTCCCAATTCACCTCCCATGGCAACCTCTGATGCTGTTTTCATCAGCCAAAGTTGTTGTCACATGAAAAGTTTCCTGCCTCAAGTTTGTCCAAAACAGCCTAATAGGGAAATTGATCCCTGAGCTCTGATGTTTGTCTTCTTGGCTGAAATCATGATGCCTGTGGCTAAAGAAGAAAATACAAAATAGAGCTTCCCACTTATTCTTAAGCAGAAAACAGGGACGCAGATGTAGAGAGAGTCTAAGGGAAAAAAGTCTTTCAGAACTCACAATGGCAGTGGAAGAAGTATCAGGAAAAACTGTGTGCTGATTAGTGTGACAGCTGCACCCATCAACAAAGTTAGAAGCGCACATGCTCACAAACACTTGAGATCAATATATACCTGCTGGACGTCATTAGGTATGTATCTATCAGTCTTGTGCCTGAGCAGATGCACATGTTAATAGGATGTTCTGGATTTTCATCTTTGGGCTTCTGTATATTCCCAATTTTGTGTGTGATTCAACTAGCAGTCACTGCTATGCAAACATTGGTGAATATCTTTTCCATGAAGGAGATATGCAGATTTATGCATTTATTCCTCTTGCTGACATCCATGAAGAAAAATATATTAAACATGAATATGTGCCACATCACTTTCAGAACCTTAATGTATGGTAAGTACAATTATTCATCCTCAGAGTTGAAGATTCCTGAGACTAAAAGAATGTATGGATTAAAACTTTCTTGAATTTTTCACAATTTTTCTTTTCCATTCTCAAAGCACTTCAAACATATTTTCATGTGTACTTCTTTTCCTCTTTCAAGGAGAAGTAACAATTTTGATGCCTGGAGTGCCTAGAAAGTCTTGACTATGTTACATGTAGCTGAATTCAGAACAGGACTGTCACTATTAACATTAGGATGCACTTCACTTCTCTACACATGTCTTTGTGTATATCCTTTTGTAATATTTCAATGTTTCTTTGTTAAATGTGTTTATTCTCAAACAGACTTTATATATTTTTATTAATTTTTTACACATGTATTCATATTATTACATTTATATACAATAAATTAACTATAGTAAGAAGAACCATGACACAGTCAGGAATTATATAAATGTTACATTCTTAGTGTTTTGGTTATTTTATTTGGCACCCTTATAACTCAATTACAATACAAGGTTTACTTCCAATATTTTTAAAGTTCTATTGCAGGCTGTTTAAGATAAATGAGTTATACATATTTTAATGTATACCTGTTGGCCGTATATGTTTCCAGTGCTTCCCTCGTTTGTATGGATGTGATCACCAAAAAGATACTCTTGATGTGAGGGTGGCCACATAAGGCCTTTATTTTTAGATTTTCATAAATATGCAAGGTTAAGGAATAGTGTCAAGAGAAGTCTGATTTCCTTTAACAAATGACAAATATTCAAGTGTGTCTCTTTATAAGGGAAATATATTGTGGCTATCTTATATAGACATCCCAAATCTCAATGGATAAATATAAAAAAAAACATGAAATAGAGCAATTGAGCTTGTAAGATGTTTGAACACATGAGATAATTGTTATGAGGACAATAGGCAGAAATTTACAAGAAAAACTATCCTTCTTAAGGTAAATTGTTCTCAGTGTGACAGTGCTGTGTAATTCGTAACACCATGGTGGGGTGTTAAGTAAAACTACAGGAATGGTGGACGAAGGAATGTGTTCATATATAAAATTCATGGGATGTTTGGGGGTCTTGACACATTTCATTGGAAACTAACATAACAAAGATGGTCACGGTACCAAAATTTTCTGTGTAGATGAAAACATTTATATCTCAATGCAGTGATTAAAGTTAGATCCAAATTCTTAAGGATCATATCTCAAATAAGATCATAAATTTGTCTGATAAACTTAGCAGACTGAGGACTTTGGATGCTGGTTGGAGCCCCTTCTACTACATAATAATTAATGCCTCTTGTTACTCTCTTTTTTTCTGCTCTCTTTGTTTTCAGTAGCTCAGGCACGAATGTACATCTGTATGAATTTTTCTTTTGTCACCCTGCAATAAGCATATATATATATATATATATATATATATATATATATATATATATATATATATGAAAGGAATATACTTTCAGTTATGTGAGCCCCGAGTGTCTGGCTTGTTTCATTTGTTTTTTCAAGTCAAGTACACTTTACTTTCTAAATGTACTACTGTAATTACAGCCTTCCCTTGTGTGGGGTTGATCCCTAGTAGTGACAACAGTAAAGAAACTGAACATCTCTCCTCCAGTAACTATCGAATCTCATGAGCATGGCTGTTAGGGGTTAGACTTCATGTCCATTTCCTTTTCCATACTGGCATTTTGTCATGTTTAAGCATACATAATCTTGCTCATACTTTCATAATCATTCTGTGTTAAATGTGCAACTATGTGCACAGAACATATTCCTACCTTGAAGTTATTCTCAAAGCCTCTGGCTCTGACAATCTTCCCACTTCCCTTTAAGCATGATCCATCAGCCTTGTTTGTATGGGTGTGATATGTAAGCCACAATTATGGCTGAGAACATGATAGTCTTCTATTATCTGTACCATGATCAGTCCTCAGTTTCTGTATTATTTGCCGTGTACTGCAAAAGGAAGCTGCTCTGGTGAGGGCTGAGGGATGCACTAACTAATGGTAAAGCAATAAGACATTAGGAGTTGATTTCCAGGGTGTCCATTTAGAAGACTAACAGTCCTAAGTTCTCCCCTTGGGTCTATGACCTACTTAGTCACAGACTCTGGCCATTTCTATAGTGCCATGCATTGGTTCCATGTCATCTGGGGACTTTAACCAAATCAGACAAAGGTATTTCAACATACAGCATGTGTACCCAATTTAACTTCAGAGGGACTATCATATAAGGCCTGTTGTTCCTGGATCCCTCATGGTTTTATGATGGGTGACAGTGATGGTTACCTTTATTTTCTTTGGTGGCATGCATAGAACCTTTCAGCCAGGAAAGATAGGCATTCAGGTCAGTACCAGTTTTATTTCATCATGTTACCTAATTCAAATACCTAGTATTCTCTACAGGATCCAATCTGGTACCTTCCTAATATTCTACTTTCTTTTTAATGTTTTACTTTTATTTTATTTTTAATTTGTTCACTTTACATCTCAATTGTAGCCCCTTCTCCCTTTGATTCCCAGTCTCACACTCCCTCCCTCATGCTGCTCCCTCTTCCTCTCTCCTAGTCATCAAAAGGGGAAGCCCCCTCTCCTCTCATGTGACCTCAGCCTATCAAGTCTCATCTGGACTGCTTGTGATTACTTCCTCAGTATCTGGCATGGCTGCCTGCCACTGGGAGGTGTTCAATGAGTGGTCACCAGAGTCCATGTTGAAGTAACCCCTACTCCACCTTGGTAGAACCACAAGGTGACTCTGCTGCCTATGAACTACATCTGAGCAGAAGTCCTCAGCATGCATGGTCCTTGCTTGATGCATCACTCTCTGCAGCAGCCCCTACAACCCGCCCAAATTTGTTGGCTTCTTTGGACTCCTTATGGAGCACCTGTCTACTCCAGGTCCTTCTATCTCCCAAGTCTTCCCTAAGACTCCCTCCTCTCAACTCCAAAGTGTGGCTGTGAGTCACAGCATCTTCCTTGATCCCTTCCTGGGTGGAGTACTATATTAATGAGATATGGAGGGAGTGGGAATTGTTGCCTAGTTCTGATTTTACTGGAACTTGTTTGCATTTGTCTCCATTTAATTTGATGTTGGCTATCTGCTTGCAGTGTTTGGCCTTTATGATGCTTATGTATGTGCCTTGATCTCTCTGAAACATGAATGGGTATTGGATTTTGTCAAATGCGTTCTTGTCATCTAAGGAGATGATCATGTTTTTTCTTTCAGTTTGTTTATGTGGTAGATTACATTGATTGACTACTGTATATTGAATGATCCCTGCATGCCTGGTACAAAGATTACTTGGTCATGGTGCATGATATTTTTAACATGTTCTTGGATTAAGTTTGTTAATATTTTATTAAATGTACTTGAATTAACTTTCATAATAGAAATTTGCCTGGAATTCTCTTTCTTTCTTGGGCCTTTGTGTGGTTCAGGTATCAAGGTGACTGTGGCCTCATACACCGAGTTTGTTAATGTTCCTTCCATTTCTATTTTTTGAAATAGTTTGAAGAGAATTTGTATTAGCTCTTCTTTTCAGGTATGGGAGAATTCTGTGCTGAAGCCATCTGACTCTGGGAGTTTTATGGATTGGGGGCATTGGATGATTGCTTCTATTTCAACAGGAGATATAGGACTATTTATATTTGTTCACATGATCTTGATTCAACTTCAGGAAGTGGACTCTATCAAAATTATCACTTACATGTAGATTTCCAAATTTTGTGTCATGTAGCCTTTTGAAGTATGACTAAATGATTCTTTGGATTTTCATGGTGTCTGTTGTCATATCTTTCTTTTCAGTTCTGATTTTGTTGATTTGGGTAGTGTCTCTCTGCCTTTTAGTTTGGCTAAGAGTTTGTTTATCTTGTTGATTTTCTTAAAGAACCAGCTATTGGTTCCATTCATTCTCTGAATTGTTCACTTTGTTTCTAATTTTTAGATGTCCGCCCTGAATTTGATTTTTTTCAGCTTTCTAGCCCTTTCTGCTTCTTTTGCTAGATCTTCCAAATGTACCAAGGAGCCATTAAGTTGCTTGTATGAAAAGTTTCTCTTTATAAAGGCAATTAGTGCTATGAACTCTCCTCTTAACACTGCTTTCCTTGTGTCTTCATAAGGTGTATATGTTGTATAATCATTTTCATGGACTTGTAGGAAGTCCCTAATTTCTTATTTTATTCCTTCCCTGACCCAGTTGTCATTGAGTGAACAGTTGTTCCGTTTCCATGTATGTGTGGGCTTTTTTGTTATTTCTGTTGTTATTGAGGTCCAGCTTTAGGCTATGGAGGCCAAAGGTATAAGGTGTTATGTAAATCTTCTTGTTTCTGTTGAGGCTTGTTTTATGACCTACAATATGCTCAATATTGGAGAAGGTTCTTTGAAGTACTGAGAAGAAGTTACAACCTTTTGTGTTTGTGTAAAAAGTTCCGTAAATATCTATTAGGTCCATTTGATTTTTGACATCTATTATTATCATTATTTCTCAGTTTATCTTCTGTTCTGTTGACCTTTCCTTTGTTGAGAGGGGGTGGTGGAAGTCTCCCATTATTAATGTGTGGAAATCAACGTGTGGTTTAAACTTTATTAATTTTTCTATAGCAAATATGTGCACTTGTATTTGGGGCATAGATGTTCAGAATTGTGATGTCACCTAGGTTGACTTATCCTATGTGAGTATGTCCTTCCTCGTCTCTTTTGATTAAGTTTGGATAAAAGTCTATTTATTAGATATTAAACTGGTTCCTCTAGCTTGTTTTTGTCAGTTTGCTTGGAAGACATTCTAGCCCATGACTCTCAGGTAATGTCTATCTTTGTTGCTGAGGTGTTTTTCCTGTATGAACCAAAATGTTGGGTCCTCTTTATGCATCCATTCTGTTATTCTCTGTCTTTATTGGAGAGTAGAGACAGGTGATGTTGAGAAAGATTAATGACCAGTGACTGCTAAGTTCTTTTATTATTATATTGGTTGTAGTACTGTATATATGTGCTTATCTAATTTCTGTTTGCTAAAGTGAAGTTACCTATGTCCAGTGTTTTACTAGTTGTAGTTAACCTCCTTAGGCTGGAGTTTCCCTCATAGTATCTCCTGTAGGGCTGAGTTTGTGGATAGGTACTGTTTAAATTTGTTTTTGCTGTGGAATATCTTGCTTTTTCCATCTATGGTTATTGAATATTTGCTTCATATACTAGTCTGGACTCTCATATGTGTTCTCTTAGAGTTTGTAAGACATCTGGCCAGGCCCTTCGGATTTTACAGTTTCTGCTGAAAAATATTTAACCTTCTTAATGTGACTCAGAATGTTTACTCTAGTTATGTACAATTCACCAAGATTACAGACCTCTAGTTTGTTTAAATTGGTACCTTGTATTTTAATTTTGAGAGTTATTCTAATAGATTTTAATTAAAATATTTTAATTTTTATGGTTTTCATTTCATCTTGGTAAATACAATTGAATCCTTTGGATTCTTTTGTTTGTTTTGAGACAGTGTTTCTCTGCATAGCCTTGGATATCCTAGGCTTAAATTCTAGACTGGGCTAGCCTTGAACTCACAGTGATCCACCTGCCTCTGCATCCCAAGAGCTAGGATTGAAGGCATGTGACTCCATGTCTGGCTACAGTTCAATCTTTTATTATTCATTTTTAATTATAATATATACTAAGTGTTTTGTTGCATTTCATTTTGTGTGAAACTTCTAGAGAAATCTATTAATTTCAAAAGAAACATACCTCATTGCATGCAATCTGTAAATTTCAGCAACATCCCTGAAAAAAACTCTACAGATGGAAATAAAATGTATAATTTCTTTTTTTTAAATGAAACGTATAATTTCTAGAGCCAGCATGTGTGTCAGATATGTAGCAGACCAGTAACAATCAAAAGGGGGAAGCGGTTGAAAAAGAAGAAGGGAAACACAAGAATCAGAGATGCAATAATTTGTTGAAGCAAGTAAGCAAACAAGCAAAGGAACACGAACTTAAAACAAGAACAATGCAAAACCCAAAAGAAATAAAAACAAATATATGTGACTAAAAGGACAGGATTTTGCAGAATTAAAAAATTATATCTAGAGGTACTCTGTCACTTTCTTTTTCAGGTATGTTTAATGAAGGTTTAACATCTTATTCTATATATCTTTCCAAAATACAAAGATAAATTGCTTTTCTGTGAAACCCTACAATATTTTAATATTGAGTATTTCTACCTCCAACTGAAGAAGAATTAACAAAATATAACCTTAAAGACACTATTTTGTGAACAGAACATTTTGACAGCAATGAAATTGCCATTCCTTTGTGTGTGGGGTTTTGGCATCATAAAATGTGTAAAGTTTTTCCCTCACCATGTTATTATTGAACAGATCAAAACTTGAGTAATAACATAAAATGCTCTAGGTGCATGTGTGAGGACCTGTATATATATCTCCCTGAAAGCATGCATGTCCTCTTGTAATCTAATTATTATATGGAGGAGAGAGACAGGGAGAGATGACTCACTACAAGTTTGCTGGCCAGAGTGCCAGGCTTATGCACTGAAAGCAATAAAGAAAATGTGGTGTCAGTTGATGCGCTATTCTCTCTTTATCACAGCACTGAAGAAGGGGAAGCAGAAATAATCTTAGTAACTTCAAGTCCAGATTGGTTACAGAGTGTTGACTACATGGTCAAACTCTGTCTAAATCAATCAAATGAGTCAGTCAGTCAGGCAGTCAATATTTAATACAACTGGTCAAGAGACACTTTGTGAAATAGTGTGGACAGCTTGGACTGACACTAAAGGTCCTCTGTCTTGCACTCTTAGTTGTTGATGTTTATGTAGTTTTCTATGTACATAGTCACAGAATCAATTCACACAACTCACAAATATATGCAAAAGAAAATAAATTTGGATGGGTGTTTACCTGAATTAATTAAGCCAAAGAAGAATCAGAGGCAGGAATGTCTCCATGAATTCAAGACCAGAACTCTCTACATATTATATTCTAGGACACACTACTAAAAAACAAATCATAGAGATGAAAACTATGGACATAAATTATTTGAATTAACTTTGTGTTATTTTTAAATAGGAGATTGTCACAGAAAACAAGATGATTAGATGAAGATAAACTGAATTTTTTTTAATTGTAGAAGCTGAAGGTCTTAGATCCAGACATCAAAGTTCTGATATTTTGTCAGACTCTTATTTCTTATTCATGGACAGGTTTTTATCCATAAAAGACTAAGAAAGCCATATAATAATAAATTAAAATCCCAGAGCTCATAATTAATGAGTGCTAATACTGTAGAATTTTACTTAATCCTATTTAATTATGCATTCTTCTAATTTTAGCCATTCATGAAAAGATATTAAAAACTGGATTTTAAAAAGATATTGGGATTTGAATTAGAAAAGCAATTGCACTAAATAGGAAAGTTCGATGATCTATGCCTTTATACTGTGTATTTTATGGAATTTGTGCAGGTATAATTTTAAGAACTACCAGGTGTTTCTGGCCCTGATATTTGCCATTGAGGAGGTCAACAGGAACCCCTATCTTCTACCCAACACAACTCTGGGCTTTGACCTTTATTCTACTTTACATTCTGAAAGGGATAGTTTTGGTTTTGTCATGTTCTGGTTAACACGGCTCATCAGTCCCATTGTTAATTACAACTGTGGAGAGAAGAAAACATCACTTGCTGCATTCACAGGAACACCAATGTCAACATCTTCCTATATTGTTTCACTGCTACAACTCTACAACATACCTCAGGTGGGTGAGGCGCCAATGTCTGTCTTTGCTCTGGCAAGTCCAGGGTTGGATTTCTGGTACTGGATGCAGAATCTCCATTGACTTTATCTCAGGCAACTAATTAGGATTTAAAGAAGAATGATAGGAGGGAGCCCAGAGTTCCTTCTCTAGTCACTGTCTGTACTGTAGCTTAGGAGGAGAACTCAAATTGACCACAAGTTTCCTATATCCGGGGGTGCAAATGCAGATTCTAGCAAAAAACAAAAACAAAAAAAAAGCAAAAACAAAAACACGAAAAAAATCAAAAAGACCCCACAAACCTGAGAGGGTCATTAAAGGAGGCTCCTTGTTCTATAGATAGGCTCTTTTGTGGAGATCTCTGGAAAGCTAAAGTATGCCTGTTTGTATGTGAGGGCTGTTGGGGAACCGTGAGCCTATTCTCTTATTTCTGAATCCATGGTGAAATAATAAGAAAGAAATAGAAAATAGACAACACACACACACAAATAAACACATAAACACACACACAAACACACACATTCAAGAGAAAATGTGGATAAAGTTAAACATCTTAATTTCAATTCCATTTATTGTTGGTCACCATATTTATACTTCTATGAAAAAGAATTGCCTCATAGTAAAAAGATACAATTACTGACAAAAACAGATTAATGCTAAAATACAACAGGTTACATGTCTTAAAATTAAATTTTTCTTCTCTATGTGTCCATTAAATAAGCTCTTGGTGAGTGCAGAATGACAATGTTTGACAAAGAATAAAGCTTAACAGGGTCTAAGTTACAAGATTATATGTCTTTTCCATTAGGACCAACCCGGTTACACAGTGTCCACCTTTCTCTTAGTTTATAGTAAATTCGGGACAATAATTTTATCTTTCTTTCATTTCAAGAAAGAAAGTAAATTTAAAATGACAGCATGTAATACCATAAGGTGACAGGATGTAAGGGATTATAACTGAACAGTTTGTACATTCAGACATTAGAGTTTATACTTAATTTAGACATATTTAGGTAGCTCCATCATATGGGTTCATGAGAAGGTTAAGCCAACTAGTGAATATTTATGGTGTATACCAAGATACATGGTGTCATCTGGAGTGAAAGCTTATCTGAGGCCACAATTCTGCTTCAAGGCTGTTCCCTAGTGTGGTGTATAGAGGTCCTCAAAGGTGTTTATTGATGTTATAGTTTTGGAAGATCTAAAACAATTTAGCTTTTAAAATTGTTTGAATTAAACCAGAAATTCTATTATCTGGAATTAGTTCGTCTGAACAGCAGTAAATCTTTCAGTAAGATAGTGTACTCAGTTTGGTCAAGCATAGTTTATCAATACCCAGGAAAGGAAGATGCAGCAGTGCACAACTGACAGAAGTGTCAGACATTGGAAGCAATTCTGGGGTGCATAAAGGTACAGACTTGCAGAATACCAGATCCCTTCCAGAGAGTTCTCATGTCTACTGGACATCAACGAATGGCTGTTGACATCACATCTGAGGCTGGAAGGATTTTTGAGGTGCATCATGGTACTGAGCTTGCAAATTGATAGATCCTTTCCAGAAAGCTCATATGCCCATTTAACTCATTTAACAGATTGGCTCAGAGGCTGGAAGCAATTCTTTGGGTGCATCACAGTACAGACCTTGTAAAAGACCAGATTGCCTCCTAGAAAACTCACATGCCTAACTATCTCCTTTAAGAGGATGGCTCTTGCAAGTGACCCGTGGGACTAGGAGTCAAGGATCCTATGTTGACGTTATAAATATCTTGAAATGTAAAATAGGTACATTTGAATTAATCACGTTGTTGCAGGCTCTTTGCTTACAATGTGAAACCCAAGATTTTGTACTGGAAAAATCTGCTCTTAGTGTAGTGTCGCTCACCCCTTTCACACATTCTTTAATCCAAGAGTTTTCTGGAAACAAGATTAAATAATGTCAACAACAGGTCAGGAGGCAGAGCTAGCAACCAGTTGACAGAGAGTGAACATAGGAAAAAATGTATAGAGAATGGGTCAGGTTTAAATATGCTCAATTCTTCCAAGGAAAAGAGGACTTGAGGAATCAGGGCACAGAGAGATGGGGGAGCAGATTGATCTGGATATTTTACAGAGACACATTGAGAAGAGGACAAGATAGACACAGGTGAAGATAAATAGAGCCAGAGAATGAGCATGAAGACTACAAGAGATTGCTAGAGTCAGTTTGAGGAAAAGCAGAGCAATTCAGTGAGAGGACAAGACAGAAGCTAGACTGAATCAGTCATCATGGAAAGGAGTTTGAGCCAGAACACCTGATAGAATTCAGAAAGAGCCAGAGAGAATTCAGAATGAAGAATAAAAGTGAGCGTATTCAGCGGGAAGACTCAGAGGTTGAAATCATTCTAGGCCTAACTAAGATAGTGTGAAGTCTAGAGGTTTTAAGGACTAGGACTAGGTTACTAGAACTACAATTACTTCAGATGAACAACAAAATACTTTGATGTCATGTACCAAAGAAAGTGTAAGGGTACTTGATATATCCACATGTCCAGGAATGAGAGGTGGATGAGTCCTGCTAGAGTATTTAACCTGAACACTTGTCTGCAATTTTTGTGGAAAACACTGTATTGGATTTGTATTTTAAAAATTACAATTCCATTCTCATTATGACTGTTTCCATGTGTTGATTCATGACTGAGCTTGTATTTGATGCCAGTGTTCTTTCTCTGGTTTCCCATGTGTTTCTCTTCAGCTCACTTTTGGGCCTTTCGATTCTACCTTGAATGACCAAGGTCAGTTTCCTTCTCTCTATCAGATGGCTCCCAAGGACACCTATCTCTCACTTGCCATAGTCTCTTTGCTGCTTCATTTCAGCTGGTCCTGGGTTGGTCTGATCCTCCAAGATGACAGCAAAGGGACTCAGTTTCTGTCAGAATTGAGAGAAAATATGGACAATGGTAACATCTGTATTGAGTTTGTGAATATTATCCCTGCCACTTCATCTATAGGCTCCAATAACTTGGGTGAAAATCTGGAGAGCATTCTGAAATCATCAACAAATGTCATAGTTATTTATGGGAACATTGTTTCTTCACAAGGCTTAATGTTTCACATTGCAAAACTCTTAGTGACATGGAAAGTCTGGGTCTTGAACTTTCCATGGGATGTTGACAACCATTATGATTATTTCATGGTAGGCTCACTTCATGGGAGTCTCATATTTTCACACCACCATGAAGAGATGGTTGGATTTACCAATTTTCTTCACACACTTACTCCCTACAAATATCCAGAAGACACTTTTCTTCCTAAGCTTTGGGCTTTATTCTTCAACTGCTCATTTCATGGGTTTCGTTGTCAAATTTTGGAGAACTGCCAACCAAATGCTTCTTTGGAGTTACTGCCCAGACATATTTTTGACACAGCCATGAGTGAAGAGAGTTATAACATATACAATGCAGTGTATGCTGTGGCCTACAGTCTGCATGAGATGAGACTTCAACAAATACAGACACAGCAATATGCTAATGGAGAAGAAATGGTATTCTTCCACTGGCAGGTAATATCCCTTCCTGTGTGTTGTAATATCAGCACTGTGACTTTTTTTTATTATTTTCTATGGCACTCCAATAGGGCAGCACAAATTTTAGATCAGAAACATACTATATTCCCTGTCTGGAGGTTAATGCAAAACCACGTGTAAATGTCCTTTATAAAATGCATGACAAGAATAGGGGAAAACCAACATTAAATTATCATTCTTTCTTATAACATTTTGCCCTCAGAGTTCTCTTCATAATCTTTTTAATATGAAAAGTTGAGATTTTTCATATGTTTACAAATAGCTTGGCCATACAGTTAGTCTCTTCTCTTACTAGCTCATAACTTAAAATAATCTATTCATACTGATCTACATTCTGCTTCATGGCTGGTTACCTCTGTTCAAGTGCCATACATCTCTCCTCCCCACATCTTCACCAAAAATCCCTCACGCCAGAATATCTCAGAATACTTTCTGTCTGACAATGTCCCACCTTCTATTCTATACTTTCCCACAGTCCCTAGGCTTTTATCTAAAGTTATTGTATCCATGCAATACACAAGAACTTCTCTCCATATGCCCACTTTAAATCCAATACAAGTTTGTTTTTCTTCTAATAATCAACTATATACATAAAAACAACTATGAGACAACCAGGGAAGTTTTACATTCACAGGGTCAAGTCCATATGTCCTTACAGAAAGTGCTCTACTATATTCTATCTTTATGGGTTTTATATCCAAATCAGTTTTATTATAGCTTTTATTTAACAGCCTAAAATTTTTGACCTTAAAATTTCTTCTTAAATCCTAAATAATTTAAGCTTACTTTTAAGTCTGTAACTGTCAAGTCTTCAACCTCATCAAGGCTTGAGAACAAAATAATCTCTTAGTATGTAAGAAGTATAAGGAAGTAGTTTAAAACATAGAGAATTGACAGAGAGCTGACTGCCTCAATAGTCACCCAGATTTAATTATAGTGTTGAAACGTCATCTTCAGCCTCCTTGCCCAGAATATCTGACAGACATGTGAAAATGTGTGCTGCCAGCACCTGACATGTCTCATTATCAGAAAATCCTTAAAACAATAAAACATCTTCAAACGCAATTTATGGCTGGTCTCTGAGGCCTTGAAGACCACCTATATTATTGTACACATTTATATCGTGCTTACTAATTATCTGTCTTTCTATAGTATATGTGAATAGACAAATGTTGATTTTTTTCTAGCTATTTACTATGTGTTTAACCTAGGATATATATTTATGTGATAAGGCAGGCTGGTATCTCAGATGACCCTGAATTTGATTAACTATTGACTTGTATTACTTAATTATGCTAAACAGTTTGTAATAGCAGGTTTTAAAAGGACTGGAAGTAAACCTCCTCTTCATGAATGAATTGTATAGGTCCAATATGTTATACAAGAGCTGTAGCAGATGTACATATGTCTATCAAAATACTTTAAAATTTATCAATACACAATAATCTATACCAAAGTATCAAAAGTAACCTTAATTCTGTATCAAGGTACAAAAACCCGTACTATTGTAAGCAAAAATAACCTTATTTTTATGTAAATGTACACAGTATTAAAGCGGTGTAAGATTAATGGTTTATAAAATGATTTTTGGTTTAAGAGCAGATTCAATAATCTACCCTTTTCCCCTATTAATCCTATACTCTTCCTAAATCTTATGCCCTGTCTACCGCCAATTTCTTCTGAATATCTTTACCAATATCTAAGAAAAAATGATGGAGTAAGGAAAGGAAAGAGAAAGCCATGAGTCGGCTTCCCTATGAGTCTTTCCCTAATCAAGATCATTAACAACCTGTAAGCAAGCCCTTTTAATGATAAGCATCCATAGCACCCAAACACACGTTTAACTGTTTAGTTTTTTTTTTGTTTTGTTTTTGTTTCTTTTTAAGCTGGTTGACTAAGTCTGGATTTTTTTGGTGTCTTCCTGTGTATGCACTTGGCTCCTCCTTCCTGTGCTGTGCTGTGTTGTGTTGTGCTGGCTGTGCTGTGCTTAGTCATGCACAGCTGTTTTTCTCTGTGCCAGAATTAAAGCTTTAAAGGGCTAAGCCATCTGCCATTATCTACTAGACAGGAAGGAGTGGTCCTGCAATGTTTCAGCTGTTTGTGGCTTCTCAGTGGTATCCCTGCTGCTGCACTGGATGCTCCATATAATGTGGACTCTGCAGGGTGTGAGTGGACTTGCTGGAGAGACTGTTGCACAGCTCTGACCAACTTCCAGGGAGCCATCTGTTCACAGGCACCTTTCTCTTAGGTGGCAGAACATTTTTTTAATATATTTAGATATTTTGTTTATTTTTGAAATTATAATATAATTACAAAAATTCTCCCTTCTCTTCCTTCCTTCAAAATCATCCTATACCCCTTTGTGCTCTCTTTTAAATTCATTACCTATTTTTTAAATCAATTGATTTTGTATGCATATATGTATTTGTTTTTTTCCTTTTTTATTTGATTTTTTAATTTTCATGGTTTGCTAATTTTCTTTTTTTCTTTCTTTTATATTAATTTATTCATAATACATATAGATTGTTAGCCCTTCCCTTGTTTCCTCCTATTCCTCCCTCCCTCCCACTTCCCCCCTTCTCCCCTCCCCTATGTCTGTGATCGAGGGAAGCCTCCTCCCACTATATATGCTCTTACGGTACCAAGTCTCCTCTTGATAACTTGCTATCCTTCCTATGAGTGCCGCCAGGCCTCCCCATCCAGGAGATGTGGTCAGAAAAGGGGCACCAGAGTTCATGTGAGAGTCAGATCTCACTCTCCACTCAACAGTGGAGAATATCCTGTTCATCAGCTAGGTCTTGGTAGGGGTTTGAAGGTTACTGCTTATATTCTCCTTGGCTGGTGCCTTAGTTTGAAGAGGACCCCAGGACCCAGATCTGCCTGTCATAAAGTTCTTCTTGTAGGTTTCCAGGAACCTGTGGAACCTACTATTTACCCATTCTTTCATCCTACTCTCACCTAAAGTCTCAATAGGATGTCCTCTTCTCTGACCCACTTTCCTGGTAAGTAAAGTTTGTTTTTTGGTTTTCTTAAATTTATTTATTTTTCATTTTTTCTCCTTTATTAATTTATTCTTGTACATCTCAATGGTTATCCCATCCCTTTTATCCACCCATTCTTCCCTCCCTCCCATTTTCCCCTTATTCCCCTCTCCTATGACTATTTCTGAGGGGGATTACCTCCCCCTGTATATGATCATAGGGTATCAAGTCTCTTCTTGGTAACCTGCTCTCCTTCCTCTGAGTGCCCCCATGTCTCCCCCTCCAGGGGACATGGTCAAAGGTGAGGCACCAGAGTATGTGAGAAAGTAATATCCCACTCTCCACTCTACTGTGGAGAGTGTTCTTGTCTAGATCTGGGTAGGGATTTAAGGTTTACCGCCTGTATTGTCCTTGGCTGGTTCCTTGGTTTGAGCGGGACCCCTGTGCCCAAATCTGCCTATCATAATGTTCTACTTGTAGGCTTCTAGGACCCTCTGGATCCTTCTACTTTGCCATTCTCCCATGATTCTCTCATCTAGGGTCCCACTAGAATGTCCTCCCCTCTGTCGCAGTTCCCTGGTAAGTGAAGGCTTTCGTGGGACATGCCCCTTGGGCTAATATGCAGATATAAGTGAGTATATACAATTTGAGTCTTTCTGCTTCTGGGTTAACTCACTCATTATGATCATTTCTAGCTCAATCCATTTATCCACAGATTTCAGGAATTCCTTGTTTTTAATAGCTGAATAGTATTCCATAGTGTATATGTACCACAGTTTCTTTATCCATTCTTCTATTGAGGGACACTTAGGCTGTTTCCATGTTCTGGCTATTATGAATAAGGCTGCTATGAACATGGCTGAGCAAATTTTCTTGTTGTGTGCTGGAGCATCTTCTGGGTATATTCCAAGGAATGGAATAGCTGGGTCTTGAGGAAGCCCTAGTCCTATTTTTCTGAGATAGCACCAGATAGATTTCCAAAGTGGTTGTACTAGTTTGCATTCCCACCAGCAATGAAGGAGTGTTCCTCTCTCCCCACATCCTTGCCAGCATGTGGTGTCACTTGAATTTTTGATCTTAGCCATTCAGATGCGTGTAAGATGGAATCTCAGAGTTGTTTTGATTTGCTTTTCCCTGATGATTAAGGAGGTTGAACATTTCTTTAAGTGTCTCAGCCATTTGATATTCCTGTATTGAGAATTCTCTGTTTAGTTCCAAGCCCCATTTCTCAATTGGGTTATTTGGTTTGGTGGTGTTTAATTTCTTGAGTTCTTTATATATTTTGAATATTAGACCTTTGTCAGATGAACGGTTGGTGAAGATCTTTTCCCAGTTTGTAGGCTGTCGCTTTGTTCTCTTGACAGTGTCTACTGCCTTACAGAAGCTTCTCAGACTCATGAGGTCCCATTTATTAATTGTTGACATTAATGTCTGGGCTGTTGGTGTTCTGTTCAGGAAGTTGTCTCCTGTGCCAATATGTTCCAGGCTCTTCCCCCTTTTTCTTCTAAGTGACTTAGTGTCTCTGGTTTTATGTTGAAGTCTTTAATCCACTTGGATTTGAGTTTTGTACAAGGTGACAAATATGGGTCCAGTTGCATTTTTTTACACATAGACATCCAGTTAGACCAGCACCATTTGTTGAAGATGCTATCCCTTTTCCATTGAATGGATTTGGCTTCTTTGTCAAAAATCAAGTGACCATATATGTGTGGATTCATATCTGGGTCTTCGATTCGATTCCACTGATCAACCAGCCTGTTGCTGTGCCCGTACCATGCTGTTTTAATTACTCTTGCTTTATAGTACAGTTTGAGATCAGGTATGGAGACTCCTCCGGATCAGCTTTTATTGTACAAGACTGTTTTAGCTATTCTGGGTTTTTTGTTTTTCCATATGAAGTTCAGAATTGAACTTTCAATGTATTTAAAAAATTGTGTAGGTATTTTGATAGGGATTGCATTGAATATATAGATTGCTTTTGGTAGGATGGCCATTTTTATTATGTTAATTCTCCCGATCCATGAGCAAGGAAGATCATTCCATCTTCTCATGTCATCTTCAATCTCTTTCTTTAGAGTTTTGAAATTTTTTTCAAAAAAGTCCTTCACTTGCTTAGTTAGAGTAACTCCTAAGTACTTTATATTGCTTGTGGCTAATGTGAAGGGTGTAGTTTTCCTAATTTCTTCCTCTGCAAGCTTGTCATTTGTGTATAGGAAGGCTACAGACTTTTTTGAGTTAATTTTGTATCCAGCCAATTTGCTGAAGGTGTTTATCAGCTGTAGGAGTTCTCTGGTGGAATTTTGAGGGTCACTTATGTAGACTATCATATCATCTGCAAATAGGGATAATTTGACTTCCTCCTTTCCCATTTGAATACCCTTGATCTCCTTATGTTGTCTTATTGCTCTGGCTAAAACTTCGAGTACTATATATTGGAGAGATATGGAGAGAGTGGGCAGCCTTGCCTTGTTCCTGATTTTAGAGAAATTTCCTTGAGTATCTCACCATTTACTTTGATTTTGGCTATTGGCTTCCTATATATAGCCTTTATTATGTTGAGGAAAGTGCCTTGTATTCCCGATCTCTCTAAAACTTTAAACATGAATGGGTGTTGGATTTTATCAAATGCTTTTTCTGCATCCAAAGAGATGATCATGTGGTTTTTTATTTTCATTTTGTTTATGTGGTGGATTACATTGATGGATTTCCGTATATTAAACCATCCCTGCATGCCTGGAATGAAGCCTACTTGGTCATGATGAATGATATCTCTGATGTGCTCTTGTATTCGTTTTGCAAGTATTTTATTTAGTATTTTTGCATCGATGTTCATCAGAGAAATTGGTCTGAAATTCTCTTTCTTTGTTGAGTCTTTGTGAGGTTTAGGTATCAATGAGACTATGGCCTCATAGAATGAGTTTGGTAATGTTCCATCCCTTTCTATCTTTTGAAGTAGCTTGAAGAGTATCGGTATTAGCTCGCCCTTGAAGGTCTGGTAGAATTCTGCACTGAAGCCATCTGGCCCTGGGCTTTTTTTGGTTGGGAGACTATGAATGATTACTTCAATTTCTGTAGGGGAAATGGGACTATTTAGCTTGTTTATCTGTTCTTCACTCAACTTTGGCAAGTGAAATTGATCAAGAAAATCGTCCATTTCCCTTAGATTTTCAAATTTTGTTGCATATATACCTTCAAAGTAGGATCTTATGATTCTTTGTATTTCTTCAGTGTCTGTTGTTATGTCTCCCTTTTCATTTCTGATTTTGTTGATTTCAATACTGTCTCTCTGCCTTTTAGTTAGTTTGGCTAATGGTCTGTCTATCTTGTTGACTTTCTCAAAGAACCAGCTCTTGGATTTGTTGATTCTTTGGACTGTTTTCTTAGTTTCTAATTTGTTAATTTCACTCCTAAGTTTGGTTATTTCCAGACGTCTCCTCCTTTTGGGTGTTTCTGCTTCTTTTTTTCCCTAGGGCTTCTAGTTGTGTCGTTAAGGTGTTTATGTGTGATGTTTCCAATTTCTTTTTAAAGGCACTTAGTGCTATGAATTTTCCTCTTAGCACTGCTTTCAATGTATCCCACAAATTTGGGTATGTTGTTCCTTCATTTTCATTGAATTTCAGAAACTCCTTGATTTCTTTCTTTATTTCTTCCCTGACCCAGGTGTCATTTAGCAGAGAGTTGTTTAGTTTCCACATACGTGTAGGCTTTTTGTTATTTCTGTTATTGTTGAATTGCAGCCTAAGCCCATGATGATCTGATAGGATATTTCAATCCTCTTGTATCTGTTGAGGCTTTCTTTGTGAACTACGATGTGATCAATTTTGGAGAAGGTTCCATGGGGTGCAGAGAAGAAGGTATATTCTTTCTTGTTTGGGTGAAAGGTTCTATAGATATCTGTTAGATCCATTTGACCCATGGCATTGGTTAATGATGTTATTTCTTGGCTTAGTTTCTGTTTCAATGACTTGTCCTTCAGAAAGAGTGGGGTGTTGAAGTCTCCCACTATTATTGTGTGGGGATCGATATGTGGTTTAAGCCTTTTTAGCAGATCTTTTACAAATGTGGGTACCCTTGTATTGGGAGCATAGATGTTCAGAATTGTGATGTCATCTTGGTTGACTTTACCTTTGATGAGTATGAAGTGTCCATCCTCATCCTTTTTGATTAATCTTGGTTGAAAGTCTATTTTGCTCGATATTAAAATGGCTACGCCTGCTTGCTTCTTGTAACCATTTGCTTGGAATATTTTTTCCAACCTTTTATTCTGAGGTAATACCTATCATTATGGGTGAGATGTGTTTCTTGAATGCAGAAGAATGTTGGATCCTGTTTATGCACCCATTCAGTTAGTCTGTGTCTTTTTATTGGAGAATTGAGACCATTGATGTTGAAAGATATTAATGACCAGTTACTATTAAGAGTCTTAATTTTGATGTTGGTTCCAGTCGAGCATTTGTGTAGCTGTGTTTTTGCCATGGTATAGTTATCTATTTCCTGAGTAGTTTTGGTTGTAGCTTGACCCTTTGGGATGGAGTTTTCCTTCTAGTACCTTCTGTAAAGCTGGATTTGTGGATAGGTACTGTTTGAATTTGGTTTTGTCATGGAATGTTTTGTTTTCTCCATCAATGGTTATTGATAGTTTTGCTGGGTAAAGTAGTCTGGCCTGGCATCTGTGGTCTCTTAGGGTTTGCAGGATCTCTGTCCAGGCCCTTCTGGCTTTGATGGTCTCTACTGAGAAGTCGGGTGTAATTCTGATATGTTTGCCATTAAATGTTATTTGGCCCTTTTCCCTTGCAACTTTTAATATTTTTCTTTGTTCTGTATGTTTTGTGTTTTGATTATTATGTGATGGGCAGTTTTTCTTTTCTGGTCAATTCTATTTGGTGTTCTGTATGCCTCTTGTATGTTTATAGGCATCTCTTTCTTTAGATTGGGGAAATTTTCTTCTATGATTTTGTTGAGAAGAGTTTCTGGGCCTTGGAGTCTGATATCTTCTCTTTCTTCAATGCCTATTATCCTCAGATTTCTTCTTTTCATGGTGTCCTTAATTTCTTGGATGTTTTGTGTCAGGAGTTTTCCAGATTTGGCATTTTCTTTAATGGTTGCTTCAAGATCTGTTATTGTATCTTCTAGACTTGAGATTCGTTCTTCCATCTCTTGGATTCTGTCAGAAAAGCTCAGGACTGTGTCATTCGCCTTCTTCTCTGAGGCCTCACGTTCTCATTTTTCTTCTGTCTGTGTGTTTATCATTGAATCCATTTTCATCTTCATATCTTGAACGGATTTTTTTATTTCTTTCATCTGGTTGTTTACATTTTCCTGAACATTTCCCAGTTCCACTCTATGTGCTTCCTTTATGTCTCGCACCTGCTTGGCTGCGTCTTCCTGCATCTGATTTCGAATTTTATTTGTTTCCTTCGGTATCATCCTCATTACCAAGGATTTGAGGTCATTTTCTTGTGTTTCCGTTGTATTTGAGTTCTCCGGGTTGTTTTCTTTGGGATAGCTGGGAACTGGAGACACCATGTTGTTTTGGGGTTTTTTTGCATATGCTTTTACACTGTCCTTTAGACATCTTGCCATCTCTATTTTTGTTGGGTAACTTCCAGAGTTGGGTGGAGGGTGTCTGATGATAGATTCACTTGTTTTCTCACGATTTCCGTAGGCTGGAAGCCCTGATACTTCACTGGTGTGGATGGCAGGAGGTTAGCCCTGTAGTTTTGGGCTCTCACAGCCAGTGATCCTCAGCTCCCCTTTGCTGGGGGTCCTGCAATTGTTCTGGGTCTCTGAATGAGCATTGGATCAGGCCAAGGTATCCACAGCCTTTTGGGTCCCCTGCCAAGTCCAGCCAGGGATACTGGGCCCGAACCACGTTTCGAGCTCAGCTAGTTTCTCAGGGCCTGAACCGTCTGCCACAGCAGTAAAACTGCGTCTGCGCTGAGCAAGCGCCTAGGGTGGAACTGAGCACTCCTCCCAGCTTGCGTCACAGCAGGAAAACTACGACTGCAATGAGCAAGCACCTAGGGTGGAAGTGAGCACTCCGCCCAGCTTGCATCACAGCAGGAAAACTGCTACTGCACTGAGCAAGCACCTAGGGTGGAAGTGAGTGTTCCGCCCAGCTTGCGTCACAGCAGGGAAACTCCGACTGCGCTGAGCAAGCACCTAGGGTAGAAGTGAGCGCTCTGCCCATCTTGTGTCACAGCAGGAAAACTGCAGTTGCGCTGAGCTGGAGCCTAGGCTGGAAGTGAGCACTCGGCCCAGCCTGTGTCACAGCAGGGGAGCTGTGCCTTGGGCAGAATTGCTTGCTGAGCTGATCCAGCTTCTCCACGGCACAGCTCACTGAGCAAACCCAGGACTCTGGGGCTGAACTGTCTGCTGAGTCCAGTTTGGGTCACAAGGCACCACGCGACCCAAAATCTGTCCAGAGTCCCCTCTCCTGCAGCAACTCCCACCGTCCACCACACCAATCGCCTCAACTGGAAGGCTCTGAGCTGCAAACCTCAGACACCGCCGCTGGTGCCGCTGGAGCCGCTGATGCCGCTGGTGCTGCTGGTGGCACTGTTGTCTCTGCCACTGCTGTTCTGATCCAAGAAAGTCCACGCTCCTCCCATGTGCAGGGGCAAGCAGGTCCTCCGCATCCTGGTCCCTCCGAACCGTGGAGCACTTCTGCTGCTGTGCTGTGGGAACCTTGGTGTTCCTGGCTCAGAAATCTGTGCAATTCCCTGAATTGTTCGCTGGAGCTTTCAAACATGGTCCACACTGCTCTCCGCCATCTTAGATCTAAGTAAAGTTTTTCATGGGACTTATCCCTTGGACTAGTGCCTCGATATCAGTGAGTATATACCGTTTGTCTCTTTTTGCTTCTGGGTGAACTCACTCATGATAATTTCAGGATCAATCTGATTGTCCACAAATTTCGGGAATTCCTTGTTTTTAATAGCTGACTAGTATTCCATAGTGTAAATATACCACAGTTTCTCAGTCCATTCTTCCACTGAGGGACACTTAGGCTGTTTCCATGTTCTGGCTATTATGTATAAAGCAGCTATGAAGATGGTTGAGCATATGTCACTGTTGTGTGGTAGGGCATTTTCTGGGTATATTCCAAGGAGTGGGTTAGCTGGGTTTTGAGGAAGCCCTATTCCCACTTTTCTGAGAAAGTGCCAGATAGCTTTCCAAAGTGATTGTACTAGTTTGCATTCTCACCAGCAATGAAGGAGTGTCCCTCTCTCTCCAGATCCTCACCAACATGTGATGTCATTTGAGTTTTTGATCTTAGCCATTCTGATGGGCGTAAGGTGGAATCTCAATGTTGTCTTGATTTGCATTTCCCTGATGATTAAGGAGGTTGAGCATTTCTTTAAGTGTTTCTCAGCCATATGATATTCTTCTGTTGAGAATTCTCTGCTAAGTTCCAAGCCCCATTTTGCAATTGGGTTGTTTGGTTTTGTGGTGTTTAATTTCTTGAGTTCTTTATATATTTTGGATGTTAGACCTTTGTCAGATGAACAGTTGGTGAAGATCTTTTCCCAGTCTGAAGGCTGTCAATTTGTTCTACTGACAGTGTCTCCTGCCTTACAGAAGCTTCTCAGCCTCGAGAGGTCACATTTATTAATTGTTGACATTAAGGCCTGGGCTGTTGGTGTACTGTTCAGGAAGTTGTCTCCTGTGCCTATGTGTCCCAGACTCTTCCCCACTTTTTCCTCTAACTGAATTAATGTCTCTGGTTTTAAGTTGAAGTCTTTAGTCCACTTGGACCTGAGTTTTATGCATGGTGACAAATAGGGGTCTAACTGCATTTTTCTACAGGTAGGCATCCAGTTAGACCAGCACCATTTGTTGAAGATGCTATCATTTTTTCACTGAATAGATTTGTCTTCTTTGTCAAAAATCAAGTGAGCAAATGTGTGTGGATTCATCTCTGGGTCTTCAATTTGATTCCATTGATCTATCAGCCTATAGCTTTGCCAGTACCATGTCGATTTAATTACTGTTGCTCTGTAGTACAGCTTGAGATCAGGTATGGAGATTCCTCCGGAGGATGGTTTATTGTATAGGATTGTTTTGGCTATTTTGGGATTTTTTTTCTCCATATGATGTTGGGAATTGATCTTTCAATATCTTCAAAATATTTTGTAGGTATTTGTAGGTTGAATCTGTAATTTTCTTTTGGTAAGATGGCCATTTTTACTATGGTAATTCTCTCAATCCATGAACAAGGTAAATCCCTCCACCTTCGGATGTCATCTTCAATCTCTTCTTCAGAGGTTTAAAATTTTTTTCAAATAAGTCCTTCACTTGCTTGGTTAGAGTTACTCCTAGATATTTTATATTGTTTGTGGGTATCGTGATGGGTGTAATTTTCCTAATTTCTTTCTCTGCCTGTTTGTCATTTGTATATAGGAAAGTTACTGACTTTTTTAGTTAATTTTGTATCCTACCAATTTGCTGAAGGTGTTTATCAGCTGTAGGAGTTCTCTGGTGGAACTTGGGGGTCAATTATATACACTATCATATTTTCTGCAAATAGGGATAATTTGACTTATTCCTTTCCCATTTGGATCCCCTTGATCTCCTTTTGATGTCTTATTGCTCTGGCTAGAACTTCAAGAACTATATTGAAGAGATACAGGGACAGAGGACAGCCTTGTCTGGTCCCCGATTTTAGAGGGATTTCCTTGAGTATCTCTCCATTTAGTTTAATGTTGGCTATTGGTTTGCTGTCTATAGCCTTTATTATGTTTAGATAAGTGCCTTGTATTCCTGATCTCTCCAGAACTTTAAACATGAATAGGTGTTGGATTTTGTCAAATGTTTTTCTGCATCTAAGGAGATGATCATGTGGTTTTTCTCATTCAGTTTGTTTATATGGTGGATTACATTGATGGATTTCCATAGGTTAAACCATCCCTGCATTCCTGGAATGAAGCCTACCTGGTCATAGTGAATGATGTTTTTGATATGCTGTTGTACTCGTTTTGCGAGTATTTTATTGAGTATTTTTGCATCAATGTTCATAAGAGAAATTTGTCTGAGATTCTCGTTTTTTCTTGGGTCTTTGTGGGGTTTAGGTATCAACGTGACTATGGCCTCATAGAAGGAATTTGGTAATGCTCCATCCATTTCTATCTTTTGGAATAGCATGAATAGTATCATGACCAGTCCGGCTGGTCAGTTATTGGGGGGCCGAGGAGGGTCGCAACCTGTGAATAAAGACGGGCAAGAGAAAAGGCAGGGCTCAAGGAAACCATAGCATGTCAAGAGCCGTTTATTGAAGGTGAAGGCAGGCTTTTTAAAATGTGCTTTAGGGAGGGCAGGGGTAGGCAAGGAGGGTAAAGGAAATGTACAGAATCTTCTGCGGTTGAGCCCCGGGAACATCTGCAAGGGGAGGAGGTTTCCTAGTTCGGGGCAGAACAGGATGTCTCTGTGGTTATCTCAGGGTCAGATCGTTCTCTTCTCAGGGCTAAGCCGGATGCCTTGTGGGTCTAGTGGGCAGCCAAGCAGGATATTTGCTGTAGGTGCTGAATGGGTGAGGGTCGGCCACGGGCCGTTTGGTTCCTGGCATCTCCCCCCACTTTATTTATTTTGGCCTGAGGGAGAACCTACAGCCCAGCGAGTGACCTTTAGGAGGTCACCAGTCATTGTTACAGGATGGCAGTATGTTTGAGAATCACTAGTGTCCAAGTGTTTCAGGACAACAGTTATTCTGGATCAGCAAAATTCCCAAGGAAAGGGGGCCTTGCGATGGCCTGAGCCTGCTAGAGGATCCATACTCAATCTTACCATGCCTATGGTCTGTCCTCCCACCAAGGACCGACCGATGTCTGATAACCGTGACTTATCCGATCGCTCCATCTTTGACTTACCAGGCATTATCGCGGGTCAGGTCAAGGTGGGCTCAAGCCAAAAGATAAGGGGGAGGACTTGCACAGGTTTACCAAAGGCGCCGAGGGCACAACCAGGCTCACCATCCAGCGTTCTGCATCCTTGGGAACTGTAAAGGTCGCCCATAGGTAACCAACTGAGGCGTAGGTGATATCTCCTGGATGGTAATAGAAGTCTCATTTGGGTCCTCAGTCTCCAGGCGGTGTTAGTGAACCTGGATATTCTTGGTGGCAGCTTCAACCTGACTTTTAACGAACACTGTAAGACGGTTGAAAGCCCATGGGCCAAAGGATAATAGAAGGAGAACACCAATGAGGGGCCCGAGCAGGGTGGGGAGAAGAGTAGTAAGCCAGGGGGAGGCAGCGAACCAATTTTGGTACCAAGACTCTTGTTTTTCGCGAGCCTTTTGGCGTTCTTCTAGGGCCTTGGTGACCTTATCAAGGCTATTTTGGGCCAGTCCAGTTTTACTAACATAAAAACAACATTCTTCTTTAAGGGCTGCACAGAGGCCACCTTCCTTAAGAAAAAAGAGGTCAAGACCACGGCGGTTTTGGAGAACCACCTCTGCCAGGGAGTCAATGGAATATTTAAGTTCATGAATGCTATCTCTCATGTGGGAGATGTCTTTATCAATCAAATACTGCAGTTCTGCGAAACCCTGCTTAGAAGTTATCAATGAGGCAATGCCTGTGCCAGCGCCAATTGTGCCAATACCAAAAATGGTGGCAATGGTTAATGCTATAATGGGTTCCCTTTTATGTCTATCTGCCAGGGAAATTCCCCCCTGCAGAAAATTTAAAAATGAGTCGGGGTCATGAATAGTAAAACGGGGAAGAAGAATAACAAGGACACACCAGTCTTTGGAGGAAAGAAAGGTAGGGGCATAGACGATCGGGGTTAAACCAGAGGAACAAGCAAAACGGGTGTTATTTGGTGCAAGAATGTAGGGGAGGGAGAGGTTGGGGATGACGGTCTGGGCGCAAGTGCCACTGAGGGGAAGAGGAGGGAGCATATGGGGACCCAGGGGGCAAGTACCTATGCCAGAAATGGACTGGAGGGTAATGTGATTGTTGGGATCTGGGCCGGTGAGGGTGGGGGTAACATTGGTAAAGAGCAAGGTGGAAAGAAGAGCAATACCCTCGTAAAAGGGCGGGGAGGGGGAGAAACACATCCAACATTCAGGAAATTACAAGAAGGAGTCATTTTTTAAGGCCCATATGGAGGCATTAGCCAACTGGAGAATGACATCAGCCGAGCGGGGGGGGGGCCCACGGGGAGGGTAGGTCGGAGGAGAGGGGGCGAAATGGACCGAAGGAAGTTGTCCAAGGGGGTGGGCGGGGAGGGAGGCATGGGGGAGGCGGGCTTAGGCAGGGGGCCAGGAGCAGGATGATGGAAAATGTGATTAGGCCCAACCACTGCAGCGCCCTTATTGGGTATGTCTTTTAGGAGGCGCAACTTGAAGGTAAGTCCAAAATCGTACTCTGATTTATAAACACGGAGGCCCCATTCAAATCCGTGACACATCCAAATGGCTCGTTTATCGGGCTCAGTGAAGTGGATGGTTAGGGGGTTACACCATCAATTGGTGACTGAACGGGCCGCATTGCAAAGGTCCCTAATGGCCCCGCCGTTAGGATCGGGATGAAGCCAGGAGTCAACAATGATGTAGTCCCAAGAAGAGGATGGCTTCCAGTATGTGTCGCCAGTGGTCTCACACCCCCAAGAGGCACATTAAAAATCTTGGGCCCCACCACAGCGGTGGTTATCATGATGGGGCCAGTGAGAGAAACCTGGGCAAACATAGATGCCTCCACCATAGACCTTTCCCTCTTTAGAAAAAATTTTGTGAAGCATGACCCGGTCTAAATCATTGCAGCAGCCTGGGTCGGCGCCTCCGACATCACGGGAAAAGGACTTGAGCTCGGGTGCCTTGGACTGTGTTGTAAGCCAAAAAATATCCTCCATGCCCCAATAGGAACTAGCTCCTAGGGCAAGTGCACAAAGATCGACATGCAGGATGGGCCAATGGGGTTCGGCATCCAGGGACGAGGAGGAATTAACAACGTCACCAGCCTGCTTAACAACCTCCCAGGTAAAATTATAAATGGCATAAGGCTGGTGGTCATATGAAGGGACGGTGGAGGCAGGTGGGAAGAGGCAGAGGCAATGTAAAAAGACGACCAGCACACCAAAGATCATGGTCCTGAAAAAGAGCACAATTACATCTTTTCCTCAAGGGTGTTCCCTGGGGGAGGGGGGTTAAAAGGTTTGATTAGGTGCTCAGGTAACCAGCACACATTTTGTTCTTTCTGATCATAAATTTAGGCATGACCTTTGCCCCAAATAAGGACTGGGTCGGGTCCATGCCATTGGTGGGTCAGTGGATCCTTCCACAAAGCCTTGGCATAGGTGGAGGAGGTGGAAGAGTGCCAAAGGCGATCGGCCGCCGAGTGGCCAAGGTCATCTCTTTGTAGAAAATTTAGGACGAACAATGCATGATTGAGAAGTAGGCGGCGTCCCACTGTGGAGGGATATAGGATTCCTTTGGAAGATTGTAACTTATTAAGCATTGCTTTGAGTGTTTGGTGGGCCCTTTCAACAATTCCTTGTCCTTGGGGATTGTAAGCTATCCCTGTAACATGTTTAATCTGCAGTTGGGCACAGAAGGACTTGAAGGCAGAGCTTGTATATCCAGGGTCGTTATCAGTCTTTAAGGTAGAGGGTTTGGGGGCAACAGTAAGGCAATACAGAACATGATCAATGACATCTCTAGTAGCCTCTCCAGCATGCAGAGAGGTGCAAATAAATCCACTAAAAGTATCTATAGACACATGAATATACTTGAGTTTCTTGAAAGAGGAGAAATGAGTAACATCCATTTGCCAGACCTGTGCAGGCATGAGGCCACGAGGGTTGACCCCCGTATGTGGCTTGGGAAGAAAGGTGACACATGCCTGGCATTCTTTAACAATAGCCCGGGCTTGTTCCCGAGTGATGGAGAACATGTGGAGAAGGCTTGGGAATTAAGGTGGTGGAGGGCTTGAGCCTCCCTGGCCATAGCAACGGGGTTGCTGGTGGATGGAATGGCCAGCCCTGAAAGCAGGGGGCGCGTGGCTGAGTCCACCTGGGCATTAAGTGTAGTCAGAGGCCCAGGCAGGATGGAGTGAGCACAAATATGGCCAACGAAAAAGGGCTGAGAGCACAAAAGAATAAGCTGTTGGATATGGGAGAAGAGAGGGGAAGCATTAGTAGCAGGCTTAATATGAGGAACCGTCTAAAGGAGCGGAACAGAGGACGTGACATAGGCACTATCAGTATATAGATTAAAGGGAGTATGGGGAAGCAATGTAAAGGCATGTGCGACAGCTTCCAGCTCAACAAACTGAGCAGAGGTATGGGGGGTTTGTTTTGTAGGATAGCTCCGTCCACAGAGAGGGCAGCGACCCCAGTAGAGGAACCATCAGTAAAAACCAGGGAAGCTTTGGGGAGAGGTCTGGAGCGGGTGACCCTTGGGAAGATGACAGGTTGTCGCTGCAGGAATTGAATTAGTTTGTCTGGGGGATAATGATTATCTAATAGGCCACAAAAAGAAATACAGGAAACTGCCTAATCCTCTGAATTTTGAAAAAGCCACCTTATTTGTGTGGCCGAGTAAGGCGTGATAATAGAGTGAGGGTCCCTTCTGAAGAGCCTGGTGGCCGCTTCCCATCCCTGCGGAATGAGGGACACAACCAGAGTGGGATAAGCAGGAAGGACCTTCGTGGAGGAGGAGGGGAGGAGATGAAGCCAAAAAAGAGGGACCCATTGCCAGAGCAGTCCCATGGGGACAAAGGGGGAGGGAAAAATTATGAGCACGAAAGGCTGGATGGGGTCATAGCAGGAGATGGACTGGTGGAAGATGGCGTCTTCGACCTTTTGTAGGGCCATGGAAGCTTCAGCAGTGAGACTGTGTGGTGAAGAAGGGTCAGAGTTGCCTTTTAAAATATCAAAAAGGGGTTTAAGCTCTCCGGTAGTGAGCTTAAGGTAGGGACGCAGCCAGTTAATATCCCCCAAAAGCTTCTGAAAGTCATTAAGTGTGTTAAGGGTGTCTTGGCGGAGCTGGACCTTTTGGGTCCTGACCGAAGAGGTCCCAAGTTCAAAGACCAGAAAAAGAAAAGGGGGATGTTGTTGTATTTTGTCTGGGGCAATTTTAAGTCCCAGATGACCCAAACTCTTAACAAGTTCCTGGGTGACTAGAGAGAGCTCAGCCGTGTTAGGGCCAGCAAGTAAGATGTCATCCATGTAATGAATAATATATAAATGTGGGTACCTAAGGTGTAGCGGGTCGATGGCCTGGGCTACATATTTTTGACAAAGGGTGGGACTGTTGGCCATGCCCTGGGGAAGCACCCCTGTCCCAGCTTGCTGAGGCCCTGGTCTGGCAGATAGTCTTGGTCCAAAAGTTGATGCGTGACTGGAAAGGAAGGGCTATAGATAAAGACCCCCATCTGGGAGAGTATGTCCCAGCCCCACAGATTAAGGGGTAACCTGGGGACAATGAACGGTTGCACTGTCCCTGTCTGGCCATCAGGGTCAGTCCAGCGAAGGACCTTAGAACTTTGAAGGGTGTTGGTAGATATTCTGATGCCCTGGAGGTGAGTAAGGGAGGGCTGACAGGGCCAAGACGAGGGCCAAGAAGATTGGGACAGAACCGTCGAATCTGCCCCGGAATCAATGATGCCTTTAAAGGGGTGGCCATCAAGCCTTAGCATAAGATGGGGTCTATCGGAAGTTAAGCGTTGGACCCAAAAAGCGGAGGGGGGCAGGGAGGGAGTCTGGGCAGCGGGAGGAGAGACAACAGCGTCAGCCAGGGTTAAAGGAAGGGCCCAGGCCAAAATCTGACCAGGAGAGATGGAGAGGGGGCCTTGGGTAGCGGCGGCAAGGAGGAGCGCGAGAGAAGGGAGTGGGTGTTTAAGAACGAGGGGATAGATAAGTAGCCCGATAAGGGCAGAAGAGGCATGGCTGAGGACCACGAGGGGAAGAGGGGGGGTTTCCATAGAGGGCAACAGGCAAGGACAAGGTTCCATCCTTGGGTGTCAGTATTGTGGAGAAGGTGGCACGGAAGTCCAATCCTGTGGGGAAGTGTGAGGGGCCACCGCTGGAATGGGAGGAGGTTGGGTTTGGGAGGTGGGGTAGGGGGTCTGTGGATGGAGGCGGGTCTGTAGATTTGGGGGAGCCTGTGACACCGGTCCTGATGCAGGCTGGAATTGGATAGGGCGAGGGGCCCGGGACTGGCCCCCAGAGAAGTTTCCCGAACGCAGGGGGAGAGGGTTACCCATGGCATCTGTCAAGGAACGACAGGTGTTAGCCCAATGGCGACCTCTATGACAGCAGGGGCAAAGGGTGTTAGAAGGGGGCCTGCCTACAGGTTCCCAGGGCCCCTCGATAGCCATAGAAGTTGTTTGACCTGTTTGCAATGAAGGACGAGCGGGCCCATTGGGGGCAGGCTCGGGCAAAGTGGCCAGAATGCCCACATCGAAAACAGGTGGTATTGTTGGAGAGAGCGCCGACGGCCATGATAGCTTTAGTAAACTTATCAGTAAGAGGGTCGACCTCACGACATAGTTGAATCATCTCATCAAGGACTTTACCTTTATATTTAAGTCTAAGGACTGACTTGCAGGTGGCGATAGCATTTTCAAATGCCAATTGCATCAGGAATTTATTATCAGTTTGGCCGGGTCCCAAGGATCACTCGGATGCCTCTAAAAGGTGTGCAGCGAAGTCGCTGAATGGTTCCTGGGGGTCCCTGGAGTATTTTAGTAATGGGCAACAGGGCAGTACTTGAGGAGGCGATAGTCCTCCAGGCTGCAAGAGGGGAGGAGCTAGAATGGGAAAGTAAAGAAAAAGGGAGTGCATGTTGTTTTTCATCTGTGGCATACTTGCCCTGGCTGAGGAGTTTGTCAAGGGACCATTTACATGTCCCTCGGCGGCCCTGTTGAAAATTTTTCCTGATAAGGTCGCGGCAACGGTCAGCCCAATCAGCTCTCCATGAGAGGAATTGTCCGCGGGTGAGGACGGATTGAGCAGTAGTAATCCACTCATTGGGCGTTAAGTGCCCACCATCGGCCAAGTCATCAAGAAGTGACAAGGTAAATGGGGCGTTGGGTCCATAGCTACGGACTGCCGTATTTAACTTCTCTAATTTTTTGAATTTAAGTTTGTGAAAAACTGTGGCAGTGGCTTTGATGTCATCTTTGTGTTCCTCCTCTGAATCGGAGGTGTGGTGGCCCTTGCGATCACTATCAGAGTCCGTGGGGGCAGCGTGGATGTGAGGGGAGGAGGGGCGGCCAGCAGAGTCACTGGTTGAGGGGTCAGCCATGCTTCCTGACACCTCGTTAGAGTCAGACTGGGCCTGGGAGCGGGTAACAGGAAAGGCAAGGGGGTGGGGAGTGTGAAGCGGGCTGTTAAAAGTGAAAGCTGTTTTTGAAGCCAAAGAATTTGAGTTGTGTGAGAAATTTGATGTTGAAGGTGGGCTTCAGTCTGGCAAAAGCAATTAGGGAGGGTGCAAGAGCGGGATCGAGGCTGTACTGCAGGAGAAGGGAGAATTGGCAGGGGGGGAAGAGAGAGCAATGAGGGGGTAGGGGGTGAAGGTGCAGAAGTAAGAAGGAGGTCATCGCCATGACGATAGCGAGCTGCCTTTTCCTCCAGAGTGGCGGCATCACCAGGATCCAGAGGCTCGTCAGCAGTTTCAGAGAGAAGAATGGCGGGGAGTTCCTTGAGTTGAGTTGGGGGAAATAATGACGGAGCAGGGGACGGAGGTTCAAAGGATGAGGGTTTAGACAGGGGGACGACAGGGGCACAGAATGGTGAACACCCGCGTTCCATGGTTGAGATAGGATCCTCATAGGCGGGAGGAAGCGAAGGGTAAAGACGGCAGGTGGCCGTGGAAGAATCAGAAACGGGAGCAGGGGAAAGGATTTTCTGAAGATTTTGAGGATGCAGGAGGAACAGAGTAGGGGGGCATGTTAATGAGCATAAAAGAGGAACCCTACAAAGAGGAACAAGAAGGAGCACGAGAAAGAGGAAGAGATTCGCGCAGGCAGAGTTCAGCCACGGATAGGAGTTGCCTCTGTCCGCTTTCATTTTCGCTGGACTCAATTATTTCCCATATAAGGCCCCAATAAGAAAAAATACTGTCCGCCACTGCTGCATTACCATCCTTTTCGATAATTGCATTAAGTTCACACCCCACCTTTTGCCACTTTTTAGAATGAATAGTAGGTCCACCAATCATGAACCAGGGACAGGTCTGGTCAATAAAAACAAAAAACTCAATCAAATGTTTCTTCTTTACCCTAATACCCCTCTCTCTGAGTATGTCCTTTAAGCCTTTTATGAACTGAGCTTCTTTGGACAGTGAATGGCCCATTCTTGAGATTTGCGAATGGATGACTCACCTAATGATGAGGCCGGCCAGGTAAGCTCGGCTGGTCATGAAAAGTCCAGTGGACTGGTCCCTTAATCCGTTCAGGGAGGAACCCATGCCTCGAGCCTCATGTGTAGGCGCCACTTGACCAGTCCGGCTGGTCAATTATTGGGGGGCCGAGGAGGGTCGCAAACTGAATAAAGAATAGGCAAGAGAAAAGGCAGGGCTCAAGGAAACTGTAGCTTGTCAAGAGCCGTTTATTGAAGGTGAGGGCAGGCTTTTTAAAATGTGCTTTAGGGAGGGTGGGGGTAGGCAAGGAGGGTAATGGAAAAGTACAGAATCTTCTGGGGTTGAGCCCCGGGAACATCTGCCGGGGGAGGGGGTTTCCTAGTTTGGGGCAAAACAGGATGTCTCTGTGGTTATCTCAGGGTCAGATCGTTCTCTCCTCAAGGCTAAGCCGGATGCCTTGCGGGCCTAGTGGGCGGCCAATCAGGATGTTTGCTGTAGGTGCTGAATGGGTGGGGGTCAGCCACGGGCCGTTTGGTTCCTGGCAGTATCAGTATTAGCTCCTCTTTGAAGGACTGGTAGAATTCTGCCCTGAAGCCATCTGGCCCTGGGCTTTTTTTAGTTGGGAGACTATCAATGGTTGCTTCTATTTCTATAGGCGAAATATGGCTATTTAGTTTGTTTATCTGGTCTTGATTAAATTTTGGCAAATGGAATCAGTTGAGAAATTTGTCCCTTTCCCTTCGATTTTCAAATTTTGTGGCATAAATGCCTTTAAAGTAGGTTCTTATGATTCTTTATATTTCTTTGGTGTCTGTTGTTATGGCTCCCTTTTCATTTCTGATTTTGTTTATTTGGATAATGTTTCTCTGTCTATTAGTTAGATTGGCTAAAGTTTTGTCTATCTTGTTAATTTTCTCAAAGAACCAGCTCTTGGTTTTGTTGATTCTTTGGATTGTTCTCTTTGTTTTTAATTTATTGATTTTAGCCCTGAGTTTGATTATTCATAGGCGTCCACTCCTCTTGGGTGTTTCTGCTTCTTTTTTTTCTAGAGCTTCCAGATGTGTTGTTAAGTTGTTTATATGGGATGTTTCCATTTTCTTTTTAAAGGCACTTAAGGCTATGAATTTTCCTTTTAGCACTGCTTTCAATATGTCCCACAAATTTCGGTATGTTGTTCCATCATTTTCATTGAATTTCAGGAAGACTTTTATTTCTTCCCTTATTTCTTCCATGACCCACATGTCATTAAGTAGAAAGTTGTTTAGTTTCCACATGTTAGTATGCTTTTTGCTATTTTTTTTTGTTGTTGAAGTTCAGCCTTAGACCATGGTGATCTGAAAAGATACAAGGTATTATTTCAGTCCTCTTGTATCTGTTGATGTTTACTTCATGACCAACTATGTGATCAATTTTAGAGAACGTTCCATGGGGTGCTGAGAAAAAGGTATAATCCTTTATGTTTGGGTGGAAAGTTCTGTAGATATCTGTTAGATCCATTTGATTCATGACATTGGTTAATGAAATTATTTCCTGACTTAGTTTTTTATTCAAAGACCTATCCTTGAATGAAAGTGGGGTGTTGAAGTCTCCCACTATTAATGTGTGGATACTGATGAGTGGTTCTAGCTTTGTTAATAACTCTTTTACAAATGTGGGAGCCCTTGTATTAGGAGCATAGATGTTCAAAATTGTGATGTCTTCTTGGTTGACTTTACCTTTGACGAGTATGAAGTGTCCATCCTCATCCCTTTTGATTAATTTTGGTTGAAGTTCTATTTTATTAGATAATAGAATGGTTACCCCAGCTTGTTTCTTGTATCCATTTTCTTGGAATATTTTTCCCCAACCTTTTACTCTGAGGCAATGTCTGTCCTTGTGGTTGAGGTGTGTTTCTTGAATGCAGAAGAACGTTGGGCCATGTTTATGCATCCACTCAGTTAGTCTGTGTCTTTATATTAGAGAATTGAGACCACTGACGTTGAGAGAAATTAATGACCAGTGATTGCTAAGCCTCTTCATTTTTGGTATTTGTAACAGTCGAGATTTTGTCAGGTTGTGATTTTGCGATGGTATAGTTATCTATTTCCTATATAGTTTGCTTGTAGTTTGACCTTTTAGGATGGAGTTTTCCTTCTAGTAACTTCTGTAAGCTGGATTTGTGGATAGGTACTGTTTAAATTTGTTTTTGTCATGAAATATCTTTTCTCCGTCAATGGTTATTGATAATTTCACTGGATAAAGTAATCTTGCCTGGTGTCTGTGTTCTCTTAGGGTTTGCAGAACCTCTATCCAGGCCCTTCTGGCTTTCATGGTCTCTGCTGAGAAGTCAGGAGTAATTCTGATAGGTTTGCCTTCATATGTTACTCGGCCTTTTTCTCTTGCAGCTTTTAATATTTTTTCTTTGTTCTCTATGTTTTGTGTTGTTATTATTATGTGGAGGGAAGATTTTCTTTTCAGGTCTATTCTATTTGGTGTTCTGTAGGCCTCTTGTATGCTCATATGCATCTCCTTCTTCAAAGTGGGGAACTTTTCTTCTATTATTCTATTAAAGATATTTTCTGGGCTGTGGAGTTGGTTGCCTTTTCTTTCCTCATTCCCTATCATTCTCAGGTTTTGTCTTTTCATGGTGTCTTTGATTTCTTGAATGTTCTGTGTCAGTAATTTTTTAGATTTAGCATTTCCCTTGATGGTTGTTTCCAGTTCTGCGATTGTATCTTCAAGTCCCGATATTCATTCTTCCATTTCTTGTAATCTGTTAGATAAGGCCACCTTTGGGATGCTTGCTTTCTTCTCTGATGCCTCTCAATCACATTTTTCTTCTGTGTGTTCCTTTATCACAGCTTCCATTTTTATCTTCAGGTCTTGGGCTGTTTTACTGATTTCCTTCATCTGGTTATTTATATTTTTCTGAAATTTTTCAAGTGACTCTTTATATGACTCTTTTAAATCTTCAGCCCTCTTGTTTGCCTCCTCCTGCATTTGTTTGCAGATTTTATTTGTTTCTTCTGTTATCTTCCTCTTTACTAAGGACTTGAGGTCATATTCTTGACTATCAATTGCTGTTAGGTTCTCCTGGTTGTTTTCATTGAGATTGCTGGTATCTGGAGATGCCAAACTGTTTTGTTTTTGTCTTTTAGCTCTGTCTCTATACCCTGTACAAGTGTCCAGCCTCTCCCAGAGGGTCTAGGATCACTCTAGGTCAGTAATTAGACACTATAAGCACGGCCCTTAATGGGTCTCATCTCTCGATACACTGTGAGTTCCTGCCTTGCCTGCGCCAGTGGACACAGCTAGGATCTCTCCTTTGGGGAGTGCAGGGTCAGTGCCCTGCAGCTGGCAGCCAGAGACAATAGGATTTCTGAGCTCTGGAGGTCGCAGGAGGTGCATGCTCTTCCCACAGTTCTGGGAGACTCCAATAACCGCTCTAGGTCAGCAATTAGACACTGCAGGCATGACCCATGTCTCCTAATAGGCCTGTGGAAGCAGTCCAAGCTGGTTTCTAATTGCCCCTGTTTGTAGGCTCAATCTGTTGTGTCCGGCATTAGGTTTGGCCCAGGATGGCTCGCGAGCTGCAGGCACACTTTAGCTGTCTTTGGTGGGTCCCGCCGCCTGTGTTTCCACTTGGCCTGGGCGGGTGATCTCCAAGTTTGGGGTGGTGTGGATGGAGGGATCCAAGGGCAGATTCACTTTGTTTCCTGAAGCTCCTCTGGCTGGGGGCTCCAGAAAGTCCCCTCCCCAGACAGCGAGTTTGTGTTTTATATGCCGGCTGCAGTTTGCGTGTGGATTCCATTCCAGAGTTTGGGGAGTGTGTTTAGCACCTTCGGGACGTTGTTTGACCCGGTGGTAGGCCCATTGGTGGTCTGTTGAGTTTGGGACCCTGCTCACCTACAGTTCTCAAGGTCCAACAGTCTGTGGCTCCATTCATGTGTCTGGCTTCCTCTGCATATGTGTATTTGTATATACATATATTCCCATATTTTTTTATTTTCACAGACATATGTTGTTTAGCTAATTTGAATGTTTGATACATCAGATATCTCTAGCACTATAATTTTCCTATTATTTCGAGAGAAAATTTCTAGAAGTTTAATTTTTTTTGTCTTTAAAATTTTTTTAAATTAATTCATTCAATTGTTATCCCATCCCTTGAATAATCCCATTCATTCTTCCCTTCCTCCAGGCAGCTTTTTAAAAATGGAGGACCAGGAGCTTTGTTTTAAAAGGCTGAGATCTGCTGTATCTCTCTACAATTTCCTGCTCCTTTCTAGCTTTTTAGTTAGAAAAATCTTGTGTCCAGTTGCTTTTTTTTTTTTTTTTAGTTATTTGTGCCACTATTTTCAGAAGTTTTTGTCTTCAGGCTTCTTTTCTTTAAAAAAAAAACCACAAGTTTGAGGTTTTATTTGAAGGGGGTGAGGTTTCTCTGTCTGTCCCACTTTAAACAGTTAGTTTGGATTTTATGCTCCATGAATGGTATGTCATTATTTTGTGGGGTTTTTCCACCAGGGCCGATATTGTGGGAATAACCACTCAAACTCAAAATGTATTTACAAATTCCTAAACCATATAGCTAGGCTCTTCTTTGACTAGCTCATAACTTTAAATACTCTATTTATACTAATCTACATTCTGCCACATGTCTGCTTACCTCTGGTCAGGTATCTTGCATCTGTCCTCACATCTTCATTAATGAATCTTTCACACCTAGATATCCCAGAATCCTTTCTGGCTTCCAGATGTCCACTTTCGATTCTATCCTTTCCTGTGGGCCACACATGTTTTAGTGACAGGTGTTAAACTGTACAAAACACAAGGTATTCTTTCTACATTTAGGAATTTTATAGAAACATCCCAGAAATAATTTTCTCAGGAAAACACATAACATGTGTCACAATGCTGAATGTCCTCAATAATGCAACATGCAGAGGCTAAAACTTGAACAACTCAGCATGACAGTGATCACAGCATTGGGCTCTGCTTTGTGAAAATGGTGACAGACAGATTAAGTAAACAGAATGAGCTAATTGGCCAGAAAGCTATAATACAAGTACAGGTGTTTTGCAAGTGGCACTGGATGGGGGAGGCAAGGAGAGAGGGTACAGAGATAGGAAAAAAGGGTGACCTGGAAACAGACTGACTGTTTTATAACGTGAATCCATGAAAAAGAGGAACCTCTGCCCCTATGTAGAGGGATGGCCCCGCCAGCCGCACCCTGCAGCAGGATCTAACAATGACAAACAGCTGTGCTGGCTTCATGACTTTCACCATTTCCAGTGGATATAGTTGTGCCAACTGAGATTATTTTTACAACATCAGAAAATTACTATAGTCCCTCAGATGTACTTCAACATATGTTCCTGCATCTCTTCTAGCTCCTCCATTTCCTAAAGAAGACCCTACAGAAAGATCGTGTGAGAGGTCACATCGTAATGGATGGGAAAAGAGACTTAAATTCAGAGTATGACATTTTCAACATTTGGAATTTTCCAAAGGGCATGGGATTAAAGGTCAAAGTAGGAACCTTCTCTCCAAAGACTCCTCAGGGTCAGCAGTTCTCTTTAACTGAGCAGAAGATTCAATGGCCAATACAATTTACAAAGGTGTGTTGTGACATATCTCACCGCTTTGACCTTTCATAAAAGTAAAAATAATTCTCAGGAAAATAATACTTGGACATTTATTTCATACCAACCCATATATAACTAACAATAAGAATTTACTCATAGGATATCCAACATAGACTAATTTCTCATTCCCTGACGCTGATCAATGGAAAAGTTTTTCCTAAATTTTATTCATGCTTATACAGTTCTTATGAATAGAGTGTCTGTTAGATTTCTGTTACTGTCTCAAACAATGAGGTTTATATTTGTCAGCAGATGAGTATATTTCAGTGAAGGATAAAATGACATTTTTATTTTGTATGCTTTTAAAATGAGGGTAGCTTGACGTGTGTGTGTGTGTATGTGTGTGTATGTGTGTGTGTGTGTGTATGTGTGTGTGTGTGTTATACTTGCTTTGCTACATCTGATAAATAGTAACAAAAGCAAGTAAAGGAATACAGGCTTGAAATAGATGACACTGTGAGCATGTATTTATATGTTAGTGCAGAGAGAATATTTTAGGAGTCAGAGGAGGTGATTGCATCACAGGCAGGGACCAAAGAATATGGCTCCTCCCCTTCTATCTCCTTTTCATTTTCTCGGTCACAGTAGACAGTGAAATGATTATGCCCATTTTGTGGTGGCTCATTCCACCTCAAGTAAATATCTCATAAAACTCCTCACAGATGCCTAAGATATATTCCCATGATGAACCCAAACAATGCAAAGATGTCAATCAACATTGCCAACCATATAGAATATAAAAGTCCCCACTAGGAGCCAGTAAGTACAGAGACAGGTTAACCAAAAAACATACTAGGACCTTGTAGAACACTACTTTAATGACATACTCTTAACAACAGTTTTTGGCATTGGACCAAGATTTAAGTATGTGGACTAATCAGAATCAAAGCTGCTGCCAAAATTAATAATACCAAAACATATTACCTTCATTTGTCAGTGTAAGCATTTGCAAATTTACTGTTGATGATACTCATAAATTCTCTATTTACTCTAAATGTTCTAAAAAGTCCAGAGCATTTTCTAATAGCTGTTATTTCTCTCAGACCCCTCAGTCTGTGTGCAGTGAGAGCTGTAGGCCTGGATTCAGGAAAGCTGCCCAGGAAGGCAAGGCTGCCTGCTGCTTTGATTGCATTCCTTGTGCAGACAATGAGATTTCCAATGAGACAGGTAAAATCTTGTTTACAGAGAACTCTCAGGCTTGATCACAGGAGTCTGCAATACTTAAGCAAAAGGAGAGAGATGGGAGAGAAGTAAGAGATAAACTTTGGTTCCATGACTATAAAATTTGAGCACTGTTGTTACTTTTCCTTCCTTTGAAGAGACACAACCTAGACACTGAAATCATCTTGACTTACATTGTTGCTCCATTGCAGACACTGTTCCCTCAGGTGACCTGTTTTGCACTAAACTTAGCAGCCTGCTTTATTTCACCAAGAATACAGTGTTTATCACAACATTTCTTTATGTTTTCACACCATGCTCAATCACATGTAGTATTCTTTTAAGGTTTGGATTTCTCACATTCTCTTTCTGATTATTCCCTGTACAGGTTTAAATTTTTACACAGTAGGTGACTGAAGAGTTGTACTTATTTCCCTATTACATATAATTTATTTCATCATGACTAAGTTTCATTTGTTTAACTGAAGATAGATTTCCTGTAGTATGTTCTTTTTAAATCTGTCTCCCTTTTATTAACCATAGACTTTTCTCTAATACAACATAATCTGCATATATTTTCATCTCCATTCACTTCTCCTAGTTCCTTCCCATCTCATTTTTATCAGACAGGCACACCTTATCTGTCTCTCAGGACAGAATAGGCTTTTGAAAAATTTGTCATAGTTTATTCAGATTACATCCTTATTGTTATCCTCTCTCTTGCATCTTCCCATTCCCACTCTCCCTCCCCCTTCTCTCCTATTCCCCTCCCATAGACTTCTGACAGAAGATAGGATATAGGGAAAACTAGAGAGTAGAAGATTTGCAGACATTCTACCTGGTTTTCTGGCAAGAATGGCATACATTTGGTTTATTTTTGTCAAGTTCTTTATTTTATAATTTCCATATATATTCAATGTAACCAATGTATGATTCCCCCTATTAACCCTTGTCAACTCATCTTATCCATAATTGTTCCTTTCTGTGTTTTGTGATTTTCTTCATTTTTGTGTGTGATTTATTTTATTTATTTATCATCATCTTCATGACCCTTGGATTCTGAGTGTACCTCGGGGCCTGATTTGGTCATCAGTTGTTACACAAGTGTAATAACTAACTTCTCCTTTTTTTGAATATCTTTGCAGGAGATAGTTTAGTAGGCAAGATTAGTGAGATAGTTTACTCTTTCTTATTCATGAACCAGGGAACTTGTGTGTAATTGTACAGAGTTCCTTAGTGCACTGCATATGTTGCCTATAAGCAGACATTTTGCAGTTCTCATCTTATAATTGTTTACACCTTCATTTACATTACATTTCTTGAACATTATAATGGATGGTATACAAATACTTGTTTATGAATGGGCATTAAATCATTAGTTATTCTCAGGATCTTCAAATCATATTTCTTGGCCTTCATCACAGATCATTGTAAGGAGAGGCTTCTTTGTGTAAGAATGAGAGTGTTGCATGTCAGTGTGCATAAACACAAAGATTTAAAAAGGTGTTTCACAATAATATCATTAAGCTAAATGGCATCATCAAGTTCTTCCTTGTGTGATATGCTCTCTCTCCTCTTGACATTGAATGTGGGTTCATAATGCCAGGTACAAAATACTGTTTTGATAAATATTTATCCTTTGCACATTAGCTATAATGTGTGTCCATGAATATTGTCAATATGCACAGATAGTAGCACTTTAGTCATGGATACAAAATCCTACAGGGTTTTGTGTTATTGACTATATTACTTATACATGTAAGACAAAGTAGGGTGAAAACATGCATGATAAAACTTTGAAATTCAAAATATACTGATGCAATATTGTAGAATAAGGAATTTATATAAATTAGTTAATGAGACATATAGCATGTATGTAAATTAAGTCAAAATCTATACTTGAAGCATACATTCTACTACAGAAAAGAAAACAAAGTATTCATAATAAAAGAATAAGTTGTGAAAGTATGATAAGCTTGAGAAAATATCTGAAGAAAAATTCATTAGAGTTCCATGATTAATAAACAAAAATCACCCAAGTTATTAAAGGAGAATTTGATTCTCATAAAAACACATTTAATAAATGTTTTGCTCAAACAAGAAAATAGACAGATGTATTGATATGGTGATAAGATTTAAAAACACACAAAGATTTAATCGAAATGTGGCATTAAAATCCAAGGTGTATAAGTTTTTGGTTTGGTTTGTTTTTTTATTTACATCTATCCTCTGTTCCAGTCATACATTCCTCCTTCCTCTCCTATCCTGCCTCCCCAAAGGGACCAAGCCACCAAAATGAGCACAGGGCTGCATATCAAGTCACATCAGGACTGAATGTATCCTCTTCCGCTGAGGCTGGGCAAGTTAGCCACACCAGAGGGAAGTTATCAGAAAGCAGGTGAGATAGTACATCAGAGACAGCTCGTGCTTGCCATTCTAGGGAGCTCAAAAGAATACTAAGGTGCCAATTAGGTACATGTGTGTAGGTGGCCTAGGTCCATTCCAGACATGGCCCTTGGTTGGGACTTTAATCTCCATATGCCCCCTTGACCTAGGTTAGTTGACACTTTGTATTCTTGGGGAGTTCTTATCCCCCAGGTCCTTCTGTCCTAACCCCACCTGTTCCATGAAACTGGCCATGCTCTGCTAGATGTTTGGTGGTGAGTCTCAGCATCCATTTAGAGCTGCTGTTGTGTGGAGCTTCTCCAAGGACAGTTATACTAGGCTCCCATCTACAAACTTAGCAGAGTCTCATTTATACTTTAGGGGTAGGTTTCCTCTCATCAGGTGAGTTGTGCCAGGCATTGGTTAGACATTCCTTCAATCTCTGCTCCAACTTTGTCTCTGACTATCTTATAGGCAGGGAAATTTTTTGGTAAAGTTTTGGTGGTGAGTTGGTGCTCCTCTCCCTCCATCAGAAGTCCTGTCTGGATAGAAGGTGGCCTTTTCAGACTCCATGACTCGTGATACTAGGAGTCTTAGCTACAGTCCCTCCCGTACCCTCTCAGGAGCCTACGCTATCACAGGGCTCTAGGTTGTTTCAGTGATGCCCACCGCAGGTTCTCCTCCCTCTAAGACTTGTGGCCTCCCACCCTCACCTCCCCACATCTAATCCCCACCCTCAGTTTCCACCAAACTCACCCTTCTACCCTGTTCCTTTTTTTTAACCAGTTTTGTGTTATATTCTGTTTCTCCTTCTGAATGAGGTTCAAGCACCCTGCCTTGGAGGCTCCTTCTTTCTTAGCTTCTTATGGTCTGTGAATTGTAGTGTGTCTGTCCTGTACTCTATGGCTAGAATCTGTTTATAAGTGCGGACATGCCATGTGAATCTCTGGGTCTAGGTTACCTCACTAAGGATGATCTTTTCTAGTTTCACCCATTTGCCTGCAAATTCTATCATTTCCTTTCTTTAAATAGCTGAGTAATATTTCATTGTGTAAATGTACCACATTTTCTTTCATCATTCTTCAGTAGAGGGCTATAGGGATTATTTCCAGTTTCTTCCTATTATGAATAAAATTTCTATAAACATAGCTGATCAAACATCCTTGTTGTGTGGTGGGGCATCTTTTGGGTATATGCACAATTGTGGTATAGCTGTGTCTTGAGGTAGGGATATTCCTACGTTTTTGATAAAGCACAAGATTGACTTCAAAAGTGGCTGGACAAGTTGAACCTCCACCATCAATGGATGAGTGTTCTCGTTGTTCAATATTATGGTCACCATGCAGTGTCTCTTGAGTTTTATATTTTAGCATTCTGACAGGTGTAAGATGAAACTTAGAGTAGTTTTGATTTGCATTTCTATACTGACTAACTATGCTGAGCATTCCTTTAATCTTTTCAGGGATTCAAGATTCCTCTGTTGAGAATTCTGTCTAATTCTGTGTCCCATTTTTAATTGGGTTATTTCATTTGTTCCTTTTTTGTTTTTAGAGTTCTTTGTATATTTTGGATATTAGGCCATTGTCAGGGGCAGGATTGGTGAATATCCTTTCTAATCTGCACCCTACCATTTTGTTCAAGATAAAAGTGGTTGCAGTCAACATACAAGTCAAAATATTAGGAACAGAGTATACAAAATTTGATTTGAATAACTAGAAATATTTCAAAAGTTCTCTCCCTATATATTGAAAATTATAATGCTATAGTTAAATGTAACAACATATTATTAGTGAAGGATTTAAGGTTCAAAAATATAAGGGTATTTTTTATTTCAAAATCATTCAGAGTATAACCTAAATTAGAGAAACAAGGTATTTTATGAAAATAAGTAAATATGGATCCCAAATCTGCACCTTTTGAGAAAGGAATCTCAAAAAAATTATAGCCATAATGTACAAAATACATATCCAGAGTTGTCATCATTTCATAATATTATATCTTAATAAAATGATAATTATACAATGTACTTTTAAATTATATTTATGAACTATAAAATAGATGCAAAAAAGTCACAAATTCATTCCACGCACAAAGCATCCATCAGTTGTACTGAGATGTTATCTCTCCTCTCCTTTGAAAGTTCTGACAACTATTTATAACCGACCTTCTTCTTAAGAACTGTACTTGACGGTGTTAGATCAAGCTTGTAATTTAAAATCTACAACAAGAAAAAAAAAGTCACAAATTCAGGGAAAGTACACACAAAAAAAGGAAAAGCAGTGAGCTTCTTTGATTTTATCACCATAGGCAAATAGGGCTGTATTAATTTGAAATGATTCATAGAATACATAAAATTTGATACTAAAAAAAATAAAGCAAGCCATTCAAGAAGTATTTCAGGGCTGGAGAGATGGCTAAGAGGTTAAGAGCCTCATCTGCTCTTCCAGAGGTCCTGAGTTCAATTCCCAGCAACTACATGGTGGCTGACAGCCATCTATTATGTCATCTGACGCCTGCTTCTGCAGATAAAGCACTCATATGCAAAAAATAAATAAATAAATCTTTTTTTTTTAAAAAAAGAAGCATCTCAATGACCTGAAGCTGAATAACAGCTTAAGCAGAAAAACACCTGAGGATTAATTCAAAATAACTCTCCTTTCTGAACAGATATGGATCAATGTGTGAAGTGTCCAGAAAGTCATTATGCTAACTCAGAAAAGAACTATTGCCTCCAGAAATCTGTGAGCTTTTTGGCCTATGAACACCCCATAGGGATGGCTCTCACCACCACAGCACTGTTCTTCACTGTACTCACAGCTGTGGTAATTTTCATCTTTGTGAAGCACAGAGGCACACCCATTGTCAAGGCCAACAATCGGGGTCTCAGCTACACTCTGTTATTGACACTCATCGCCTGTTTCCTCAGTTCCCTGCTCTTCATTGGACAGCCCAACACAGCCACCTGCATCATGCAGCAGACAGCATTTGGAATTTTGTTCACTGTGGCTCTCTCCACAGTCTTAGCCAAAGCTATCACAGTGGTTCTTGCATTCAAGGTCACTGTTCCAGCTAGAATGGTGAGGTGGTTAATGGTATCAAGGGCCCCTAACTTCATCATTCCCATCTGCACACTGATCCAAACTGTTCTCTGTGCAGCTTGGCTGTTTACCTCTCCACCCTTCATTGATCAAGATGCTCATGCTGAACATGGTCACATCATCCTTGTGTGCAACAAGGGTTCAGAGGTTGCCTTCCACTGTGTCCTGGGATACCTCTGCTCCTTGGCACTTGGGACCTACACCATGGCCTTCTTGTCCAGGAATCTTCCTGACACTTTCAACGAAGCCAAGTTCCTGTCATTCAGCATGCAGGTATTCTTCTGTGTCTGGGTCACCTTCCTCCCTGTCTACCACAGCACAAAGGGGAAGGTCATGGTGGCTATGGAAGCCTTCTCTATCTTGGCTTCCAGTACAGCTCTCCTTGGCTTGATCTTTGCCCCAAAATGTTACATCATTTTGTTAAGGCCACATAAGAACTCTTGTGACATTAGACACAAAACACACTCAGGAAGGAATAGACATATAAAATTCATTTTACAATGAACTTAATCTATGTTAGTAAATGCAACATAATGATTTGAACTAGTGCCATACTGTGACACTTTTAATGTTCAGGTATAATGTGATTTGATTATGTGGGTCCATAAGTCTTCATCCATTGTACTGAAGTATCTTTGTACTGGAACCATTAACTTTATCTTATGCTTGAGATTCATGTTATACTTTCTTAATGCAATAAGAATTCACTTTGTATCCTTCCTTGTCTTGAAGGCCCATTAGCAGACCAGTGTGGCATAAACTCATGGAAATCTGCCTTCCTCTGTCTACCAAGTGCTTATGGTGAAGATGTGTCACTGTGTTCAGCCATGCTATACTCATTTTGTCCTTCTATGATAAAAGATTAAATGTCATGTGATTGCTTCTATTGATTTTTGACTCAAGAAGATTTTATCTTATTCTACTGTATAAATTGAACATTACTAGAGCTGATTGTTTTTAAAGCATTAGTTTGACAGGTTCTCATTTTCAGTTATTTCAGGTGAGTATTCAAAGTTTGAAATTATAGTAAAACGTTCTATTTTCATCTCTCATTATTTTAGTACATGAAAGAAAATGAATCCTCCTCTTTGGGGGACATACATATAAATACCTGATTGATAACTAGTAATTGCTTAGAAACCTAGAGCCCAGGAATAGGATGTGCAGGACTGATCTGGTAGTTCATAGGCTATAATTAAGACAAGGCTTTGCCCATTTGCCCAGAAATTTAGGGATTCCTTGTTTTTAATAGCTGAATAGCATTCCATAGTGTGAATTAGAAATGATCATAATGAGTGAGTTAACTCAGAAGCAGAAGGAGTCAATTGGTATATACAAATTTATATCTGGACACTAGCCAAAGAACTTGTCCCATGAAAGGCTTCACTTACCAGAAAAGTGGAACACAGGGGAGGACATCCTATTGGTACTCTAGATGAGAGAGACAAGAGAGAATGGGGAAATAGAAGGATGCAGAGGGTCCTAGAAACCTACAAGAAGAACATTATGATGGGCGGATCTGGGCCCAGGGGGTCCTGCTCAAACTATGGCACCAGCCAAGGACAATACATGTAGTAACTTTGAACCCCTTCTCAGATATAGCCAATGGACAGGACATTCTCCACCTTTGAGCTAAGAGTGGGGACTGACTTTCACATGAACTCTAGAGGCCCATATTTGACCACGTCCCCTGGATATGGAGGCCGGTTGGCACTCAAATGAAGGATAGCAGGTTACCAAGAAGAGACTTGACATCTATGAGCATATACAGGGGAAGTTGGTCCACCTCAGTCACAGTCATAGGGGAGGGGAGGGGGAAAAAGTGGGAGGGATGGAGAAATGGGAGGATATAAGGGATGCGATAACAAGTGAGATGTAATATGAGTAAATTTTATATATATATATATATATATATATATATATATATATATATATATATGTGCAAAGCTTTGTGTAAAAGTATCTTTTTTTTTTTGAATCAGGGTCTCTCTGTGTTAGCCTTAGCTGTCCTGGACTATCTTTGTAGACCAGTCTGGCCTCGAACTCACAGCGATCCACCTGCCTCTGTGTCCCGAGTGCTGGGATTAAAGGTGTGCACCACAACACCCGAAATTTGCCTGATGAAATTGTTTTCTTGGAAGCTTATTGCCTCTGCCTTCTAACCTAGGCCTAGCCCGGGAAGCTCCTAGCTTCAGTACAAACTAATAGACATAATTTTTTCAGCCTGTAGGACTAACTTCTGGATAAGCTCACCCTTTCTTGATCCTTCTGAACTCTTACTGGCTGGTTCAACTCAGTTGTTCTGGTTCAAAATCCACTCCAAGCTGGTTAATTCAATTTGGCTTTTTTCAGCATCTGACTAAACTGCTCACTTGGCCTCAAACTAACTCCAGCAATCTGTTCTAATTTTCTGGTTCCCTCACATTCATTCCATCCTCACCTGTGTCTAAAATGTACTCTCAACAACCTGTCTCTGTAAATCTTTCCTGGTAAAATTGCCTCTGAATTCCACTAACTAAAATCCCACAAACTCGATTCCACTGCACTACCTGTCCACTCACTGACTGAACCATGCTGAGCTCAGTTAGCAACAAGCTTTGCTGGATGCATGGAGTAATTAAGGCAATTAATTCATAATCCTAGGTAATATGAACATTATATACATAATTACAAATTAAATTTCTTTCCTAGAGAATTAGAAGCAATGGATGTTCAAATGGAATCTCCAGTTGCCCTCCTCTTCCCCACATGGTCCAGTTCCCTTTGAAAGAAAGCATCCATATTCCTGGCATTCCTAAGGACAGCCTCACCCCTTCACCTGCAGCCACCATCTCTTCAAGCCCAGCAGGAGGCAGACACATCATGTTCCTTCACCTGCAATTCTTAAAAACCCTACCTACCATAGTTGAGGTGTGACTTCTTCTGGCCCTGACCTGTGAGGGTGCTGAATTCACACAGGAGCCTCAGTTATCCAATAAACCTGCCGTTTTTATGCTTTTAATCTGGCTTTGATTAGCATATAACATTGGCAGAGACAACCCATAGATGGATAATTCACAATGGAAGTGAAAATATAATTTTAAATGATCTCAGGGAACGATCTTGAACCTGATCATAGAAACCATGTTTGGATAGTGAGTATCCCAGAAGAAAACTTATGGCTGCATGAAAACAGGGGATTTTAGAGTCTCTTATTTTAATAACATCCTAAATGCCATCTGTAAGAGTCAGCAATAGCTGATGTAGTTTGGACAGGTGCATTCCATTATTGGTTTTGTTATCTTTCTGATGTGATTGAAAAGCTGGGCTTTTCAGAAGTGGGATAGAAGGTTTTTAATACCATGGACCCATTTCTGAGGTAATGAAGACAGAGATAAGGCAGAAAGATATTGGTCTGCCCTCAGAAGTAGAGATTTTTTTATTCCTAATCCCTAATAAGAGAAAGATATTCTACAGTGAGAAAATGAGTATTGTGGGACTCTGCTAGATAAGGTTGAAGTCTGACTTCTCCAGGTAGCTGTTTCATGCTTGGTCTGTGAAGACAGACTCTCTTTTCTTAACAAGTTTCTCACTCCATTTTGTCTGGTATCCCCAGAACTTAGAAGGACAGTTGCATAGCCCTCAGGGAAGATTAGAAGCCAAACCTTTTTCTAATAAGGAACTTCACCAGAAAGCACAGGAGATTCCTGAGCATACTCCAGTCCATACTGAGAAGATCCTACCCTCCAGAAACTGAGATTTAATTATACCTAGAAATCACTCCACAGACAATAGATAATTAAGTATTATTTTCTCCTTCTTGTGATAGAGTCCAGGCTACTGATTATAAATGAGAGAGCATAACACTTTATGTAGATTAAGTATCCTGGCACCCTTACCCATAACAAACCAGACACTTTGACTCTTGAAACACCTTGCCAACAGCCCAAGGTTTATAAACAAAGACTGGCTTGCTTGCTAGAGGTGGAAGGCACTTGCTGTTTTGGTCACCATTCCTGCACCATGACCATCTGAGACCTCATTTATTCTGGAGAGAACACAAGAAATGAAGCCAACTGGAAGGACATCTGTATCCAGCACCTGAGACCCTACTCTGGACCTCTTCAGAACAGCAGCCAGGCATTAACAACTGGCACCCGGACAGAGACCTTGGATAGATAAGTTGACATGGATGAACTCATCCTGAGAGCTTAAAAAGATAGATGGAACAACAGAGAATCGTGAGTCTTGATATAGAGAAAGAAATGTCAATGCCAGTCTTACTGGTCCCACAAAAGAAAGAATCGTCAGTCGCTAGTCTAATGGGCTCCAGAAAAGACAAGGAAACAGAGAAAGAATCGTCAGTCTAAGTTCTTCAGATACCCATAAAACACCAGTCACCAGTCTAAGTGGCTCTAGAAATGAGAAAAAAGAAACAGAAAAAATCATCAGTCTTAGTCGTGCAGGTATAGAGAACTAAGCGTCAGTTGCCAGTCTAACTGGACCCGAAGAACAGAGAAAGTAACAGAGAAACAAAAGCTAGTCTCAGTTGCCAGTCTTAGAGTTGAATTCACGTGCTGCCATCAGCACAGGTTGATAATGTACATGCCATCAGCACCTAGCTGCATTTGTGGTACCAGCAGTACCAGATTTGTGTCAGGTGCCATTAGCTCTCATTTTGTTGTGTATACCCCTTACATATCCCTCAAGATGGGACAAGGTAAATCCAGAGATAGATGGATTTTCACCCATATTATCAAACGTACTCTTAAGAAAAACGATAATTTAGAAACAGACATTTCAATCCAATTCAAGGGGACTGGAGGTAAGGCCTGCCAATGACATTGTTTACTAGATGGAATGTGCTTACACAGGCATTAGCAGATGAAGGAGAACCCCCACATAAATCAGAATCTCTAGCCTCTTTTCCTCATGAAGGAACTCCATTTGTTGAAATCCCACACAGGATCTAGGAACACTGTTGATCATTTAGTAGAAGAGCCCCAGCAAAGCAGTTCAGAAAAAGATATTGATGAATCAGGACAGGAAAATTTGGCCTCAGAGGAAGAACTTGATTTAGAAAGGGGAAAAAAATATACCATGAACCAAAGTGGCCTTCTGTGCAGCACTTGGCCATAAGCCAAACTCCCAGCATCCCCTAAAATATGTAAAAGGAAGACAAAATGTCCGGTGAGCTTTGCTGATGCTGTTAAGCAGTCCCAACAATAGAGTGAACCTCTAAGATGCTTTCCTGTGGTTATGGGAGATGATGAACGGAATGAGGAGCCTTCCTGGGATCCTCTGCCATTTAAACATCTTAAGGAGCTAAAACAGGCTACATCTGCCTATGGACCCACATCTCCATACACTCTCATTCATGTGGAAAGTTAACCTCTCAATGGATGACAACTTTTGATTGGTTCCAGATGGCTAAAGCCTGCTTAGGAGGAGGCAGTATTTTACTTTGGAAAGTTGAATATGAGGACCCAGTTCATGACAAATTATCTAAGATGACTAAAATTGCCTAGAGAAGCTTTACTGATAGTTATGGTGGCTGCTATAGGAACATGTAAACGCATATCTGTGGGAGATACAAATACCAGACGTCTCTCTAGTATAACACATAAGACAGAGGAACATTTTGAAGAATTCATTGCTGGATTACGAGAAACAGTGGAGAGAATGGTTCCTACCCCTGAGACAAAAATATCCTTTAAAACAATTGGTCTTTGGAAATGCTAGGCCTGCATGTCAGTCATTGGGGAGGCCAATAAAAACTCTGAAATATTTCTGACTTTATTAAAGCCTGTACCCAGATGTCCACCAAGGGACTCCAGGAATTGAGGTGCTGGTGGTCCCTCTGGCCACCTGGCATTGGGGAATGATGTCCTGTAGATGGAGGGTACAGGAGCTGGGTGGAGCTCACTGTTCCTGTGTTTGCACAGTGGCTTGATGCAACCAGGAGGCTGGTTCATAGGGATCTTGCTTGTCTTTGCCATGTAGCCACCTAGGTCATTCAGGGCAGGGATGGGTACGTGCATAAGGTTAGAGTGTGGCTTAAAATCTGTATAATTGTTGTGTAAAATCTGCTTCTCAATTTTCCCTCTGTTATGTCAATAAAACAGAGCATGAGAGAGAATAAAGCTGGACTTCCTGCCAGCCAGGATAGGAAGAGTTAGAGAAGGAGCCATGGGGAGAGGGCAAGGGAAGATGAGGAAGGAGCTGGAGCCTGGGAAAGCTACAAAACTGCCAGTATCTCTGGGATGTTTGCTGGGAGTAAGACAAAATGGCTTAGAGGTTAAGAACAGACTTAAACTTCTCAGATTGTGTTGTGAAGCCTTGTATTACATGTATAAAAAAAAGTCTGTCCTAGAAGTAGGAGCAAGACACAGACTGAAAAGCTTTCAGTTTCTTAACTGGGAAGGTCTAGAAGGGAAGCTGGGTCTAAGAAAGTGAAATCCTATAGGAAGGTGTTTTGAGATTAAAGATGATTATTTTCTGTGTTAAAAAGTTGGGAGAAATATTGACACAGTGTTTCTGGATTCCAGTTGAACTTGTTTCTCTTAGCCTACAAATATTTTTAATAAACAATTGCAGTTTTGTATGTTCCCTTTAAGAGAAAGCAGAATAAGGCAGAGTTGAAGAAGTAAGAGAGAAATCAAGACCAATGAGAACTCTTCCTGATAAAGAATGGAAAATAGAGAGCAGATGGAGCTCAAGGTTCTGTAGCTACAAGATGCTTGTCAGCTACTTCTGCAAAGGGTCTGCCTGTAAGGCTTAACAATTAAATTCCAATATATATATATATATATATATATATATATATATATATATATATATATTGAACAGGAATTCATATCTAAAGCCTAAATTGGCACACTTACCCAAAACTTTTGCTTGACCTTTGTCTGATAGGTTTAAGTTACAATGATATGAACTTGAGAGGCAAATCTCTGTGAGTTTAAGGCCAGCCTGGTTTACACAGTAAGCTGTGGCATGACCCACTGCTGATACGATACACATCTTACAAAGACAGCCTAGGATTCAAAATGACAAATTTTTCCTTAAAATTACTTTGTAAATTCCTTTTTCTTAATATTTCCTTACTTATCTAAAAGATGGATACATATCAATCTTAGGTTTGTGTAAGGAGAGATGATGTCACACTGCTCTAAAATGGCCAGTCAATCGCCTTGAAAGGTGTCCTTCCATGGGAGAGATGGCGCCAAAGTGTAACTGGCATAATAGATGTGTTCTGTTGGTCAATATAAGGGCCAAGTTTCCGTAGGGACACAGACATGCAAGCTGCATGCCTCCCAAGACAAAAAGCTTTTGTATGCTGACTAAGTTGAGGTGTCACTGCTCTAGAAGCTGGCTTATCCCTCTAAAAGTGAGTCACCTCCGTGGAGGACAGGTAGCAGTTGTGCCTGTTGCAAAGTGATCTTGGGGACTATACAAGTGGCAAAGTACACACTAGCCTAGTTAGGTCCCCCCAAAACTGAAAGGCTACAATTCATATGTTTAAAAGGCAGAACCATCCATCCCATATTAAGAAAACGGGTGAGAAAAAAATAGCCACAACAAATGTATAAACCCAGGTACAGGTGCCTATGGTATGCTTAAACTCAAAAACTGAAAAAGTTTATATAAAGTTCATTTAAAACAAAATGTGTTTTCTTTTGCTCAGGGCAACTAGCCTGTCTCAAAACAGGCATGTGTTTTCTTGGGAAACAGGTAGTGGCCTGACCTATATATCAGGCACCATAGTCTTAAGAAAACTAGACAACATCCTAAATTTCTTGTGGCCCCGAAATGAAAACTTTGTGCCATATTCATGGGGGAACTGGTGGATGGCTTTGGGTCATACTATGGGTGATAGATGTTTGCTAGTGTTTAGAGATTGGTTATAAGAATGATAAGTAAAAGGATATATTATTGAATCTGATTATATACCAAAGAACATTTATAAAAAGTCTTACATTGGTGTAGATCTTTGTATTATATTTTGTTGCAACATGCTAAAGTATTGTACCTATGTAATTCTTAAAACTGTATGTTAAGTTCTAGTCATTTTGATAGCTATTATTATGAACTGTTTAAGATAAGTATGAAATGTATGTTAGTCTGAAGATAACTCTTAAGTTCAAGTTAGATACTATTCCAATTAATTACAAAAATATATTTTCTAGATTGACTGATAAGAGATAGCTAGAAACAAACAATTCAGATAAAACAGATACATAGATGGTCTTCAAAAACCTCAGAGGTCTACAGAATATGGTATTTAAAGATTGCAGTAACTTAAGGCTTTTTTGACATGACACAGGTCTACCCCTGACAGCATCCCATTCTACTTCACACAGCACCAAAGGCTTCTCCATATGTGGCAAGATGGCCACTGGGTGAGAAAATTCCACTGTATCAACTAGGCAGAATACAGTCCAAACTGCCTAACTGACTGCCGAGCTTTGCAAGGACAAGGTAGATAAGTCCTTTTTAATTCCTGTTTCACAGAAAAGTCTGTCAATAGTATGGGCCAGAAGGCTGACAATGATGCTTCAACATTATAGAAAAAATTTGAGGGACTGTCTAGGCAGCTAAATATCTCTGTCCTTTATATACTTGTTGGAGATGCTTGCCTGTATTTCCTATATAACTAAATAATATCTATTCCTTCTTGAGTCTCAGATGGGGTTAAAAAATAGATAGTTATAGTCACATACTTAAACTAAAGCTGTTTAGGAGATAGAAATAAATAGGTAGTAAAATACATTTATTTTACACAAATGTAAGTCTTACCTAATAATTTTCATAATTGGTATGTTATAATTTGTTATTGTAAGAAAAGAAGCCTTTTATTAGACGAAAAGGAGGAAATGTAAGCATAAAATTATTATGTCGTTTAAATTCTGAATTTTCTGTCTCACTGTGTGAACTCTGTCTCCCAATTGTCCCCCTGATATGGCAATAAAGCACCTTACATCCAATCATTGAGCAGGGGAAAAATGGGGCTAGGCTTCCAGCCAGACAGGGGGAGGAATTAGGAAAGGATGAAAAAGAGAGTGTGAGGTTGAGGAGGAAGGCGTTGGAGTAGAGGAAAACTACAAAAGAACAAGTATCTCTGGGATATTGGCTGGAAGTAAGACAGAAAACCTTAGAGGGTTAAGTGTACAGACTTAAATGGTTCAGATTGTGCTGAGAAGTCTGGTATTACTATTTTCTTAAATATTTATTTAGTTATTTATTTATTACATTTGCAGTGTTCTGCTTGCCTTCCAGCAGAGGGCACCAGATCTCATTATAGATGGTTCAGAGCCACCATGTGTTTGCTGGAAATTGAACTCAGGACCTTTGGTAGAGCAGACAATATTCTTAACCTCTGAGCCATCTCGCCAGATGAAGCCTTGTATTATAAAAGAGGCTCAAGTACTTGTGTTATAGCTTGGTAAAGAAATAAGCTAAGAGAAACAAACACAGTTCCATAAAATAAATTCAACAGATGAGGCACTGGATCTGGAATTTATTACCAGTGATTTTAAATCACAGGACATTTTAACACTAAGAGATGCCCTAAATGATCAATTGAATTCCAGAAATAACCTTTGTTACCTCCATTGTGGAAATGAAATGCAGTTTACTAACAGTAAGATAGGTCAGTAACCCTCCTAACACTTTTTTCCTTAGTGTATCAACTTACAGCATCACTAAATCACTCTGGCCTTTGATGAAGTGTGAAATTCAAGTTCATTGGAATATTTGTTGTGTCTCTTAGCAGAAACACTTCCTGCTCTGGAACCAAGATTTTTAGGCTAGAAGGACTCAAGATTATGGGCACAGGAAACATAATTTTGCAATTGGTCACTAGAGGAGATATTGGAACTGTTTCCCTTTTCTAACCCTTTATTCCTACACTAGTGAATCCTTGTATAAACTGAATATATTGGACACTGATTCAAAGCACATACCACCCTTCTATAGAACCAGTCCCCAACCTCCAGGCTACTGCTACCTAAGGGTGCTGTAACTGTGTTTTCAAAAAGCCGTTTCAACTCCCTAACAAGGCACCTGCGTCAGAACCACAGGTAATTTGATAAGACCAGTGAATTACATGTTGTGGGCCTACTGTCTTACTACTCTGTAATTTTGCTGCAACATCAAAACAAATAAACAAAAAACAAAACTCAAATCAAACCCCTGAGGAACTCATGACTACAATTTGGAGCCAGAATATCAGGAATCTCAAGGATTCCCAGTTAATATTAGCCCTATTATAAATCAGGACCCAGACAATCCCCATGGGAACTTGATAAACTTTTTAGCCAGGAACAATTTTCCACAGAACAGCAGAGGACATTACTAGCAGTTATTCTGACCAGATAGATCTCTATGTATTCAAGTAGAGGATAGAGTAATCCCTTTCTCTGACTCAAAAGACAGAATAAAATTGTGAGACACTTATAGTCAGTAAGAAGAGGGGACTTCACTGGTTGTCTTTGGTTTAGAAAAGCATGGCCCACTGATTTTGTTTGTGTGTGTCATCCATGGACATTTTCTGACATTCTCCCAATTCACCTAGCATGGCAACCTCTGATGCTGTTTTCATCAGCCAAAGTTGTTGTCACATGAAAAGTTTCCTGCTTCAGTTTGGCCAAAACAGCCCAATAGGGAAATTGATCCCTGAGCTCTGATGTTTGTCTTCTTGGCTGAAATCATGATGCCTGTTGCTAAAGAAGAAAATACAAAATAGAGCTTCCAACTTATTCTTAAGCAGAAAACAAGGACTCAGATGTAGAGAGAGCCTAAGGGAAAAAGTGTTTCCAAACTCTCAATGGCAGTGGAAGAAGTATCACAAAAAACTGTGTGCTGATTAGTGTGACAGCTGCACTCATTAACAAAGTGAGAAGCTCACATGCTCACAAACACTAGAGATCAATATATACCTGATGGACATCATTAGGTATGCATCTATCAGTCTTGTGCCTGGGCAGATGCATATGTTAATAGGATGTTCTTGATTTTCATCTTTGGGCTTCTGTATATTCCCAATTTTGTGTGTGATTCAACTGACAATCTCTGCTATGCAACCGATGATTATCTTTTCCATGAAGGAGATATGATGATTGGTGCATTTCTTCCTCTTGCTGACTTCCATGTAGAAAAGTATATTAGAAATGAATATGTGCCACACCGCTTGCAGAACCTTAATGTATGGTAAGTACAATTATATATTCTCAGAGTTGGGGATTTCTAAAACTTAAACAATGTATGGATTAAGACTTTCTTGAGTTTTTCACAATTACTCTCTCTGAGTTTCAGATCGCTTCAAGCATATTTTCATCTGTACTTTTTTTCCTCTTTCAAGGAAACGTGACAACTTTGATGCTACTCATTGTGCTTTCCACATATGAATTGAAAACTTGTGATCTTTTGTCATGCTTGAGAATGTCAAATGATGTGACTGTTATCAATGTTAAGGTTTCAAAGTGTGGATAATTTAATCTAGTATAACCTGATACTTCTAGGCTTTTATTCCATCCAGATGTGCTCTTGAGAGAAGAGATGATGTCATTGAATGCAGAGACTCCTGAGTGCCTGGAATGTTGCTAGAGTGACAAGTCTTGACTATGTTACATGCAGCATATTTCAGAACAGTACTGTTATCGTTAACATTTGGAAGCACTTTGCTTCTCTACCCACATCATTGTCTATATTATTTTTTATTTTTTAAAGATTTATTCATTACATATACAGTGTTCTGCTTGCATGTACACCTGCACACCAAAACCAGATCTCATTATAGATGCTTGTGAGCCACCATGTCATTGCTGGGAATTGAACTCAGGATCTCTGGAAGAGCAGCCAGTGCTCTTAACTGCTGAGCCATCTCTACAGCCCCCCATTTTTAACATTTCAATGTTGCCTGTTAAATATTTTTATTAAATTTTATTATATATATTTATATTATTACACATATATACAATATACTACCTATAGCAAGAAGAACCATGACACAATCATGAATTTTATAAATGTTACATTCTTAGTGTTTTGGTTATTTGTATTTGGCATCCTTGAAGAAAACATCTTTCCTATCTTGGTGAGTCTACAACTCTGAATGTAAACCAATATCTGTCATATCTCATCATTATCAAATTAAAACATCTATCTAGACATGAAAACATGTTAATCCCTAAACACCTAAGCTTAATTGTAAAACTAAACTGTCTGGTCTTCAATCCCATCAGAGACTAGAGAAGGAATAAAATTGATTACCTGAGTATACCAGGAGTGCAGGTTAGTAGCTTTCCAAATGAGAACATGACAGATAGTGTTTGTAAGATTATTCTTTACATACTATATATGTGTGTGTGTGTGTATGAATAAATTTTAATGTATACCTGTTTGTCATATATCTTTCCAGTGCTTTTCTTCATTTACATGGATATGATCACAAAGATACTCTTGATGTGAGGGTGGCAACTTAAGGCTTTTTTTTTAGCTTTTTTGAAATATGCGCATAAAGGAATAATGTCAAGAGAACGCTGATTCCTATAATAAATAATGACAAATATTCAAGTGTGTCTCTTTATAGAGAAAATATATTGTGGCTATCTTTTATACACATCCCAAATCTCTAGGGATAAATGTAAAAAAATGAAATAGAGCAATACAGCTTGAATATGTCTTTAAATACATAAGAAAATTGGTAGAAACACAATAGGTAAAATTTTACAAGAAAAATATCCTCCTTAAGGTAAATTGTGCTCGGTGTGACAGTAATGTTTAATTCTTACCACCATGGTGATGTGTTAAGTAAAACTACAAGATGGTGGAGGAAGAAATGTGTTCATATATAAAATTCATGGGATGTTTGGTGGTCTTGACACATTACATTGGAAACTAACATAACAAAGATGCTCACAGTACCAAAATTTTACATCTAGATAAATAATTTGTATCTCAATGCAATAATTAAAATTAGATCCAAATTCTTAAGGATCATATCTCAAATAAGATCACAAATTTGTCTGATAAACCTAGCAGGCTGAGGACTTTGGATGCTGGTTGGAGCCTCTTCTATACATTATAATTAATGTCTCTTGTTACTCTCTTTTTTCATCTGCTCTGTCTGTTTTCAGTAGCTCAGTCACAAATGTACATCTGTATGATTTTTTCTTTAGGTCATCCTGCAACAGGCCTATATAAGAAAAGAATATACTTTCAGTTATGTGATCCATGAGTGTCTGGCTTATCCATGATCAGTATAGAATTGTATCAAAAATTCACCTTTGTATTTTAAAGTATTTGTTTTATTTATTAAGTCTTCAAATATTCCATACATTATGCTTTGATCATATTCATGCCCCTCTCCCATCTCCTTCCAGATTCACCCCCATTCCTTGCCCACCCAACTGTGTATCACTATTTTCTGTTCTGTTTTGTTTTAAATGCATCCATTGAGCCCAGTTAGCACTGCCAGAAAACACTGTTGATGTGTGATCATCCACTGAAGTGTGCTAGAACTGTCAAGGATCACACCCTTAAAGGAAAATGATTCTGTCCTTCTCATCAGCAATGGGTGGCCAAAAGCTCCCCAGCTGTGGGTGGAACTTCACTCCAGACCACCTGCCAACTTTCCCTCTTCATCATGGGATTCTGTCAGGTTTCATGTTTTTCAGGTCACAACGAATTCATATGAGTAACTGTTTTGTTGTTCCTGAAAACACTCTCTCCTTTTAGTCATTCTGGCTTCTGCTTCTTACAGCCTTTCTGACCCAACTTTTCCAATCATTTTAAGCATTGGGATTGGAGGATGTGATATGACAGCCCCATTTAGGGCTGAACACTCTGCAGCCATTTATTTCCAATACCTTGACCAGACCCAGAGAGTCAGGAGGCTGAGATAGGAAGACTGCTTGAATCCAGGAGTTCTTGCCTGTAGTTCACTATTCAGATCAGGTGACCACACTAAGTTCAGCATGGATATGGTGACCTCTCTGAAGTGGGGGACTACAAGGTTGCCTATGAGGTGTGAACTGGCCCAGGTCATAAAAATTCAACTTTTTATACCGTCAAAAATATAATCAAAATAGATCATGAAAGGAAAATGGTATTTTTGTTATAAAAGATTAAAAATCTTTTCTTATAGAATGCAATTCCCAAACATATTTTCTGCATACTATTAAACAAATTTTTATTACATTTTCCCCCAGAATTAAAAAAAAAAAGATTGAACGGAGCAACTACAAGTTTTCTAGGACATTTGCTCCAGTGTCTAAAAATCATCCTGGATTGATTTCTCCATTTTTAATCCTTCTGTGTACCAGCAATGACAATGGCTCCATCCCCAAATCTATCTTGATCCTGAGCACATTTCTCCACTCTTTCCTGTGGCCTTATAATTTAAGTCTCTATTTCTATGAATTGTAGCCCTGTGGTCATTTCTTGGTGTACAGTCAGAATGGCTATTGAGTGTCCTCTAAATATTTAATGGAGGGCTATCATGTATCTGTCCTGTATTTACTTCAGTAGTATGACTTTGGTGTTTGTCTTTGTTGTTATTGTTACTGCTGCTATTGTTTGTTTTGTTTTGTTTTTCTTTTTGTATCAACTGATCTTCCTTCATCTCCAGGTTGTTCTTTAATTGGAATTCTGGTTGTGGTTTTAACTCCCCTTTTCTCAGGTCAATTAACAAAGAAGCAGTAATGTGTAGAGGTGTTTTTTCAGCATAGCCAGAAACAAACACAAGCATCCCATCACCTGTACACCAACCTCTCTGATGTAAGAGATTTTTGTCAGAGTCTGGCTGAGGACAGACCAAAGGCAGTCATTGTCAGCACTATGCAATTTTTTCTACCATTTATCCAAACACATTTAAAGAAATAGTCATGAACTCAAGTCTTTATATATTAATTTCCTGTTAAATTAATTCAATGAGAAATTATTTATTTTCATGGTGTTCTAACTTTATCTACTCTAATTGAATAAATACATTAGTCATAAAATACTTTCTGGTTTTCAATGTAAGTTATCTGATGCAGGTACATTTACAAATAATACAAAAATTTTCTCAGATTTATGCCCTTTCCTACTAATTTCTCTGCATGTTATTACTACTATTATCCTTACAAGAATATTGTATATGACCACATAAGATTAAATTTTAGGAAATCATTATTTTTACTTTAAACTAGTATTATTAATTTCTTTTTTTAAATACATTTTTATTAATTTATACATATTACATCTCAGTTGTTAGCCCATCCCATGTATCCTCCCATTCCTCCCTTCCTCCCACTTCCCCCCTACTCCCCTCCCCTCCCCTAAGTCTGTGTCTGAGGGGGACCTCCTCCCCCTGAATATGCTCATACAGTATCAAGTCTCTCCTTGGTGACCTATTATCTTTCCTCTGAGTGCCACCAGGCATCTCCGTCCAAGGGACATGTTCAAATATGGGGCACCAGAGTTTGTGTGAAAGTTAGATCTCCTTCTCCACTCAACAGTGGAGAATGTCCATCGGCTAGTCCGGGTAGGGGTTCAAGGTTTTTACTGCATTTTTTTCCCTTGGCTGTTGCCACAGTTTGCAGAGGACCCCAGGGCCCAGACTCGCCTGTAGTTTTCCAGGACCCACGGGATCCTTCCATTTCCTCTTTCTCCCAGGCTTCTCACACCTAAAGTTTCAATAGGATGTCCTCCCCTCTTACCCACTATTCTGGTAGGTACAGTTTTTCATGGGGACGTACACCTTGGACTAGTGTCTCGATATAAGCGAGTATATACCACTTAGCTCTTTTTGCTTCTGTGTGAACTCACTCATTATGACAATTTCTAGTTCAAACCATTTGTCCACAAATTTTGGAAATTCCTTATTTTTAATAGCTGAGTAGTATTCCATAGTGTATATGTACCACAGTTTCTTTATCCATTCTTCTATAGAGGGACACGTAGGTTGTTTCCAAGTTCTGGCTATTATGAATAAGGCAGCTATGAACATGTTTGTGCATATGTCCCTGTTGTGTAGTAGTACATCCTCTGGGTATATTCCAAGGAGTGGAATAGCTGGGTCTTGAGGAAGCCCTATTCCCATTTTTCTGAGAAAGCACCAGATAGCTTTCCAAAGTGGTTGTACTAGTTTGCATTCCCACCAGCAATGCAGGAGTGTTCCTCTTTCTCCACACCCTCGCCAGCATGAGGTGTCAGTTGAGTTATTGATCTTAGCCATTCTGATGGGTGTAAGAAGGAATCTCAGTGTCGTTTTGATTTGCATTTCTCTGATGACTAAGGAGGTCGAGCATTTCTTTAAGTGTTTCTCAGCCATTTGATATTCCTCTGTTGAGAATTCTCTGTTTAGCTCTGCGCCCCATTTCTCTATTGGGTTATTTGGTTTGGTGGTGTTTAATTTCTTAAGTTCTTTATATATTTTGGATATTAGACCTTTGTCAGATGAAGAGTCGGTGAAGATCTTTTCCCAGTCTGTAGGCTGTCGCTTTGTTCTCTTGACAGTGTCACCTGCCTTACAGAAGCTTCTCAGCCTCATGAGGTCCCATTTATTAATTGTTGATGTTAAGGCCTGGGCTGTTAGTGTTCTGTTCAGGAAGTTGTCTCCTGTGCCTATGAGTTCCAGACTCTTCCCCACTTTTTCCTCTAACTGGGTTAATGTCTGTGGTTTTAGGTAGAAGTCTTTAATCCACTTGAACTTGAGTTTTGTGCATGGTGACAAATATGGGTCTAATTTCATTTTTCTACATGTAGACATCCAGTTAGACCAGCACCATTTGTTGAAGATGCTGTCGTTTTTCCATTGAATGGATTTGGCTTCTTTGTCGAAAATCAGGTGAGCAAATGTGTGTGGATTCATCTCTGGGTCTTCAGTTCGATTCCATTGATCCACTAGCCTATTGCTGTGCCAGTACCATGCTGTTTTAATTACTGTTGCTCTATAGTACAACTTGAGATCAGGTATGGAGATTCCTCCAGCAGATCTTTTATTGTATAGGATTGATTTTGCTATTCTGGGCTTTTTGTTTCTCCATATGAAGTTGAGAATTGTTTTTTCAATATCTTCAAAATATTTAGTAGGTATTCTGATAGGGATTGCATTGAATCTGCAAATTGCTTTTGGTAAGATGGCCATTTTTACTATGTTGATTCTTCCAATCCACGAACAAGGTAGATCCCGCCATTTTCTGATGTCATTTTCAATCTCTTTCTTCAGAGGTTTAAAGTTTTTTTCAAATAAATCCTTCACTTGCTTGGTTAGGGTTATTCCTAGATATTTTATATTGCTTGTGGCTATCGTGAAGGGAGTAATTTTTCTAATTTCTTCCTCTGCCTGTTTGTCATTTGTATATAGGAAAGCTACTGACTTTTTTGAGTTTATTTTGTATCCTGCCAATTTGCTGAAGGTGTTTATCAGCTGTAGGAGTTCTCTGGTGGAATTTTGGGGGTCACTTATATACACTATCATATCATCTGCAAATAGGGATAATTTTACTTCTTCCTTTCCCATTTGGATCCCCTTGATCTCCTTTTGATGTCTTATTGCTCTGGCTAGAACTTCAAGAACTATATTAAAGAGATATGGGGAAAGTGGCCAGCCTTGTCTGGTCCCTGATTTTAGAGGGATTTCCTTGAGTATATCTCCATTTAATTTAATGTTGGCTATTGGTTTGCTGTCTATAGCCTTTATTATGTTTAGAAAAGTGCCTTGTATTCCCGATCTCTCCAGAACTTTAAACATAAATGGGTGTTGGATTTTGTCAAATGCTTTTTCTGCATCTAAAGAGATGATCATATGGTTTTTCTCTTTCAGTTTGTTTATATGGTGGATTACATTGATGGATTTCCGTATGTTAAACCATCCCTGCATTCCTGGAATGAAGCCTACCTGGTCATGGTGAATGATGTCTTTGATATGCTGTTGTATTCGCTTTGCGAGTATTTTGTTGAGTATTTTTGCATCAATGTTCATAAGAGAAATTGGTCTGAAATTCTCTTTTTTTGTTGGGTCTTTGTGGGGTTTAGGTATCAATGTGACTGTGGCTTCATAGAAGGAGTTTGGTAATATTCCGTCCATTTCTATCTTTCGGAATAGCTTGAATAGTATCGGTATTAGCTCCTCTTTGAAGGACTGGTAGAAATCTGCGCTGAAACCATCTGGCCCTGGGCTTTTTTTGGTTGGAAGACTATCAATGGTTGCTTCTATTTCTATAGGCGAAATATGGCTATTTAATTTTTTTTATCTGGTCTTGGTTCAATTTTGGTAAATGGAATCGGTCGAGAAATTTGTCCATTTCCCTTAAATTTTCAAATTTTGTGGCATAAATGTCTTTGAAGTAGGTCCTTACGATTCTTTGTATTTCTTCGGTGTCTGTTGTTATGTCTCCCTTTTCATTTCTGATTTTGTTAATTTGGATAGCGTTTCTTTGTCTTTTAGTTAGATTGGCTAATGGTTTGTCTATCTTGTTAATTTTCTCAAAGAACCAGCTCTTGGTTTTGTTGATTCTTTGGATTGTTCTCTTTGTTTCTAATTTATTGATTTCAGCCCTGAGTTTGATTATTTCCAGGCGTCTACTCCTCTTGGGTGTTTCTGCTTCTTTTTTTTCTAGGGCTTCCAGATGTGTTGTTAGGTTGTTTATGTGGGATGATTCCATTTTCTTTTTAAAGGCATTTAGTGCTATGAATTTTCCTTTTAGCACTGCTTTCAATGTGTCCCACAAATTTGGGTATGTTGTTACATCATTTTCATTGAATTTCAGGAAGTCTTTTATTTCTTCCCTTATTTCTTCCGTGACCCATGTGTCATTAAGTAGAAAGTTGTTTAGTTTCCACGTGTTGGTATGCTTTTTGTTATTTCTATTGTTGTTGAAGTCCAACCTTAGACCATGGTGATCTGATAAGATACAAGGTATTATTTCAATCTTCTTGTATCTGTTGAGGTTTGCTTCGTGACCAACTATGTGATCAATTTTAGAGAACGTTCCATGGGGTGCTGAGAAAAAGGTATACTCCTTTGCGTTTGGGTGGAAAGTTCTGTAGATATCTGTTAGATCCATTTGATTCATGACATTGGTTAATGAGGTTATTTCCCGGCTTAGTTTTGAAATCAAAGTCCTATCCTTGAGTGAAAGTGGGGTGTTGAAGTCTCCCACTATTAATGTGTGGGTATCGATGAATGGGGCAAGCTTTGTTAATAACTCTTTTACAAATGTCGGAGCCCTTGTATTCGGGGCATAGATGTTCAAAATTGTGATGTCTGGTTGACTTTACCTTTGACAAGTATGAAGTGACCATCCTTGTCTCTTTTGACTAATTTTGGTTGAAAGTCTATTTTATTAGATATTAAAATAGCTACCCCAGCTTGTTTCTTGTGACCATTTGCTTGGAATATTTCCCCCAACCTTTTACTCTGAGGCAATGTCTGTCCTTGTGGTTGAGATGTGTTTCTTGAATGCAGAAGAATGTTGGGTCGTGTTTATGCATCCACTCTGTTAGTCTGTGTCTTTTTATTGGAGAGTTGAGACCATTAATGTTGAGAGATATTAATGACCAGTGATTGGTAAGTCCCTTCATTTTTGGTATTTGTAACAATCGAGTTTTTGTGAAGTTGTGATTTTGCAATGGTGTAGTTATTTATTTCTTATGTATTTTTGGTTGTAGTTTGACCAGTTGGGGTGGAGTTTTCCTTCTAGTAACTTCTGTAAAGCCGGATTTGTTGCTAGGTACTGTGTGAATTTGTTTTTGTCATGGAATATCTTGTCTTCACCTCCAATGGTTATTGATAATTTTGCTGGATATAGTAGTCTTGCCTGGAATCTGTGTTCTCTTAACTTTTGCAGAACCTCTGTCCAGGCCCTTCTGGCTTTCATGGTCTCTGCTGAGAAGTCAGGAGTGATTCTGATAGGTTTGCCTTCATATGTTATTCGTCCTTTTTCTCTTGCCACTTTTAATATTTTTTCCTTGTTCTGTATATTTTGTGTTGTTATTATTATGTGGTGAGAAGATTTTCTTTTTGGGTCTATTCTATTTGGTGTTCTGTAGGCCTCTTGTATGTTCGTATGCATCTCCTTCTTCAAATTGGGGAAATTTTCTTCTATTATTCGGTTAAAGATATTTTCTGGGCTGTGGAGTCGGTTGCCTTCTCTTTCCTCTATCCCTATTATTCTCAAGTTTCATCTTTTCATATTGTCTTTTATTTCATGAACGCTTTGTGTCAGGAACTTTTCAGATTTAGCATTATCCTGGATGATTGTTTCCAATTGTGCGATTGTATCTTCAAGTCCTGATATTCGTTCTTCCATTTCTTGCAATCTGTTAGATAAGGCCACCTCTGAGATGTTTGCTTTCTTTTCTGATGCTTCTCGATCACGTTTTTCTTCCATGCATTCTTTTATGATATCTTCCATTTTTATCTTCAGGTCTTGAACTGTTTTAATAATTTCCTTCATCTGGTTATTTGTGTTTTTCTGAAATTCTTCAAATGCCTCTTTATATGACTCTTTTAAGTCATCAGCCCTCTTGTTTGCTTCCTCCTGCATTTGTTTACAAAATTTATTTGTTTCTTCCATTATCATCTTACTTACTAAGGATTTGAGGTGGTTTTCATGTATATCCATTGTTGTTGGGTTCTCCAGGTTGTTTTCATTAGGATTGCTGGGATCTGGAGATGCCATCCTGTTTTGGTTTTTGTTAGCATTCTTTCGTTGTCCCCTTGTCATTTTGGTGACTCTAATGTTGGTAGGTGGTTTGTAGTGACCTTCCCTGATTGGGAGTGGATAGTTGATGTCTGATTATAGGAAGGGTGCCCTTACCTGTGGGGAACAGGGAGTACTTCCCTGGACCAGGATGGTGATTCAGATTCTACTCCTGTAGATTTTTCTCAACACCTTAGGCTCCAGGCTGAGTCATGCGAAGTAGGTTTCTGTTTGGGCGTTTTCCCCTTACTGCTGTATCTCAAGTCAGCAGTATTGGGATCTAGAGTAAGGTCAGCACACAAGCTCTCTGGTTGTGTAGGTTGATCCTAGCTGTCTGTCTTTCCTGTTGCTTTGTAGCCAAGACCCCAGGTGGATCAGATCTTCTGGATTGTAGCTGTCTTTTAGCTCTGCCTCTACACTCTGTAGGAGTGTCCAGCCTTTCCCATGAATTTGGGAGTTCTTGCTGGGTCTGCAGGAGCTGACACAGCTAGGATCTGCCTGTTGGAGATTACAGGATCTGTGCCTGTAACCATATGGTTTCAGGGCACTGGCAGTATCTGAGGAGGTAGCAGTTTCCACGCCCCTGTATGCCAGGCCACTCCCAGCTTGCTATAAATTACCCTGCACGCATGAGCCACAGCTCCCTATATTGTGGGATACAGCTAGGGAGAGCCCAGTCAGAGCCAGCAGATCGTCCCCGTGGCTGGCGACCAAAGCCGCTTAGACCGCTCCCAGACGCTTTAAGGCAGCAGTTATTCCCTGCCAGCAAGGCCCACAGCTCCGGATAACGTGGGCGGTCCTAACGAGGGCACGCAAGAATGCCTCCTGCTAGGTCTGTTGTTCGGGGAGAGCCCAGTCAGAGCCAGCAGCTTGTCCCGTCGGCTGGCGACAAATCTCCTGTATTTTCCCTTTCTGCTAGAGAAAGGTAGAGTGCGTCGCCTTAGGACAGCATTTATTCCCTGCCAGTAAGACCCACGGCTCCCGATAACCTGGATGGATCTGTCGCGGGCCCACAGAGATGAACCCAGTTAGTTCAGTTGTTTGGGGATTGCCGGCCGCCGGGCCACGCAGCTGGCGCCAAAGGCGGTTCAGACCGCTGGCGTGAATCTCCTGCCAGAGTACTGCCAGTTCCCTTTAGGGCCGTAGTTAGTCCCTGCAAGCATGACCCTCGGCTCCCTATAACGTGGGCGGACCCACTGGGCTGTGGGAGCAGACCACGCCGGTTTCTAACTGCCCCAGTTTGCAGGGTCAATCCTTTGTGTCTGGCTTCAGCTTGAGCGCAGGACACGGACGCGGTCCCCAGTTCTAGTTGTTTTTGGTGAGACTCGCCACCTGTGTTTCCACCCGGGTTAGGCAGGAGCCATCCGCAGTTTGGCGTGGTGTGGATGTAGAGGATCAATGGTATTTTCACCCTATTCGCTGAGACTCCTCAGGCTTGGGGCTCCGGAAAATCTCCTCCCCAAATGGCGAATTTGGGTTTTTTGTGCTGGCTACAGCTTGATTGTGGATTCCTTTTCAGAGTTTGGGGAGTGCATTTAGCCCTCGGGGCTGTCGCTTGTCCCGGGGTTGGACCCCCTGGTGGTCTGCGGAGTTTGGGGCCCCACTCACCTACAGTTCTCAAAATCCAGCAGTCTGTGGTTCCATTCAAGTCCCTGGTCTCCTCGGAGAAGATCAGCTATGGTGCCTACTGGTCGACACCATCTTGGAATCTATTAATTTCTTAACATTTGTGTTTTTGTCTAATATTTCTCTCTGTGCTGGATAGTTTTATCTCAAATTGACACAAACTAGAGTCAGTAGAGAGAAGGAAGACTCAATTGAACAAATGCCTCAATAAAATCAGGATATAGACAGTCCTTTATGGTATTTCTTTAATCATTGATTTAGTGGAAGGGCCTAGCCAATAGTGTGTGGTGCCACCTCTGAGCAGGTAGTCCTGGGTTTCATTTTTAAAAGCAGGCTGAGCAGCCACAGTGAGCTAGCCAATAAACTGCATTCCTCCATGGCTTCTGGGTCAGAGCTCCTGCCTACAAGTCTTGCCCAGCATGAGTTCCTATTCTAACTTCCTCCAACAAAGGACAGTGGTGAAGTATTATCCAAATGCACTGCATAGATGCATATCACCTTGAGACTTGCTAAAGCTATCTGAGAGAAAGGAATATCACTTAAGAAAACTCTTCCATAAGATTGGGTTAGAGCCAAGCCTATGGGGCATTTTGTCAATTAGTGATTGATGGGGGGTGGCCCAGAACATTGTGGGTGGGGCCACTCCTTTGCTAGTAGTCTTCAGTTCTACAAGGAAGCGGCCTAAGAAATCCATTAGGAACAAGCCAGTAACTATAAACATTCCATAGCCTCTGTGTCATCCCCTACTTCTACATTTTGGTTTGAGTTCCTGTCATGATGTCTTTCAGTGATGGAGAAACTGTGGAATAAAGGCTTTCCTCTCTATCTTGCATTTGGATGTGGTTATTACATTACAGCAATAGTTAATATAAATAAAATGTCCTATAAATTATTTCCTCGGCAATTTGCTTTGGGTATGATGTTTTATTTAACTAAACTAAGTAAAACACTTTGTGTGTGTGTGTGTGTGTGTGTGTGTGTGTGTGTGTGTGTTGTCTGTTATGCGCTCCTTCACTGCTTTTATTTTTATTTTTCTGAAACAGGGTCTCTCTCAGTCACATAGCCTGGCAGTCCTGGGTTTACTATGTAGTTTGGCTGACCTAGACCATACAGAGATCTGCCTCCCTCTGCCTTCTGAGTTCCTGGACTACAGGCAATACCATATTAACTAAACATTTATATCCTCCACTCTCTCTTCTCTCTCTCTTCCCTCTCCCTCTCCTATTTCTCTTTCTTTTTCCTTTCTTTCATCCTTCTTTTCTTTTTCTTTCTTTTCTTGAGACAGGGTTTCCCCTTGTAGCCTTGACTATCTTAACACTGTATGTACAACAAGCTGTGCTGGAGTTTTAGAATTTGAGAGAGAGAGAGAGAGAGAGAGAGAGAGAGAGAGAGAGAGAGACAGACAGACAGAGAGAGAGAGAGACAGAGAGAGAGACACACACACAAAGACAGAGACAGAGAGAGACAGAGAGAAAAGCATGAATCTGAATAGATGAAAATATGGATACTAAACAGAAATGAGGGGAAAAATTCTATCATAAAAGAAAAGTGATATTACATGTGTTCACAAACATGTAGATACTTAAAACTTATTAATCAAGACAAAGATTTAAGCAATGTATAGAATGCAAATTTCAAACTTACTGTAAGAATGAGAAGTATCAAATAAAATTTTGTTGAATTTTAAACAAAGTTTTAATTATCATATGTGAATCATACAACTTTATTACACACAATGTGTTCTGAAACATGTCTCTAAAACAGGAATGAAATCTTGGTTATAAAGATTCCATTTTCTTATTGTTGCTTTGGATGCTTGTAGCTTCTCTTCTGCTTTATCATGAAATATGCAGTACAGATTGCACTCTGTACTGTCGTTGCAAGCCTTTGCTCACATGCATGAAATTGTCAAACAATACATTTTATTAATATTTTTATTAATATATATTAGTAATTTATTCATAATACATCTCAATTGTTATCACATCCCTGTATCCTCCAATTCCTCTCTACCTCTCACTTTCCCCCTACTCCCCTCCCCTATGACTGTGGCTGAGGGGGACCTCCTCCCCCTGTATATGTTCAATATTATATATAAATATTTTATATATGTATACATTTTTAAATATACCATCCATTAGCAAAAACTATACTTATTTCTGTTGTTTCTCATTATTATGACAAATGTCCCTCCACTAGACATAATTGTATTTTATTTTGGCCTATAAAAGTATTTATTAATCCTTAATAATTTCACACAAAACATTTTGAACATATTCACCCATACCATCACACCTTCCATATTCACTGTCTCTAACTTTAGCCTCTACCCAACCAAGTGCTTCACTTGTTTTTTGAAGTCAAGTACACTTTGTTTTCTAAAAGTACTATTGTAGTTGGAGTCTTCCCTTATGTGGGGTTGATCTAGTGACAACAGTGAAGAACCTGACCATCTCTCCCCCAGTAACTATGGAATCTCAATAGCATCCTTGCTAGGGGTTAGATTTCATGTCCATCTCCTTCTCCATGCTGGCATTTTGTCATATTTAAGCATACATCATCTTGTACATACTTTCATAATCATTCTGAGTTAAATGTGCAACTTCATGGACAGAAAATATTCCCTCTTTGAGGTTATCCCCAAAGCCTCTGTTCCTGACAATCTTCCCACTTCTCTTTAACCATGATCCATCAGCCTTGTTTGTACAGTTGTGATATATAAGCCACAATTATGGCTGAGAATCTGATAGTCTTTTATTATCTGTACCATGATCAGTCTTCAGTTTCTGTATTATTTCCCATCTACTGCAAAAGGAAGCTGCTCTGGTGAGGGCTGAGGAATGCACTAATTAATGATAAAGCAATAAGACATTAGGAGTTGATTTCAACTGTGTCCATTTAGAAGACTAACAGTACTAAGTTCTCCCCTTGGGTCTATGACCTACTTAGTAACAGACTCTGGCCATTTTATGATGCCAAGCATTGGTTCCATACCATGTGGGGGACTTTAACCAAATCAGATGGAGGTAGGTCCACATATATGATGTGTGCCCATTTTAACATCAGACAGAATATCATATTAAGCCTGTCATTACTAGGAATAACTTTAACCAAGAAAGTGAAGGACTTATTCGAAAAAAACTTCAAACCTCTGAAGAAAGAGATTGAAGATGACATCAGAAGATGGAGGTATTTACCTTGTTCATGGATCGGGAGAATTAACATAGTAAAAATGGCCATCTTACCAAAAGCAATTTACAAATTCAATGCAATCCCTATCAAAATACCTACAAAATATTTTGAAGATATTGAAAGATTAATTCTCAAATTCATATGGAGAAATAAAAAACCCAGAATAGCAAAAACAATCCTATACAATAAAAGATCCTCCGGAGGAATCTCCATACCTGATCTCAAGCTGTACTACAGAGCAACAGTAATTAAAACAGCATGGTACTGGCAAAGTAATAGGCTGGTGGATCAATGGAATCGAATTGAAGACCCAGAGATGAATCCACACACATTTGCTCACTTGATTTTTGACAAAGAAGCCAAATCTATTCAATGGAAAAATGATAGCATCTTCAACAAATGGTGCTGGTCTAACTGGATGTCTACATGTAGAAAAATGCAATTAGACCCTTATTTGTCACCATGCACAAAACTCAAGTCCAAGTGGATTAAAGACCTCAACTTAAAACCAGAGACATTAACTCAGTTAGAGGAAAAAGTGGGGAAGAGCCTGGGACACATAGGCACAGGAAACAACTTCCTGAACAGTACACCCACAGCCCAGGCCTTAATGTCAATAATTAATAAATGGGACCTTATGAGGCTGAGAAGCTTCTGTAAGGCAGGAGACACTGTCAAGAGAACAAAGCGACAGCCTACTGACTGGGAAAAGATCTTCACCAACCCTTCATCTGACAAAGGTTTAATATCCAAAATATATAAAGAACTCAAGAAATTAAACACCACAAAACCAAACAACCCAATTGCAAAATGGGGCTTAGAACTAAACAGAGAATTCTCAACAGAGGAATATCAAATGGCTGAGAAACACTTAAAGAAATGCTCATCCTCTTTAGGCATCAGAGAAATGCAAATCAAAACGACACTGAGATTCCATCTTACACCCATCAGAATGGCTAAGATCAAAAACTCAAATGACACCACATGTTGGCGAGGATGTGGAGAGAGAGGAACACTCCTTCACTGCTGGTGGGAATGCAAACTAGTACAACCACTTTGGAAAGCTATCTGGCGTTTTCTCAGAAAAATGGGAATAGGGCTTCCTCAAGACCCAGCTATCCCACTCCTTGGAATATACCCAGAAAATGCCCTAACACACAACAGGGACATATGCTCAACCATGTTCATAGCTGCTTTATACACAATAGCCAGAACATGGAAACAGCCTTAATGTCCCTCAGTAGAAGAATGGACTAAGAAACTATGGTACCTTTACACTATGGAGTATTACTCAGCTATTAAAAACGAGGAATTCCCGAAATTTGTGGACAAATGGATTGACCTAGAAATTATCATAATGAGTGAGTTCACCCAGAAGCAAAAAGAGACAAACGGTATATACTCACTTATTTCAAAACACTAGTCCTAGGGGTATGTCCCATGAAAAACCTTACTTACCAAAAAAGTGGGTCAGAGGAGAGGACATCCTATTGAGTCTTTAGGTGAGAGTAGCATGGAAGAATGGGGAAATAATAGGACCCACAGGGTCCTGGAAACCTACAAGAAGAACTTTATGACAGGCAGATCTGGGTCCTGGGGTCCTCCTCAAACTAAGGCACCAGCCAAGGAGAAATAGCCAGTAAACGTCGAACCCCTACCAAGACCTAGCCGACGAACACGATATTCTCCACTGTTGAGTGGAGAGTGAGATCTGATTCTCACGTGAACTCTGGTGCCCCTTTTCTGACCATGTCCCCTGGATGGGGAGGCCTGGTGGCACTCAGAAGAAGGATAGCAAGTTACCAAGAAGAGACTCGATAATCTTAGAGCATACATAGGGGGAAGAAGTCTCCCTCAATCACAGACATAGGGGAGGGGAGAAGGGGGAAGTGGGAGGGAGGGAGGAATGGGAGGAAACAGGGGAAGGGCTAACAATCAAGATGTAATACGAATAAATTAATTTAAAAAAAAGTATCCAGATGAGTATCGGTTTTATTTCATCATGTTAGTTAATTCAAATACCTAATATTTTCTACAGGATTCAATCTGGTACCTTCCTAAAATTTGACCTTTTTTTCCTATGTTTATTTTATTTTTAATTTGTTCACTTTACAGCTCATTTGTAGCCCCCTCCCTCATCGACTCCCAGTTCCACACTCTCTACCTCATGCCCTTCCCCCTCTCCCTCTCCAAGTCTTCAGAAAGGGGAAGGCTCCCCCCACCCTATCCTATGACCTCACCCTCTCAAGCCTCTTCTAGACTGCTTGTATCTACTTCTTCAGTATCTGACATGGCTGCCTGCCAGGGGAAGGTGTTCAATGAGTGGTCATGAGAGTCCATGTCAGAAGTAACCTCTACTCCCCATAATATGGGAACCAAAAAGGAGACTATGCTACCAATGAGTTACATCTGAACAGAACTCCTGACCATGCATGGTCCTTGCTTGATGCATCACTCTCTGCAGCAGCCCCTAACACTGGCCCAGATTTGTTGGCTTCTTTAGACCCCTTGTGGAGCTCCTGTCTAATCCATGTCCATTTATCTCCCAATTTGTCCATAACACACCCGGCTCTCAACTCCAAAGTGTGGCTGTGAGTCTCAGCATCTTCTTTAATACCTTGCTGGGTGGAATACCTCAGAGGACCTCTATGGTAGGCTCCTGTCCTGCTCTGTTTCTTCAACTGCTGGCAGTGTCTAGTTTCTGTGCCCTTCTGAATGAGAATTAAGCATTCTCCCTAGGGTTCTTCTTGTTATTTAGATTCTTCAGGCCTGTGTACTATAGGATAGTTATCCTGTATTATGTGGCTAATATCTTATTACAAGTAGTTATATACCATTTGTGTCTCTTGAGGTCTGGGTTACCTCACTCAGGATGATCATTTCTACTACCATCCATTTCCTGCAAATTTCAAGATTTCCTTGTTTTCAGTAGCTGAGTAGTATTCCATTGTGTAAATGTGCCACAGTTTCTTTATCCATTTTTCAATTGAGGGACATCCAGGTTGTTTCCAAGTCTGGCTGTTACTAATAAAACTGCTATAAAAATAGTTGAGCAAATGTCCTTATTGTATGGTGGAGCATCTTTCAGGTAAATGCCCAGGTATGGTATGGCTATGTCTTGAGGCAGCACTATTCCCAATTTTCTGAGAAAGCACCAGATTGCTTTCCAAAGTGGTTGTACAAGTTTTCACTCCCACCAGCAATGGAGGAGTATTCACCTTTGTCCACATCCTGACCAGCATTTGTTTTCAATTGAATTTTTTTATCTTAGCCATTATGATAGGTATAAGATGGAATCTCTGAGTCATTTTGATTGGCATTTCCTTGACAACTAACAACATTGAGCATTTCTTTAAGTGTGTCTTGGCCATTTGATGTTCCTCTGTTTAGAGTTCTCTGTGTAACTCTAGACTCCTTTTGAAACTTGGGTCATTTGGTTTGATGGTGTTTAATTTCTTGAGTTCTTTATATATTTTGGAAAGTAGCCCTCAGTCTCATGTAGATTTGGTGAAGATCTTTCCACAATCTATAGGCTTTAATTTTGTTCTGCTAACACTGTCCTTTGCTTATAGAAGCTTTTCAGTTTCAAGAGATCTAATTTCTTAAATGATGATCTTAGACCCTGAGCTCTTGGTGCTTTGTTCAGGAACTATTCTCCTGTGACAATGAGTTCAATGCTCTTCTCATATTTTCTTCTAACAGATTTAGTGTGTCTGGTTTTATATTGTGGTATTTAATCCATTTGGACATTAGTTTTCATGGAGCAATAAATATGGATCTATTTTACTTTTTCTATAGGTAAGCAGATAGGTCAGCACCATTTGTTGAAGATTGTATCTTTTCTCCCATTGTTTGTTTTTGGCTTCTTTTTTGAAAATCAATTGTACATAGGTACAAATATTTATTTCTGAGTCTTCTATTTGATTCCATTGATCAAACAGCCTATTTCTATACCAGTACGGCATGCTCAGTTTTTATTTTGTTATTGTTGCTATATAATAAAACTTAAGACCAAGAATGGAGATTCCTCCAGAAGATCTTTTATGGTACAAGATTGTTTTAGATATTCTTGTGTTTTTTGTTTTTCCATACAATGTTGAAATTAATTTTTCAATGTCTGTAAAAATGTAAAAGTATTTCGAAAGGGTTTGCATTGAATCTGTAGATTGCTTTTGGCAACATGGCCATTTTTACTTTGATGATCCTCATGATCCACAAGCATAGGATATTTTTCCACCTTCTGGTATCTTCTTCAAATTCTTTCCTCAGAGGCTTGAGGTTTTTTTCATTAAAGACTTTAAATTGCTTGTTTAGACTTACAGCAAGACATTTTATGCTATTTGTGGCAATTGTGAAGGATGTACGTTCCCTAATTTCTTTCTCAGCCCTTTTGTCATTTTTATACAGGAGAGCTACTCATTTTTGTATTATTAATCTTGTATCCAGTCCCTTTGCTGATGGTGTTTATCAGATGTAGGAATTGTGTAGTGGAATTTTAGCAATCATTTATGTATGTTATCATGTCATCTGTGAAGAACTATACTTTGACCTCTTCCTTTCCAATGTGGATCACCTTGATCTCCTTTTGTAATCTTATTGCTCTATCTGGAACTTCAAGTACTATATTGACAAGATATGGAGGGAGAGGGAATTCTTGTCTAGTTCCTGATTTTATTGGAACTTCTTTGAGTTTCTCCCCATGTAATTTGATGTTGGCTATCTGATTGCAGTGTAAAGTCTTTATTATGTTTAGGTATATTCCTTAATCTCTCTGAAACTTGAATGGGTGTTGAATTTTGTCAAATGCTTTCTTGGGATCAAAGGAGATGATCATGTGCTTTTTACTTTCAGGTTGTTTATATGGTGGATTACTTTGATGGACTTCTATATATTAAACAATCCCTGCATGTCTGCTATGAGGATTACTTGGTCATGGTGAATGAAATTTTAATGTGTTCTTGGATGAAGTTTGTGAATATTTTATTGACTATTCTTGCATTATCTTTCATAACAGAAAATGGTCTGGAATTCTCTTTCTTTGTTGGGCCTTTGTGTGGTTTAGGTATCAAGGTGACTATGGCCACATACAATGAGTTTGGTCATGTGCTTATATTTAGGGCATAGATGTTCAGAATTGTGATGTCATCTAGGGTGAGTTATCCTTAGATGAGTATGTTCTTCTTCATCTCTGTTGATTAAGTTTGGTTAAACGTCTCTTTTATTAGATATAAAATTGGTTACTCTAGCTTGCTTTTGTTAGTTTTCTTGGAAGACATCTTTCCAGCGCTTGACTCTTAGGTAATGTCTATCTTTGTGGCTGAGGTGTTTTTCTTGTATGAACCAAAGCGTTGGGTCCTTTCATGCATCAATCTGTTAGTCTGTGTCTTTATTGGAAAGTAGAGACCTGGGATGTTGAGAAAGATTAATGACCAGTGACTGCTAGGTTCTTTTATTTTGATATTGGTTGTGGTACTCTGTTTATGTGCTTTTCTGACATCTGTTTTGCAAAAGTGAAGTTATCTGTTTCCTGTGTTTTCCTAGTTGTAGTAAAACTCCTTGGGTTGGAGTTTGCATCATTGATGGCATTAGTAAATGATGTTATTTCTTGGCTTAGTTTCTGTTTCAATGACCTATCCTTCAGTGATAGTGGGGTGTTGAAGCCTTCCACTATTATTGTGTGGAGATCAATGTGTGGTTTAACTTCATTATAGATCCTTTACAAATGTGAGTGCCCTTGTATTGGGAGCATAGATGTTCAGAATTGTGATGTCATCTTTGTTGACATTACCTTTGATGAGCATGATGTGTCCTTCCTCATCCCTTTTGATTAATTTTCGTTGAAAGTCTATTTTGTTTGATATTATAATGGCTACACCAGCTTGCTCTTTGCCAACATTTTCTTGGTATATTTTTCCAGCCTTTTACCCTGAGGTAATGTCTATCTTTATGGATGAGATGTGTTTCTTGAATGCAGAAGAATGTTGGATCTTGTTTATGCATCCACTCAGTCTGTGTCTTTTTAATGGAGAATTGAGACCATTGATGTTGAGAGATATTAATGACCAGTGACTGTGAAGTCCCTTAATTTTTAATGATGGTTACAGTAAAAGTTTATGTTGCTGTGTTCTTGTGATGGTGCAGTTATGTATTTCCTGTGTAGTTTTGGTTGTGGCCTGTCCCTTTAGGGTAGAGTTTTCTGTCTAGTAATTTTTGTAAAGCTGGAATTGTGGATAGGTACTGTTTTAGTTTGTTGTTATCATGGAATATTTTGTTTTATCCATCAATGGTTATTGATAATTTGGCTGGGTATAGTAGCCTGACTTGGCATCTGTGGTCCCTTAGTGTTTGTAGGACCTCTGTACAGGCCCTTATGGCTTTTATGGTCTCTGCTGAAAAGTCAGGTGCAATTCTGATAGGTTTTCCATTGTATGTTGCTTTGCCTTTTTCTCTTGATTCTTTTAACATTTTTTTCTTTGCTCTGTATATTTTGTGTTATTATTATTATGTGGTGGCAAGATTTTATTTTCTAGCCTTTTCTATTTGGTGTTCTATAAGCTGCTTATATGTTTATTTGCATTTCTTTCTTTAAATTCGGGAAATTTTCTTTTATGGTTTTGTTGAAGATATTTTCTGGTCCTTGGAGTTTGGTCTCTTCTGTTTCCTCAATGCCTATTATTCTCAGGTTTCATCTTTTCATGGTGCTTTCTTGGATATTTTGTGTCAGGAATTTTTCAGATTAGCTTTGTCTTTGATGGTGTACAGTTTGGGCCCAGAATTCCTGGCTGAGTGTGGTGGGTGGTTTGGGCCCAGAGACTCTAGCTGAGCTTGGTGCACGGTTTCAGCCCAAAGACCCTAGCTGAGCTCAGGGAGCAGTTTTGGCCCAGAGTCCCTAGCTGAATTCAGTGTGCAGTTTGGGTCTAGGGAACCTAACTGAACTTGGCTAGTAGTTTGGGCCCAGAGACTCTAGCTGAGCTTGGCTCATGTTCTGGGCCCAAAGATTACAGGTGAACTCAGTGAGCTCAGTGTGCAGTTTGATCCTGAGACCCTGGTTGGACTCCATGATAAATGGACTAAGTGTGTGGATTAGGCCCCATGACCTGTTTTGGTCCAGAGACACAAATTGGACTGAGCACTCAGGTTGCATCCATAGATGCTAACTGGACTCAGTGTGTATGTAGTTTGGGCCCCGTGACACTTACCTGGATTCTGTGAGCAGTCTGGGTCCCAAAATGCTACCAGGAACCACAGACCAGCAGAGCATCGGAGCTCTAGGACTAAGGAAATCTCAGGGAAACAGGGAGTAGAGTGGCTATCAGACTCTGTCCACCTGACCTGCTTCAGTCCGTGCAGGCCTCCAATGCAACAAGGGGACCCAGAAGACTGTGGTCACTTTGGACTGATCCAGCACACTTTCTGAAACCCAGGATGATTACAGGACCCACAGTAAAGGGGAGCTGGGGATCACTGGCTGTGAGAAACCCAAACTACAGGCCTGGCCTCCTGCCATCCAGATCAGTGAAGCATCAAAGATTCTGGCCCAGGTAAATCATGAAAAACTCTGTGAATCTATCCTCAGACTCCCTCCACCCAACTCCAGAAGCTACCTCCCAAAAATAGAGATGGCAAGATGACTAAAGGACAGCGTAAAATCATACACACACACACACACACACACACACACACACAGAGAGAGACACAAACCAAAACAATATGGTGTCTCTAGATCCCAGCTATGCCAAGGAAAGCAACCCACAGAGCTCAAACATAACAGAAATACAAGAAAATGACCTCAAATCCTTAGTAATGAGGATGGTAATGGAAGAAACATAAAATTCATAATCAAATGCAGGAAGACACAGCCAAACAGATGGAAGACGTAAAAGAGGCCTACAGAGCAGCACTGGAAAAATGCAGGAAAATACAAACACCAGATGAAGGAAATCAATAAAATTATTCAAGCTCTGAAGGCCTATAAAGAGACAATGGAAGAAACTCAGGAATATATGAACAATTAGATGAAAGATATCAATAAAACAGTTGAAGATCTGAAGATGAAAATGGATTCAATGATAAACACACAGACCAAAGAAAAACTGGAGCATGACAGCTAAGAAAACAAGGTGAGCATCACAGAGGCAAACCTGTCTAACAGAATCTAAGAGATGGAGGAACGAATCTCAGGTCTAGAAGATACTATTGTAGACCTTGAAGCAACCATTAAAGAAAATGCTAAATCTGGAAAAATCCTGACAGAGAACATCCAAGAAATCAAGGACACCATGAAAAGAAGAAATCTGAGGATAATAGGCATCAAGAAAAGAGAAGATGTCAGACTCTAAGGCCCAGAAAATATTTCTAACAAAATCATAGAAGAAAATTTCCTCAATCTAAAGAGAGATGCCTATAAACATACAAGAGGCCTACAGAACGCCAAATAGACTAGACCAGAAAAGAAAAACTTCCTGTCACATAATGATCAAAACACAAAATATACAGAACAAAGAAAAAAATATTAAAACCTGCAAGGGAAAAAGGTCAAATAGTATTCAATAGCAAACCTATTAGAATTATACCCGACTTCTCAGCAGAGACCATAAAACTAGGGAGAGCCTGGACAGAGATCCTGCAAACCTTAAGAGACCACAGATTCCAGGCCAGACTAATTAAAATATTTTATTTCTAGTTTCTGCATTGTTACTTTACTCTTTTTATTCTGTCACACTGGTCCTAAATGTTGTGGATTTTATTTCATCCTCGTAAATTCAAGTGAATCCTTCTGTTTGTTTTTTGTTTGTTTCTTTGTTTGTTTCTTTGTGACAGTGTTTCTCTGTGTAGTCTTGGCTGCCCTAGATACACTTTGTAGACGAGGCTAGCCTTGAACTCATGGTGCTCCACCTGCCTCTACATCCCAAGTGTGCGGCTTGAAGGCATGGGATACCATGCCTGGCTACAATTGAATCCTTAATTATTTGTTTTTAATTATGATATATACTAAGTGTTTTGTTGCATTTCATTTTGTGTGAAACTTCTAGAGAAATTCATTAATTTCAAAAGAAACACACCTCATTGCATGCAATCTATAAATATCAGCAACATCCTTGAAAAGGAGTATAGAGAAAGAAATAAAACATAGAATTTTCTTTGAGCCAGCATGTGTGTCAGATATGTAGCAGACCTGTAACTATCAGAAGAGGAAAATGGTTGAAAAAGATGTAGGGAAACATGGAGAATCAGAGATGCCAATATTTTTTGAAGCAAGCAAGCAAGCAAACAAGGGAACACACAATCAAAACACAAACAAAGAAAAAACCAATAAAATAAAATAAAAACAAATATATGTGGCTAAAGGGACAGAATTCGGCAGAAAAAAATTATATCTAGAGGTGCTCTGTCTCTTTACTTTTCAAATATGTTTAAGGTTGATTTAACGTCTTATTCTATATACCTTTGCAAAATATACCCATAATGTTGCTTTTCTATGAAACCTTACAATATTTTAATATTGAATATTTCTATACCCAACTGAAGAACATTTTACTAAATATAACCTTAAAGAGACTGTTTGTGAACAGCACATTTTGATGGTAAAATGAAATGCCATTACTTTGGATGGGGAGTTTTGGCATCATAAAAAGTGTAAGGTTTTTTCCTCATCATGTTATTATTAAACAGATCAAAAATTGAATAATAACATGAAATGTTCTAGGAGCATGTGTCAGGACCTGGATTTACATATCCCAGACAGCATGCATGTACTCTTGTAATCTATTTGTTATATGGAGGATAGCGACAGGGAGAGATGACTCCCTTTAAGTTTGCTGGCCAGAGTGCCAGGCTTACGGACTGAAAACAATAAAGCAAATGTGGTGTCAGTTGATGTGCTATTCTCTTTTTTTCACAGCACTGAGGAAGGAGAGGCAGAAAGAAACTTAGTAATTTCAAGTCCAGATCGGTTACAGAGTGTTGACTACATGGTCAAACTCTGTCTAAATCAATCAAATGAGTCTGTCAGGCAGTCGATATTCAATTCAACTGGTCAAGAGACACTTTGTGAAATAATTTGGACAGCATGGTCTGACGCTAAATGTCTTTCTCTCTTAGTTATTGACCTTCATGTACTTATGCATGGACAGACTAAAGTACACAGAATCAATTCACACAGCTCACAAATATACACAAAGGAAAATAAATTTGGATGGGGGTTCACATGAATTAATTCCACCAATGAAGAATCAGAGGCAGGAATATCTCCATGAATTTGAGACCAGAACACTCTACATAGTATATTCTAGGATGCTATTAAAAGATAAATCATAGAGATGACAAATGTGGATATATATTGTTTGAATTAACGTTGTGTTATTTTTAAATAGGATATTGTCACAGAAAACAAGGTGATTGGATGAAGATAAACTGATTTTTTAAAATAATTGTGGAGGCTGAAGGTCCAAGATGCAGACATCAAATTTTGGATGTTTTGTCAGACTCTGATTTCTTATTCATGGATAGGTTTTGCAAATAAAGGATAAATAAAACAATTTAATAATAAATTAAAGTACCAGAGCTCACAATTAATGAGTGCTAACTCTGTGCAATTTTTAAAAAGATTTATTTATTTATTGTGTACACAGTGCTCTGCCTGCATGTAGACCTGCAGAACATAAGAGGGTATCAGACTGCAATTTAGATGTTTGTGAGCCACCATCAGGTTGCTGGGAATTCTTGCCATTCATGAAAAGATATGAAAAACTGGATTTTATAAAATTATCGGGATTTGAATTAGAAAAGCCATTGTACTAAACAGGAAGGTTCTATGGTCTATGTCTTTATACTGTGTAATTTTATGAAATCTGTGCAGGTATAATTTTAAGAACTACCAGGTGTTTCTGGCCCTGATATTTGCCATTGAGGAGGTCAACAGGAACCCTTATCTTCCACCCAACACAACTCTGGGCTTTGATATTTATTGTACTTTACATTCTGAAAGGGAGAGTTTTTATTATGTCATGTTCTGGTTAACACAGGCCATCAATCCCATGGTTAATTACAACTGTAGGGAAAAGAAAACATTACTTGCTACATTCACAGTAACACCAATCTTCCCATATTGTTACATTGCTACAACTCTACAACATACCTCAGGTGGGTGGGGTGCCAATGTCTGTCTTTGCTCTGGCAAGTCCGGAGTTAGATTTCTGGTACTGGATGCAGAATCTCCATTCACTTCATCTCAGGCAACTAATTGGGATTTAAAGAGGTACAACAGGAGGGAGCCCAGGGTGCCTTCTCTAGGGACTGGCTTTAATGCAGCTAAGGAGGACTTAAATTGACCACAAGTTTCCTACATCCAGGGCAGTAAATGCAGATTCAAGCAAAAAAAAAAAAAAAACCTGGGAGAGTCATGAAAAGAGGCTCTTTGCTCTGTAGATAAGCCCTTTTGTGGAGATCCCTGGTAAGCTAAAGTTTCCCTGTTTGTATGAGAGGGCTGTTTGGTAGCCCTGAGTCTATTCACTTATTTCTGAATCCACAGGGAAATAATAAATAAGAGAGAAATAGAAAATACACACACCACACACACACACACACACACACACACACACACACACACACACACATACACACTCAAGAGAAAATATGAATGAAGTTAAACATCTTAATTTCAATTCCATTTATTGTTGGTCATCATATTCATACATTTAAAAAATATTTTATTAATTTATTCTTGTTACATCTCAATGGTTATCCCATCCCTTGAATCTTCCCATTCTTCCCTCCCTCCCATTTTCCCCGTATTCCACTCCACTATGACTGTTCTTTGGGGGGGATTACCTCCCCCTGTATATGCTCATAGGGTGTCAAGTCTCTTCTTGGTAACCTACTGTCCTTCCTCTGAGTGCCACCAGGTCTCCGCCTCCAGGGGACATGGTCAAATATGAGTCACCAGAGTTGGTGTGAAAGTCATATCCCACTCTCCACTCAACTGTAGAGAATGTCCTGTCCATTGGCTAGATCTGGGTAGGGGTTTAAAGTTTATACTTATAAGAAAAGGAATTGCCTCATTGTACAAAAGGCAATTAATCACAAAAAAAAAAACAGATACATGCTAAAATACATCAGGTTACATGTTTTAAAATTAAAAATTTGTTCTCTATGTGTCCATTACATAATCTCATAGTGAGTTCAGAATGACAAAGTTTGTCAAAGAATAAAGCTTAACACGGTCTAAAATTTCCAAGAATATGTGTCTTTTCCAGTAGGACTGACCTGACCACCCATTTTCTATTTATCTCTTAGTTTATAGTGAATTCGGGACAATTATTTTTTCTTTCTTTCTTTCTTTCTTTCTTTCTTTCTTTCTTTCTAAGAAACAAAGTAAATTTAAAATGATAGCATGTAACACCATAAAGTGACAAGGCATAAGGAATTATAACAGAACAGTTTGTACATTTAGAGAGTAAATTTTATACTTAATTTAGACATGTTCAGGTAGCTCCATCATATTTTGGGTTCATGGGAAGTTAAAACCAACTTGTTCATATTTATGATATGTGCCAAGATACATGATGCCATCTGGATTGAAAGCTTATCTGAGGCCACAATTCTGCTTCAAGGTTGTTCCCTAGTGAGTCATCTAGAGGTCCTCAAAGGTATTTATTGATGCTATTGTTTTAGAAGATCTAAAACAATTTAAGCTTTTAAAACTGTTTGAATTGGAGATCCAAGATGGCGGCAAGCGGGGTGGACCTTGCTTAGAAACCAGAGTAATCGAATCAGAGATTTGGACTGTTTTCTTAACCAGGAATACCGAGCTTCTGAGTCCACCACAGTGGGAGAATTCCACTGTTCAACAGAAATAAACTACAGAAGTCCTGCAACCCCAGAACACACGGAGAGCATGGACCAACTGGCAAGGAACTGCTGCGGTGGCAGCAGTCGCACAAACAAGTAGCCGGGGATACAGGCAAGATCCCACCTGCAGAGTGGTTTGGCGCAGTGTCTGGAAGACCTGGACAGTAACAGGTCCAGGGGGATCAGGGAACATGCTGCTGGGTGTCCACAGTGAGACCCTGATCCTATGCAGAGCACGGACCCCCTAGAGAGCTGCCGCTGCACCTGCAGACATTCAAATGGGTAGTGCACATCCCTGACAAGGCCCTTCCTACTGAGGTGATTGCCAGGGAGTCTGGAAGAGTTGAACAGAAATAGGTTCAGGGGAAACAGATAGCATGCTTCTGGGGGTCCACAGTGAGACCCTGAACCCATGAGGAGCACGGACCAACTAGAGAGCAGCTGCTGTGCCTGCAGACACTCAGATGGGTAATGGAAGTCGTTGGCAAGGCCCCGCCTACTGAGGTGTTTACCACGGAGTCCAGAAGATCTGGACAGTAACAAGTCTAGGAGTAACAGAGAGCTTGCTTCTGGGGGTTCACAATGAGACCCAGAACCGGCTAGCAGCCACTGCGGCTGCAGACTCTCAAGTGGATAGCCTGGAGTATACAAGGTCCTGCCGGCTGAGGTGATTGGCATGGTGCCTGGAAAATCTGGACAATACTAGGCCCAGTAGGAACAAAACATATTTCTGGGAACCCACAGAAAGTTTTAGAGCCCTGGCAGAGAGCACAGACCGCCCTGAAGAGTAGACACGAGGCCTGCAGCCACCCAAGTGGCTAAACAGAAGCAAAGACAAGACCCCGCCTACGGACGTGATTAGTGTGGTGACCTGCCTACAGGTGTGATTGATTGGCACGTTGTCTGGAAGATCTGGACCATACTAAGTCCAAGGGGATCAGAGAGTGTGTTTCTGGGACCACCAGTCTGCAAAGAGTCCCAGAGCCTGACAGGAGACCAGGCAGGTGGGGATACACCCACCAGATACAGCGCTAAAGCTGTGCTTACAGCTTGTCTGTTCTGTTCTAAGAGTTTAGAGGAAGGGTGTACTCTTCCCAGCAATGGGACAGGTGCCTGCCATCGTTAACCTGGAGCTTTGTATCTGAGACTGAACTGTGGGTGGTGTATCTCGACTGTCCCGGGAAAAACACAAAACAACGGGTGGCTCTGACACCAGACCAACCCACTAGACCTGAGAAAGCCCCAGGGGCCAGTGTCCAGGTGAGCAGGAGTGCAAAATCTAAAGCCAGAGCTGGGGGTGTTAGCCTCACCTGCGCCCCCTGTCTTCCTCTCAGACCATTCATGGTCCTGTTGCCCCAGGGGGAACAGGAAACGTGGATCTGAGCCTTTCAGTCCACAGAGAAACCCAGGACCATCACAGGGGACCAAGCAGCTGTGGTTATTTCCTCCCCCCCCCCAAGACACAGCGCTAAAGTGGTAAACCCAGATGGTTTAATCTAAGAACCTGGAAGAAGGGTGCACACTGCCCAACAACTGAACAGGTTCCCGCCAGTGATAACCAGGAACTTGGTATCTGAGACTGAACTGTGGGTAGTGTAACTGCAGACTGGGGCTACTAGCTCAGGAAAACAGGTGGTTCTGATCTCAGAAAAACCTGCAAGTCCTGAGAAAGCCTCAGGGTCTGGAAACCACTGCAGCATGATCACAAAACCAGAATTCTGAGCCAAGGGTGTTTGTATCAGTTGTGCCCCCTGTCTTCCTCCCTGACCTCTTGCAGACATGCTAGGCCAGGAGGAATGGAGAGTGTGTATCAAGCACACCAGCCCTTGGAGAGACCCAGGGTCCATACAAGGTCTCAGGCAGCTGCAGTCACACCTCCAGCCACAGCTTTAAGGCTTCCCACTGCCAAGCAGGCATGCCTGTGGGCATGTCACACCTGCCTACCCTCTGTCTCCCTCTCTCGATGCTCAGTGGGCCTGTTGGTCCAGGCGGAAAAGAGAGGGTGGATCAGGGCCCCAACTTCAGGGACAGCAAAATGACTAGAGGTCAATGCAAACCTTAAAAAACAAAACCCCCCAAAAATATGGCATCTCCAGATCTCAACTATCCCAATGAAAACAACCCTAAGGACTCAAACCCAATTGAAGTTCAAGAAAATGACCTCCAATTCATAGTAATGAAAATGATAATGGAGCAAACAAATATTATCTGAAAACAAATGCAGGAAGATGCAGCGAAACAAATTGAAGACATTAAAAAGGCCTATAGAGAGGAACTAGAAAAAATCCAGGAAAAGACAAACAGCCAGATGATTGAAATCAATGAAACAGTTCAAGATCTGTAGGCCCATAGAAAATCACTGGAGGAAACTCAAGAAAACACAAACATCCAGATGAAGGAAATCAATAAAATGGTTCAAGATCTGAAGATGAACATGGAAACAATGATAAAAACACAGACAGAAGAAATATGGGAACAAACGAACTCAGAGAAGCATGCAAGTAATACAGACCTAAGCTTCTCTAACAGAATTGAAGAGTTGGAGGAACGAATCTTGGCAGTAGAAGATTCTATGGTAGAACTTGAAACAAACATTAAAGAATATGCTAAATCTGAAAAGTTCCTGACACAAAACATCCAAGAAATAAAGGACACCATAAAAAGACAAAATCTGAGGATAATAGGAGTTGAGGAAAGAGAAGATGCCTGGCACCAAGGACCTGAAAATATCTTCAACAAAATCATAGAAGAAAATTTCCCCAATCTAAGGATGGAGGTGCTAATAAACTTGCAAGAGGCCTATAGAACACCAAATAGAATAGACCAGAAAAGAAAATCCTCCTGCCACATAATAATCAAGACACAAAATATACAGAATAAAGAAAAAATATTAAAAGCAGCAAGGGAAAAAGAACAATTAACATTTAATGGCAAACCTGTCAGAATTACACCCGACTTCCCGACAGAGACCATAAAAGCCAGAAGAGCCTGGATAGAGGTCCTGCAAACCCTAAGAGACCATAGGTTCCAGGTAAGATTATTCTACCCAGCAAAACTCTCAATAAATATTGATGGAGAAAACAAGATTTTCCATGATAAAAACAAATTCAAACAGTTCCTACCCACTAATCCAGCCTTACAGGAGTTAATAGAAGGAAAACTCCAAACCAGAGTGACAAACTACAACCGAAACTATATGGGATTTAGGTAACTATACTGTTGCAAAGACAACCACATTAGTACTCTACTGCAACCAACATCAAAATCATGGGACTTAACAGTCACTGGTCACTAATATCTCTCAACATCAATGGTCTCAATTCTCCAACAAAAAGACACAGACTAATCGAATGGATGTGTCAGCATGACCCAATGTTCTTCTGCATCTAAGAAACACATCTCACCCACAAGGATAGACATTACCTCAGGGTAAAAGGCTGGGAATAAGTATTCCAAGAGAATGAACAAAAGAAGCAAGCTGGTGTAGCAATTTTAATATCTAATAAATTAGACTTTACACCAAAATTAATCAAAAGAGATGAAAAGGACACTTTATACTCATCAAAGGTAAGGTCACAGAAGATGACATCACAATTCTGAACATCTATGCTCCCAATACAAGGGCACCCACATTTGTAAAAGACCTATTAACAAAGGTCAAGCCACACATCGATCCTGGGACACTAATAGTGGGAGACTTCAAAACCCCATTTTCACTTAAGGATAGGTCATTGAAACAAAAACTAAATCGAGAAGTAACAACATTAACCAATGTCATGAATCAAATGGATCTAACAGATATCTATAGAACTTTTCACTCAACCACAAAGGATTATACCGTCTTCTCAGCACCCCATGGAACCTTCTCCAAAATTGACCACACAATAGGTCACAAAGCAAGCTTCAACAGGTTCAAGAAGATTGAAATAATACCTTGTATACTATCAGATCACTATGGTCTGAGATTGGACTTCAACAACAACAGAAACAATAAAAAGCCTATACACATATGGAAACTAAACAACTCTCTACTTGATGACACCTGGGTCAGAGAAGAAATAAAGAAAGAAATAGAAGGCTTCCTACAATTCAATGAAAATTAAGGAACAACATACTCAAATTTGTGGGACACATTGAAGGCAGTGCTAAGAGAAAAATTCATAGCACTAAGTGCCTTTAAGAAGAAAGTGGAAACATCCCACATCAGCAACTTTACGACACAGCTAGATGCCCTAGAAAAAAAAAGAAGCAGAAACACCCAAGAGGAGTAGATGTCTGGAAATAATCAAACTCAGGGCTGAAATCAATAAATTAGAAACAAAGATAACAATTTAAAGAATCAACAAAATCAGGAGCTGGTGTTTTTAGAAAATCAACAAGATAGGCAAACCACTAGCCAAATTAACTAAAAGGCAGAGAAACTATCCAAATCAACAAAATCAGAAATGAAAAGGGAGACAAAAGAACAGACACTGCTGAAATACAAAGAATCGTAAGATCCTATTTTAAAGGCATATATGCCACAAAATTTAAAAATCTAAGGGAAATGGACAATTTTCTTGATCGATTCCACTTGCCAAAATTGAATCAAGATCAGATAAACAAATTAAACAGTCCTATCTCTCCTATAGAAATAGAAGCAATTATTGATAGTCTCCCAACCAAAAAGAGCTCAGGGCCAGATGGTTTCAGCACAGAATTCTACCAGACCTTCAAAGAAAAGCTAATACCAATACTCTTCAAGCTACTCCAAAAGAGAAATGGATGGAACTCTACCAAATTCATTCTATGAGGCCACAGTCACTTTGATATCTAAGCCCAATGAAGACCCAACCACAACAAAAAAAAGAACTTCAGACCAATTTCTCTTATGAACATTGATGCAAAAAAATGCTCAATAAAATACACCCGAAATGAATACAACAACATATCAAAGACATCATTCACCATGACCAGGTAGGCTTCATTCCTGGCATGCAGGGTTGGTTTATTGTTCGGAAATCCATCAATGTAATCCACCATATAAACAAACTGAAAGAGAAAAACCACATGATCATCTCCTTAGATGCAGAAAAAGCATTTGACAAAATCCAACACCCTTCCATGTTAAGTTCTGGAGAAATAAGGAATACTAGGCACATATCTAAACATAATAAAGGCTATACACAGCAAGCCAATAGCCAACATCAAATTAAATGGAGAGATACTCAAGGAAATTCCTCTAAAATCGGGGACCAGACAAGGCTGCTCACTTTCTCCATAATCTCTTCAACATAGTTCTTGAAGTTCTAGCCAGAGCAATAAGACAACAAAAGGAGATAAAGTAGATCCAAATAGGAAAGGAGTAAGTCAAACTATCCCTATTTGCTAATGATATGATAGTGTACATAAGTGACCCCCAAAATTCCACCAGAGAACTCTTACATCTGATAAACACCTTCAGCAAATTGGCTGGATACAAAATTAACTCAAAAAAGTCAGTAGCCTTCCTATATACAAATGAAAAACATGCAGAGGAAGAAATTAAGAAAGCTACACCCTTCACAATAGCCACAAGCAATATAAAATATCTAGGAGTAATTTTAACCAAGCAAGTGACAGACCTTTTTAAAAAAGCTTTAAACCTCTAAAGAAAGAGATTGAAAATGACATCAGAAGATGAAAAGATGTCCCTTGTTCATGGATCAGGAGAATTAACATAGTAAAAATGCCCACTTACCAAAAGCAATTTACAGATACAATGCAATCCCTATGAAAATACCTACACAAAATTTTGAAGACATTGAAAGATCAATTCTCAACTTCATATGGAAAAACAAAACCCAGAATAGCAAAAATAACCTTATACAATAAAAGATCCTCTAGAGGAATCTCCATTCCTGATCTCAAGTTGTACTATAGAGCAACAGTAATTAAAATGGTATGGTACTGACACAGCAGTAGGCCAGCTGATCAATGGAATCAATTGAAGACCCAGAAACTAATACACACACATATGGTCATTTGATTTTTGACAAAGTAGCCAAATCTATTAAATGGAAAAAGAATAGCATCTTCAACAAATGGTGCTGGTCTAACTGGATGTCTACATGTAGGAAAATGCAATTGGACTCATACTTGTCACAATGTACAAAACTCAAGTCCAAGTGGATTAAAGACCTCAACATAAAACCAGAGACACTAAATCAGTTAGAAGAAAAAGTGGGGAAGAACCTGGAACACATTGGCACAAGAGACAACTTCCTGAACAGAACAACAAGAGCCCAGGCCTCAATGTCAACAATTAATAATGGGACCTCCTGAGGCTGAGAAGCTTCTGTATGGCAGGAGACACTGTCAAGAGAACGAAGTGACAGCCTACAGACTGGGAAAAGATCTTCACCAAACCTACATCTGACAAAAGTCTAATATCCAAAATACACAAAGAATTCAAGAAATTAAACACCGCCAAGCCAAATAATCCAATTGAGAAATGGGGCTCCGAACTAACAGAATTCTCAACAGAGGAATATCAAATGGCTGAGAAACACTTAAAGAAATGCTCAATGTCTTTAGTCATCAGGGAAATGCAAATCAAAACAGCGCTGAGATTCCATCTTACTCCCATCAGAGTGGTCAAGATCAAAACTTCAAGCGACACCACATGCTGGTGAGGATGTAGAGAGAGAGGAAGACTCTTTCATTGCTGGTGGTAATGCAGTCTAGTGCAGCCACTTTGGAAAGCTATCTGGCACTATCTCAGAAAACGGAATAGGGCTTCCTCAAGACCCAGCTATTCCACTCCATGGAATATACCCAGAAGATGCTCCAGCATATAACAGGGACATATGCTCAACCATGTTCATAGCAGCCTTATTCATAATAACCAGGACATGGAAAAAGCCTAAATGTCCCTCAGTAGAAGAATGGATAAAGAAACTCTGGTTCATTTACACTATGGAATACTACTCAGCTATTAAAAACAAGGAATTTCTGAAATTTGTGGACAAATGGATTGAACTAGAAATGATCATAATGAGTGAGCTAACCCAGAAACAGAGAGACTCAAATATTATATACTCACTTATATCTGGACACTAGGCCAAGGGGTATGTCTCATGAAAGTCTTCACCTACCAGGAAAATGAGATAGTGGTGAGGACATCCTAAGGTGGGAGAAATATAGGAGATAGGGAAATAGATGGATCCAGAGGGTCCTAGAAACCTACAAGAAGAATACTATGATGGGCAGATCTGGGCCCAGGGGTTCTGCTCGATCTATGGCACCTACAAAGGACAATATGTGCAGTCATCAGAAACCCCTACCCAGACCTAGCCAGGGGATAGAATATTCTCCACAGTTAGTGGAGACTTGGGACTGACTTTCACATGAACTCTGGTGCCCCTTATTTGTCCATGTCCCCTTGATGGGGAGGCCTGATGGCACTCGGAGGAAGGATAGCAGACTACCAAGAAGAAACTTGATACCCTAGCATGATATTCAAGGGGAGGAGGTCCCCATCAGTCACAGTCATAGGGAAGGGGAGTGGGGTGAAAGCAGGAGGGAGGGAAGAATGGGAGAATGCATGGGATGGGATAGCAATTGAGATACAATATGAATGATTTTATTTTTAATTAAAAAATAAAAATAAAATAAAATTGTTTGAATCAAATCAGGAATTCAATAATCAGGAATTAGTTCCTCTGAAACAGCAGTACATCTTTCACTAAGATAGTCTACTCAGTTTGGTCAAACTGATCTTGTCAATATCCAGAAAGAAAAGATGCAGCAGTGTACAACTGAGAGATTTGTCAGACATTGGAAGCAATTCTGGGGTGTATCAAGGTACAGACTTGCAGAATAACAGATCCCTTCCAGGCAGTTCTCATGCCTACAGAACATCATCAAATGACTCTTGACATCACGTCAGGGAATGGAAGGAATTCTAGGGTGCATCATGGTACTGACCTTGAAAATTAATAGATCCTTACCAGAAAGCTCATATGCCTTTTTTTAACTCATTTCATGGAATGGTTCAGAGGCTGGAAGCAATTTTTTGGGTGCATCATGGTACAGATCTTGCAAAATAAGCTCACATGCCTAATCATCTCCTTTGAGAGAATGGCTCCTAAAGATGACAAATAGTACCAGGAGTGAAATATCCTATGTTGACATTATAGATGTCTCAAAATGTGAAATAGGTACATTTGAATTAATCATATTGTTGCAGTCTCTTTGCTTACAATGTGAACCCCAAAATTGTGTACTGGAAAAACTTGCTCTTACTGTAGTGTCACTCACCCCTTCCATGCATCCTTTAATCCAAGAGTTTTCTGTAAACAAGATTAAATTATGTCAACAACAGGTCAGGAGGCAGAGCTAGCAACCAGTTGACAGGCAGTGAACATAGGGGGGAAAAGCAAAGAGAATGGATCATCATAAAGTATGCTCAACTCTTCCAAGGAATAGTGGCAGACTTAGGGAATCTGGGCACAGAGATATGGGGAAAAAAGTTTTACCTAGAGATTTTACTGATGGGTTGAAGAGAGGACAAGAGAGACAAAGGTAAAGATAAAAGGAGCCAGAGAATAAGAAGCACAAAGATTATAACAGACTGCTAGAGTGCTAGAGTCAGCTTAAGGCCAAGCAGAGCAATTCAGTTAGAGTCAGAGACAGTACCCAGATTGAATCAGTCATCCTAGAAAGGAGTTTGATCCAGAACATCAGAGTAGAATCAGTCAGAATGAACTCAGAATGAACAAGAAAGGGTGATCTTATTCAGCAGTAAGTCTCAGAGGTTGAACTCATTATAGTCCTAATTGAGATTTTATGAAATCTAAAGGCTTTAAGGATGAGGCTTAGGTTCCTAGGCCTACAATGACTTCAGGTGAAAAAAAAATGGTTTGATGTCAAGGTACCAAAAGAAACTATAAGGATACATGATATATCCACATTTCCAGTACTTGAAATTGAAAGGAAGGAGAGGTGGATGAGACCTGCTAGATTATTTAAACTGAACACTTGTCTGCAAATTTTGTGGATAACTTTGGGTTTGTACAAAGAAGTATCAATCCCATTCTCATCATGACAGTTTCCGTCTGTTGATTCAAGACTGAGCATGTGTTTGATGCCAGTGTTCTTTCTCTGGTTTCCCATTGTGTTTTTTTCTTCAGCTCACTTTTGGGCCTTTTGATTCTACCTTGAATGACCAAGGTCAGTTTCCTTCTCTCTATCAGTTGGCTCCCAAGGACACCTATCTCTCACTTGCCATAGTCTCTTTGCTGCTTCATTTCAGCTAATCCTGGGTTGGTCTGATCCTCCCAGATGACTGCAAAGGGACTCAGATTCTGTCAGAATTGAGAGAAAATATGGACAATGGTAGCATCTGTATTGACTTTGTGAATATTATCCCTGCCACTTCATATATAGACTCCAATAACTTGGAGGAAAATCTGGAGATCTTTCTGAAATCATCAGCAAATGTGATAGTTATTTATGGGGACATTGTTTCTTCACAAGGTTTAATGTTTCACATTGCAAAACTCTTAGTGACATGGAAAGTCTGGGTCTTGAACTTTCCATGGGATGTTGACAACCATTATGATTATTTCATGGTAGGCTCACTTCATGGAAGTCTCATATTTTCACACCACCATGAAGAGGTGGTTGGATTTACCAATTTTCTTCACACACTTGCTCCCTACAAAAATCCAGAAGACACTTTTCTTCCTAAGTTTTGGGCTTTATTCTTCAACTGCTCATTTTATGGGGCTCACTGTCAAATTTTGGAGAACTGCCAACCAAATGCTTCTTTGGCATTACTGCCCAGACATATTTTTGACACAGCCATGAGTGAAGAGAGTTATAATATATACAATGCAGTGTATGCTCTGGCCTACAGTCTGCATGAAATGATTCTTCAACAAACACAGATACAGTAATATGGTAATGGAGAAGAAATGGTAATCTTCCACTGGCAGGTAATATTCTTTCCAGTGTGTTGTAATATCAGCACTGTGACTTTTTTTATTAATTTCTAGGGCACTGCAATAAGGCAGCATAAGATTTAGATCATAAACATACTTTCTTCCCTGTCTGGAGGTCAATGCAAAACCATGTGTAAGTGTCTTTTATAAAAAGCATGGCAAGAATAGGGAAAAATCAACATTAAATCAACATTAAATTCATATAACATCTCGCCTCACAGTTCTCTTCATAACTCTTTATTGTGAAAAGTTGAGATATTTCATATGTTTACAAATACCTAGGCCATTCAGTTAGGCTCTTTTTTTGCTAGCTCATAATTTAAAATAATCTATTTATACTAATCTACATTCTGCCACATGGCTAGTTACCTCTGTTCAGGTGCCATACATATCTCCTCCCACATTTTCACAAAAAAATCTCTCACACCAGGATATCTCAGAATACTTTCTGTCTGACGATGTCCCACCTTCTATTCTATAATACTTTTCTATAGTCCATAGATTTTTATCTACACATGTTGTATCCACACAATACACAAGATATTATCTTTACATTACCCTTTTATGTGCAATAAAAGGCTTCTTTCTTCTAAAGATCAACTATATACAATAAGAACAACTGTGAGAATATCAGGTTAGATCACAGTGTCAAGTCCATATGTATTTGGAGAAAGTGCTCTACTGTCTATTCTTTTGTTTTTAATTAATTTTTTCATATTGCATCTCAATATTTATTCCATCCCTTGTTTCTTCCCATTCCTCCCTCCATCCCATCTTCACCTTATTTCTCTCCCCTATGTCTGTGACTGAGGGGTTATTATACTTTTGACAGAACCAGGAAGAATTTCTCTCCCACACTAATGTTTTCAGAGCAGGCTACACAGTGGATGAACACACTGTTTTACATGCAGGGCTGGATGGTAAGACCATATGTACTCAATGATTGATAGAGGATCAATTAAGTAGATATTTTGGAAGTGATCAATGCAGCAGGACTATTGGCCTTTTCTGAAGTGAGTTATAAAAAATTTTATTAGGTGCAGACATCTTCGGGATCTGCAGACAGAAATGCATCATAGAATAATGTTCAGAGACACTTATAGTCAGGAAGAAGAGGGGACCTCACTGGTTGTCTTTGGTTTGGAAAGCATGGCCCACTGATTTTGTCTGTGCATGCCTGCCATGGGCATTTTCTGACCTTCTCAAAATTCACCTAAGATGGCAACTTCTGATGCTGTTTTCTTCAGCCAAAGTTGTTGTCACATGAAAAGTTTCCTGCTTCAAATTTGGCCAAAACAGCCTAATAGGGAAATTGATGCCTGAGCTATGCTATTTGTCTTCTTGGCTGAAATCATGATGCCTGTAGCTAGAGAAGAAAATACAAAATATAGCTTCCCACTTATTCTTAAGCAGAAAACATGGACTCAGATGTAGAGAGAGCCTAAGGGAAAAAAGAGTTTCTGAGCTCTCAATGGCAGTGGAAGAAGTACCAGAAAAAAACTGTGTGCTGATTAGTGTGACAGCTGCACCCAGTAACATAGTGAGAAGCACACATGTTCACAGACACTTGAGATCAATATATACCAGATGGACATCATTAGATATGTATCTATCAGTCTTGTGCCTGGGCAGATGTACATTTTAATAGGATGTCCTGGATTTTTATCTTTGGGCTTCTGTATATTCCCAATTTTGTGTGTGATTCAACTGACAGTCTCTGCTATGCAACTGATGAATATATTTTCCGTGAAGGAGATATGCAGATTTGTGCATTTATTCCTCTTGCTGACATCCATGAAGAAAAATATATTAAATATGAATATGTGCCACACCTCTTGCAGAACCTTAATGTATGGTAAGTACAATTATTTATTCTCAGAGTTGAGGATTCCTGGAACTTAAAGAATGTATGGATTAAAACTTTCTTGAGTTTTTCACAATTTCTCTTTTTCATTCTCAAACCAGTTGAAACATATTTTCATGTGTACTGCTTTTCCTCTTTCAAGGAAAAGTAACAATTTTGATGCCTGGAGTGCCTGGAAAGTCTTGACTATGTTACATGTAGCTGATTTCAGAACAGGACTGTCACTATTAATATTAGGGTGCGCTTCACTTCTTTACACATATCTTTGTGTATATCCTTTTTTAATATTTCAATGTTTCTTTGTTAAATGTATATATTCTCAAACAGATTATATATTTTTATTAATTTTTTACACATGTATTCATATTATTACATTTATACACAATAAATTAACTATAGTAAGAAGAACCATGACACAATCAGGAATTATATAAATGTTACATTCTTAGTGTTTTGGTTATTTGTATTTGGCACCCATATAACTCAATTATACTACTAGGTTTACTTCCAATATTTTGAAAGTTCTATTAGGCTGTTTAAAATAAATGAGTTATACATATTTTAATGTATCCCTGTTTGCCATATATGTTTCTAGTGCTTTTCCTCATTTATATAGATGTGATCACCAAGAAGATACTCTTGATGTGAGGGTGGCCACATACGGCTTTTTTTGAAGCTTTTAATAAATATGCAAATTTTTATTATTTTTTATTAATTTATTTTTGTTACACCTCAATGGTTATCCCATCCCTTGTATCATCCCATTCCTCCCTCCATCCCATTTTCCCCTTATTCCCCTCCCCTATGACTATGACCTAGGGGGAATTCGTCCCCCTTTCTATGTTCATAGGGTATCAAGTCTCTTCTTGGTAGCCTGCTATCCTTCCTCTGAGTGCCACCACATCTCCCTCTCCAGGGGACATGTTCAAATATGAGGCACCAGAGTACGTGTGAAAGTCATACCCCACTCTCCACTCAACTGTGGAGAATGTCCTGTCCATTGGCTAGATCTGGGTAGGGGTTTGAAGTTTACGGTCTCTATTGCCCTTGGCTGGTGCCATAGTTTGAACGAGACTCCTGGGCCCAAATCTGCCTATCATAATATTCTTCTTGTAGGTTTTGAGGACCCTCTGGATCCTTCTACTTTGCTATTTTCCCATGCTTCTCTCATCTAGAGTCTCAATAGGATGTCCTTCCCTCTGTCCCAGTTTCCTGGTAAGTGAAGACTTTCATGGGACATACCCCTTGGGCTAGTATGCAGATATAAGTGACTCCTTCTGCTTCTGGGTAAACTCTCTCATTATGATCATTTCTAGCTCAAGCCATCTGTTCACAAATTTTGGGAATTCCTTGTTTTTAATAGCTGAGTAGTTTTCCATAGTGTAAATGAACCACAGTTTCTTTATCCATTCTTCTATTGATGGACACTTAGGCTGTTTCCATGATGTGGCTGTTATGAATTAGACTGCTATGAACATGGTTGAGCAAATTTTCTTGTTGTGTGCTGGAGCATCTTCTGGGTATATTCCAAGGAATGGAATAGCTGGGTCTTGAGGAGGCCCTGTTCCCAGTTTTCTGAGATAGCATCAGATAGATTTCCAAAGTGGCTGTATTATTTTGCAATCCCACCAGCAATGAAGGAGTGTTCCTCTCTCCCCACATCCTCGCCAGCATGTGGTGTCGCTTGAATTTTTTATCTTAGCCATTCTGATGGGTGTAAGATGGAATCTCAGAGGTTTTTTGATTTGCATTTTCCTGATGTCTAAGGAGGTTGAGCAGTTCTTTAAGTGTTTCTCAGCCATTTGACATTACTCTGTTGAAAATTCTGTTAGTTCGGAGCCCCATTTCTCAATTGGATTATTTGGTTTAGTGGTGTTTAATTTCTTGAGTTCTTTATATATTTTGGATATTAGACCTTTGTCAAATGTAGCGTTGGTGAAGATCTTTTCCCAGTCTGTAGGCTGTCACTTTGTTCTCTTGACAGTGTCTCCTGCCTTACAGAAGCTTCTCAGCCTCATGAGGACCCATTTTTTAATTGCTGACATTTAAGGCCTAAGGAATGATGTGAAGAGAAGTCTGATTTCCTTTAACAAATAATGACAAATATTCAAGTGTGTCTTTTTATAAGGGAAACATATTTTGGCTATGTTATATAGACATCCAGAATCTCAATGGATAAATATAAAAAACATGAAATAGAGCAATTGAGCTTGTAAAGATCATTGAACACATGAGAAAATTGTTACAAGGACAATAGGCAGAAATTCACAAGGAAAATATCCTTCTTAACATAAATTGTGCTCAGTGTGACAGTGCTGTGTAATTCTTAACACCATGGTGGGGTGTCAAGTAAAACTATAAGAATGATAGAGGAAGAAATATGTTCATATATAAAATTCATGGGATGTTTGGGGGTGACACATTTCATTGGAAGCTAACATAACAAAGATGGTCATAGGACAAAACTTTTCTATGTAGATGAAATAATTTATATCTCAATGCAGTAACTAAAGTTAGATCCAAATTCTTAAGGATCATTTCTCAAATAAGATCATACATTTGTCTGATAAACTAAGCAGACTGAGGACTCTGGATGCTGGTTGGAGCCCCTTCTACTACATGATAACTAATGTCTCTTGTTGCTCCCTTTTTCCTCTGCTCTCTCTGTTTTCAGTAGCTCAGCCACAAATGTACATCTGTATGATTTTTTTCTTTATGTCACCCTGCAATAAGCCTATATATAGGAAAAGACTATACTTTCAGTTATGTGAGCAATGAGTGTCTGGCTTGTCCGCAACTGGTATAGAATTGTTTCCAAAAAGTCACCTTTTTATTTTAAAGTATTTTTTTATTTATGATGTCTTCAAAAATTTCATACATTATGCTTTGATCCTATTCATCTCCCTCTCCCATCTCCTCCCAGATTCACCCCCTTTCTTGCCCACCCAATTGTGTATCATTATTTTCTCTTCTGTTTTGTTTTTGAATGCATCCACTGAGTCCAGTTAGTACCTCCATAAAGCACTCTCAATGTGTGGTCTTCCACTGAGGTATACTAGAACTGTCAAGGATCACACCCTTAAGGGAAACTGATTCTGTCCTTCCCATCAGCTATGATGGCCAAAAGCTCCCCAGCTGTGTTTGGAACTTCACTCCAGACCACCTGCCAACTTTCCTTCTCCTTCCTGGAATTCTGTCAGGTTGATCTTGTTCAGGTCACAACAGAGTTCACATGAGCAGCTGCTCAGTTGTTCCTGAAAACACTCTCTCCTTTTAGTCATTCTGTCTTCTGCTTCTTACAGCCTTTCTGACTCATCTTTTGCAACCGTTCTAAGCACTGGCATGGGGGGATATGATCTGGCAGCCTCACTTAGGGCTGAACACTCTGCAGCCATTTATTTCCCACATCTTGACCAGGCCCAGCTACTCGGGAGGCTGAGACAGGAAGATTGCTTGAGTCCAGGAGGTCAGGGATGTAGGACACTTTTTGGATCGGGTGTCCACACTAAGTTTGGCATGAATATGGTGACCTCCCAGAAGCAGAGGACCACCAGGTTGCCTAAGAGGGGTGAACCATTCCAGGTGGTAAAAATTCAGCTTTTTATATCACCAAAGATATAATCAAAGTAGATCATGAAAGGAAAATAGTATTTTTGTTATAAAAGATTAAGAATCTTGTCTTATAGAATCCAATTCCCAAAGATATATTCTGCATACACTTAAACAAAGTTGTATTACATTTTTTCACAGAATTAAAAAAAAAAGATTGAATGGAGCAACTACAAGTTTTCTAGAACAATTGCTCCAGTGTCTAAAAATCATCCTGGATTGATTTCTCCATTTTTATCCTTCTGTGTACCAGCAGTGAAAATGGTTCCACTCCTAACTGCATCTTGATCTCCCCTCTTGCCTTGGCCTTATAATTTAGGTCTCAATTTCCATGAATAGTAGCCCTGTGGTCATTTCTTTGTGTACAGTCGGAATGGCTATTGAGTGTCCTCTAAATATTTAATAGGGGGCTATCATATAACTGGCCTTTAATCATTTACTTCAGTAGTATGACTTTGGTGTCTGATTTTTGTTCTTGTTACTGCTTTTGCTGTTTTTATTGTTGTTGTTATTTTGTTTTTTTTTTCTTTTTTTTTTCTTTTTGCATCAACTGAACTTCCTTCATCTCCAGGTTGTTCTTTAATTGGAATTCTGGTTGTGGTTTTTAGCTCCCCTTTTCTCAGGTCAATTAACAAAGAGGCAATAATGTGTAGAGGTGTTTTTTCAGCACAGCCAGAAACACAAACACAAGCAGCCCATC